>NC_090449.1:768290275-768593305 GCF_031143425.1 Pleurodeles waltl | reverse complement strand
CAAGCAGGCAGGAAGGACAAGGGACCTGGTGCAGGGACTCAGTTGAAGCACCCACAACCAACTATGGTTGCGCAGCCATACAAGGCTGCAGGGGATGGGCTGGAGCTTCCCCCCACCAGCAGCAGCACCACCACCACCAGTGGGCAGCCGTCTGTGGCTGCAGGGGATGGGCTGGAGCCTCCCTCCACCAGCAGCAGCAGCACCAACACCACCAGTGGGCAGCCATCTAAGGCTGCAGGGGATGGGCTGGAGCCTCCCCCCACAAGCAACAGCAGCACCACCACTGAGCAGCCGTCACCGCCAACGTACAGTCTGCAGTCCTCCCTCCGTGGGCTGTTATGCTACATGCCCCATGCAAATCCTGTGGAAATGACACCCAGCTGAGAGACTGTGACCTTGCACTCCCCAGGATCTGAAACACAGGGCACGATGCCCCCTCCAGAACCAGTCGGTATGGCACCCATTCACCCCATCCTCCCTAGGAACAAGAGCACAGGGCACGATGCCCCCTCCAGAACCAGTGCACCCACTCACCCCATCCTCCCCAGGAACAAGAGCACAGTGCACGATGCCCCAGCACAGGGCACAATGCCCTCTCTTGTTCCTGGGGAGGATGGGGTGAGTGGGTGCCATAACCACGGGTTCTGGAGGGGGCATCGTCCCCTGTGCTCTTGTTCCTGGGGAGGATGGGGTGAGTGGGTGCACTGGTTCTGGAGGGGGCATCAAGACTGTGTTCTTGTTCCTGGGAGACTGTGGCCTTGCACTCCCCAGGACCAAGTAAAGGGCATGCTGCCCCTTCCAGAGCCAGTGGGCAAGTCACCCACTTGAGAGACTGTGGCCTTGCACTCCCGAGGACCAAGCACAGGGCATGTTGCCCCCCTTCATGACCAATGGTGTTGTTCCATCTGCCAGCTGAGGTGCCTCCCATTCCCCGTCCCCCTGAGGTGCCTGCCTATTTTCCAACTGATGCTCCTGCAGTGTTCTCTCTGTGTTGCTGCAGGAAACAAGTAGGGCCTTGGGCTTTGTCATGTGGCCCTGTGGCCCACGCACATTGAGGACTGGGCAGTGTCCCTTGAATTGTACATAGGTATATACCATTGGATTTACTTTTTGATTTTCAACTGTATTTATATTATTACTCACTTTCATCTATTCCTGTAGTCCTTGCATTATTCCAGAGGGGTACGGGGTAAATCTGTTTTATTACTGCATCTGATTGTGTGTATGGTGTTGGAGGTCGGGGTGTATTGCGCGTCGCTCTCTTTTTCTTAACCCCATCCCCTGTGTGCTAGGCAGCTGTACTCACCGTGGTCGCCTTTGCCGTCGTTGGTGTTCGTGGTGGAGCAGGACGTAGAATATTATTGGGAATATCTGAAGTTCAGGCTCCATGGCAGCGTGGTTCCAAAGGTGAGTCCTTTCCCTTCTGTGTTCGGTTTCTGTCAGGCTTTTGATGTCGTTGGTACCGCCCCGGAAAAGGTGGCGGTTTTCCAGGGTCTTAAGATGGTGACTGTGGCCTTGCACTCCCCAGGACCAAGCACAGGGCATATTTCCCCGTCCAGTACCGGTGGTGTTGTTCCATCTGCCGGCTGAGGTGCCCTGCCATTCCCCATCCCCCTGAGGTGCCTGCCTATTTTCCAACTGGTGCCCCTGCAGTGTTCTCTGTGTGTTGCTGCAGGAGACAAGTGGGGCCTTGGACATTGTCATGTGGCCCTGTGGGCCACGCACATTGAGGACTGGGCAGTGCCCCTTGAACTGTACTTGTGTCTATACCATTGATTGAATTTTTGATTTTCAACTGAATTACTATTATTACAGTCACTTTCATCTATTCCTGTAGTCGTTGCATTATTCCACAGGGGTACGGGGTAAATATGTTTTATTACTTCATCTGATTGTGTGTATGGTGTTGGGGGTGGGGGTGTGTGTGTTGCGTGTGTGTGTCACTTTCTTTTTCCTCCCCCATCCCCCATGTGCTAGGCGGCTGTACTCACTGTGGTCATCTTCGCCATTGTTGGTGTTCATGGTGGAGCAGGACTTAGAATATCCTTGGGAATATCTGAAGTTCAGGCTCCATGGCGGCGTGGTTCCAAAGATGAGTCCTTTCCCTTCTGTGTTCGGTTTCCGCCAGGCTTTTGATGTTGTTGGTAGCACCCCGGAAAAGGTGCCGGTTTCCAGGGTCTTAATATGGTGGGCGGAACATTGACTTCTGCCTGGCTGTAGGCGGCTCCCGCCGTGGTGCCTGTTGTTTCCGCCCTGGGGATCAGTGTGGTAAAGTGTCTGTCTATGTGAATTTTCACTGCCATGGTCATAATTTGGCAGTAATTACCGCCAGCCTGTTGGCAGTATCACCGACCGTCAGGGTTGTAAGAAGGGCCTATGTTTGCAGATATTATTTTTAAATCATATCTCGATTTCTACTTATTGGATTTTTGTTGTTTTGTTCATGTTTTCTTCATTAAATTAAGATCTATGTTTCTAACTAACTGTTGGTATTTTTTGTTGTGTTGTTTTCACTGTTTTCATGTTTTAATTGTTGCACAAATACTTTAAACATTGCCTCCTAAGTTAAGCTTGCCTGCTTTGTGCCAAGCTACCAGAGGATGAACGTAGGTTAATTTATGGTGTGTAACTGACTTACCCTGACTAGGACTGTTGTCCCTACTTGGACAGGGTGTGTACCTCAGACAACTTGAGACCCAATTTCTAACCCCACTATTATGTGGTTGTGGTGGAGAGGGATGTAACTGGAGACAGACAAGTGATGATGTTACATCTTCAGCATCACATGATGGATGCACTCAGCTAAATGTTATGACAGTTGATGCAGCTATTTGTCTGGGAATGATTTTAGAATTGCTCTCACTTCTCACTTAATCACACATGAGTCATCATGAAAGGTTGCAGTAGCCTATGCTCTTGCTCTGCTTCTTGATCCACTCCTCATGAAGCTTACCTTTTGTATCAGACCGGTTCAGCAAGGCACCCAAGATGGACATTCCAATAAGCATGCATTTATATACAGTATCATTTTTCTTTTAACAATCATGATTGTTAGAACTGTGTGGGCTCACTCCTCCATTATTTGTATTTTTCAAACCTAGATAACAGAACATTTAGATATGTAATAACTTGAGTCTCTGGGGACGTAGGACTGTTTTTGCAATGCATTTAATTGAACTGTCATTCCTTTATTTCCTCTTGAAATAGATTTGGTGATGATGATATGCGGCTCATCAACCTGATAAATATTGTTGTTGTTTTGTGTTTGTCTTTGTGATACCTTTCCCCAAATACCCATTCTCATCCATTCATCAAATCCCTACCCCTCTTCTCCGAAACTGTGTGATATATTTGAGGAGTAACTAATGAATTAACACCACAAAGGGAAAACACACTTGTTGGGGCGTATGTGGTGAAAGCAACGCCAACTCACTGCAGGATCTTCGCTTACCTGAGCAATAGCTCATGGCAGCCCCAATTACTGACCTACTCATAAAAATGATACATATAATATAAGTTATAACATAGTTCATCAACATCATCATTCAGGCTTAAATGCTTAACCTTCTCCTGTTCAGAGTCCACTCCTTCTGAATTGAGGAGTTATAAGTTTTGTTTTAATTGTTTTAATAAATTAATTAAATACTAGCTCCCCATTGCTCAGATTTTACTACTGGTAGTTTTTGTAATAATATCAGATATTTGTGTCATGGGGTAGTCCGGTCTCGGTCGTTGGTAAGTTATGATATAAATAACCCACTAACTCTGTGTTTTCTTTCAATCTAATTGCCTGGGATGGATAATACTCCCTGTAGTTGGAGTTTAACTAGGTGGGAGTGGGACCTCACTTGTGATGTCTTCTGTATTAGCACACTAGCCTTTTACTACTACCACCACCATTAAGAATACACCTTGGGAAACCCTGCAATAAGGTTTTGGAAGCTTGAGAGAGGTAGTAGCCATCACTGCATCTATTCATATAAGATAACTAAGAAGTGAAGTGAAATAGTTTATTTAGTAACTTCTACAAAGTAATCTAGAAAATAATTACATGGCAAGGAACTTCAGAATCAGCTAGGGAAAGTCTGGGGGAAAACTTGATGAAAGGTATGTGGCTGTTCCTAGGACTGCTTTTTGTCAATTAAAAAAAACAGGCTGCAATAAAAGCAGTGCAAAGACGCAGGACAGATTGCCATTGTGAGAAAACAGGGTTGATTGCAGAGGCCCCCTAACGTTTTGCCCCATTCTCCACCTTTTACTGGTGTATTCCTGATTCTGTGGGTGCCCTGGGTACTGCTAACCAGTCCCAGGGCCTGTGCTCTGTGTAAAATCAATATGCAAATTAAGCAAATTATAATTGGCTAAGTCAACCTACCTATAAGTCCCTAGTATATGGTAGGGCATGTAGGTTTAGGGACCACAGCATAGGTAGTGCACTGCTGAGGTGCCCAGTGCCATTTTGAAGGCAGGCCTGCCTTGCTGGCTGCTTTTAAGTTAAAGTTATATGCAAATTCGACTTTGGAATTAAAAGTAGTTCCAAAGTTTTAAACTACCTATTTTTTCATATAGGTCACCCCTAAGGTGTGCCCTATGTGCCCCTAGGGCTGGGTGCCATATAACTACAAGCAGGGACCTTGTAAAAATAGTTGTATAAGCCCTGGTGAGGTAAAAACAGCCAAATTTGTTTTTCCCTCATTGTAGGTAATGGCATCCATAGGCTAGAATGGGGAGACTTTATCTTAATTTTAAAAGTCCCCTTAAGTAATGGATACCAAGAGTTTGGTATCAAATTAATTGTTATAATAAATCCCACAACTTCCAGTTGTTGGATTTAATATAACTTGTTCAGGTAAAGAGTTTTAAACTTTATCTGAAATGTTGCCAATTTCAGCCCTGCATTGTTTCTGCTGCTGTGCTCTGATTGGCCAGCCTCTGGCAGCCTGGCCAGGCTGACTTGATGAGGTGTGAAGCGGCCTGGCTTCACACAAAGAGATGTGCCTGTGGGAGGTAATTTCCCCTCAGCAGATGGTGAGGCAGGGAGGGCTGCCAAACTGGGCTTTAAAGGCAGAGAAGGACATTTGGAGCACCCCAGCAACACCCCCACATCCTGCAACCCCAGACAACTAGGTGCCACCTTGATTAGATTAGGCGAGGGCAGGAGAGGGGTGTGTTTATGATTTTTAGCCACACCAGTGGGTGGGCTAAAAAAGATGTAACCTCCAAAAATCAGATTCAGCCATGATGGATTTTTGAAGAATGTTGCCTCCTGGGATTGATTTTTGCCACTCTTCCCAGGAAGTGGTCATCACAGGGGGAATGACCCTGTACCTGATTGGAGAGCCAGGACCCCCCTGTTTTTCACCCAGGAGCAAGGATAAAACTGGCAGACCTGCACCCACACCTCAGTTTCCTACCAGATTCCAACATGAAACCAAAGGAGAAGAAGGACTGCCCTGCTGGACCCCTGGCCTGCACCTGGAACCTGCACTCAGAAGGACTGCACCAGCTGCACACTTGGGCTTCATCACAAGAAGGACTTTGCCTGGCTTTAACTGGTTCAAGGAGGGACTCCCTGTTTGCTACAGGTGAAAAATTGCTAACCAGAGTCCCCTGCACCAACTCCTGAAGAAATCAACCAGCTGACCACTGCCCAGTGGCCAAAAAGGAGTTTGCGCCAGGTGCATTCTGGGAGTTGTAGTCTGCACCCCCAAGGATCATCTCAGAGCTTCTGGACACTTGGGGTGAGCTGTGGACCCCAAAAGAACCTTAAAAGAACATCTGGGAAAAGCCCCAGAAGTTTGGAGTACTTTTGAAAAAAAGCTCCATAGAGGGACCGACCTGCCGCGGCAACTCTAGCCGGCTTGCCTCAACCGTGACCCGGCCTGATTTGCAGGTTTGTCCCACTGAAGAAAATCTCCGAAAAAGAGACTAAGGGGGTCATTACAACATTGGCGGCAAAAGCCGCTTACCGCCGTGCAGAAGACCGCCAACACACCACCGCGGCTGTGGAATTCCGCCACAGCTATTACGACCCACATCTCGAAATCCGACAAAATCCAGACACCCACACAAGTCCGCCACACCAAAAGTCAGTGATAAACTGGCGGAAAAAAAACTGACACTTTCATGCCAACAGAAATACGCCCACACTATCACGACCCACGAATCCACGGGGCGGTCTTTCAACCGCGGTATTCCATTGGCGGTACACACCGCCGCGCTCAAAATACACACACATTTACAAAACACAACCACATTGGACAATTCGAAATACACACACCTGATACACATACACACACCTCTCCCACACACCCAATACGATATAAAACAGACACCCACATCACCCACAAACCCCTACGACAAAAACACAGAAAGAAGGCCAGAGAGAGACACTACAAACTACTACCAAGCATCCACAGACACACAACACCATCACCCACACTACTTCCACGCACAAAACACCACACACCACTACATATCACCACACTTATCACCACATACACCACCCCACAAATCACCTACACCACCCCATGGCACGGCAAAGACACCCCAGGTTCTCGGCGGAGGAGCTCAGGGTCATGGTGGAGGAAATCGTCCGGGTAGAGCCACAGCTATTTGGAGCACAGGTGCAGCACACCTCAATTGCAAGGAAGACGGAGCTATGGCGAAGAATAGTCGACAGGGTCAACGCAGTGGAACAGCACCCAAGAAATCGGAACGACATCAGGAAGAGGTGGAACGACCTACGGGGGAAGGTGCGATCCGTGGTCTCAAGACACCACATCGCGGTACAGCGGACTGGCGGTGGACCCCCACCTCCTCCTCCACAACTAACAACATGGGAGGAGCAGGTCTTGGAGATTCTGGATCCTGAGGGCCTCGCAGGAGTCGGTGGAGGAATGGACTCTGGTAAGTCAAATCTTAACTATCATATCCCCCCCTACCTGCATGCTATCACAGACCTTCACCCTCGCTACCTCCCTTATCACTCCAACTCCTCACAAATGTACTAATAACACAAACCACACATCACAACACCAAGCCCTGCATGCAACAACAAAGCATGGACACCCATCACTAAAGCATGCCCACGGCACATACCCATAACACCCCCCTCAACCATCATCACACAAACCCCCACACAGGAATTCTAGCAATGGGGTACACGGTCACCCACCCATTGCACACCATGACACACACAGATGCAATAATCATGCTTTTACACCCCTGCAGGACCACTACCCAACGTCACCAGACAGGAGGTTCCAGACATCTCCACCCCACCCACAGAAGAGGCCCACAGTGATGACAGCAGCTCTGTCCAACTGGATCCAGATGACCAGCCCGGACCATCGTGGGCCTTGGGACAGTTGGTTCCCCTCACACAGGCCACCACAGAGCTTCCACCCTCTGGTAACACCAGCACAGCACCCACCCAGCGGGCCCATACCTCCATCCCCAGGACACGTCAATCAGCTGTGTGTCCACCACTACAGGGAACCCAGGATAACCCACCACCCCAACAACAACAGGGACCTGGGGGCAGTGGTAGTGGGCACACGGTCCAGGGGACGGAGGCCCAAGAACACAGGGGAACTGGGAGGGCTGCTGTGCGACAGGGGGCAGACAGGCCTAGGGAACCCACTCTCCATGAGGCCCTCTCCTCCATCATGGGAGCATACCACCACTCCCAGGAGACGATGGCAACAGTACTGGCCAAGTTTCAGGAGACCCAGCGCATGCAGGAGGAACAGTATTTGGGGTTCAGGGAGGAACTCAGAACCATCAGCTCCGCCCTGGGCACCATCGTAGGGGTGCTGAAGGAAATACTCAACAACAGGAGGGACACTGTGGCACTACAAGGGGCCCCTGACACTAGCCTGGACGATAAACTGCCCACCACCTCCGCCGGAGCTAGTGGACAGGAGTCACCGCCACAGGACCACCACACCAGCACCCCACCCCACCCCCTGCAGACGGAGAACCACCCCGCAAGCGGTCCCTGAGATCCAGGAACAAGACAGAGCACGATGCCAAGACCCCCGCCAAGAAATGAGACCACCCTGATTGTCATCCCACTGTCCCACTTTGTCACCCTGTCCATATTCAAACTGCCCCTGCTCCACTTCCTATGCCCATATGGGCAATGCACCTGTGAGACTAATAGACTGGACTCTGCCATGGACATTCCTCCACCATCACCCCTCACCATGTTACAACCCCCCTCCAATATTTAGCACTTCAATAAACTCCCTTGAAGCACAAAACAATCTGGAGTCAGTCTGTGATTTCGAAAATGTGTATTAGCAATGACAGTGACAAAATGCGTTTTCAAATGTAATGTCAACATACCTATGTCACACATCTCAAGTCCATGAGGAATCTAAGCAGATGACACACGTTGGAAACCACACCTGTGAAACCGTAAGGGAAATGTACAACTCAGTTACCATATAGTGGTTGAAATTGACAGACAGGATAGAGGTAGAAGTGTGAAAGTACTTGTAGTAGGCAGGAATGTGTTCTCACCTGTGTGTCACTGGAAATATTGCTGGATAACTGAGTCCTTGTTGTCAATGTCTTCTTCCTCTGCTTCCTCCTCCTCACTGTCCACAGGCTCCACAGCTGCCCCAACACCGTCATCTGGACCATCCTCCTGCAGAAAAGGCACCTGTCGTCGCAAAGCCAAGTTGTGAAGCATACAGCAGGCCACGATGATCTGGCACACCTTCTTTGGTGAGTAGAATAGGGATCCACCTGTCATAAGCAGGCACGTGAACCTGGCCTTCAGGAGACTGAAGGTGCGTTCGATCAAACTCCTAGTCCGCCCATGGGCCTCATTGTAGCGTTCCTCTGCCCTGGTCCTGGGATTCCTCACTGGGGTCAGTAGCCATGACAGGTTGGGGTAACCAGAGTCCCCTAATAGCCACACCCGGTGCCTCTGGAGTTGACCCATCACATAAGGGATGCTGCTATTCCGCAGGATGTAGGCGTCATGCACAGAGCCAGGGAACATAGCATTTACCTGGGAGATGTACTGTTCTGCCAAACATACCATCTGTACATTCATGGAATGATAACTCTTCCGGTTCCTGTACACCTGTTCACTCCTGTGGGGGGGGACCAGAGCTACATGGGTCCCATCAATGGTACCGATGATGTTGGGGATATGTCCAAGGGCATAGAAGTCACCTTTAACTGTAGCCAAGTCCTCCACCTGAGGGAAAAATTATGTAGCTCTGCATGTGTTTCAGCAGGGCAGACAACACTCTGGACAACACGTTGGAAAACATAGGCTGGGACATCCCTGATGCCATGGCCACTGTTGTGTGAAATGACCCACTTGCAAGGAAATGGAGCACTGATAGCACCTGCATTTGAGGGGGGACCCATGTGGGATGGCGTATTGCTGACATCAGGTCAGGCTCCAACTGGGCACACAGTTCCTGGATTGTGGCACGGTCAAACCTGTAGGTGATGATCAAATGTCTTTCCTCCATTGTCAACAGGTCCACCAGCGGTCGGCACACCGGAGGATTCCGCCATCTCCTCACATGTCCCAGCAGACGGTGCCTAGGAATGACAACAGCGACCACAGAGTCAAACAACTCAGAGGTATGTACCCACAGTCTACACAGAACACCATTCATACACAGAATGTGGCCTGTATTTGTGTTGTGCGACAAGGCCTAGGTCTGTGTGACGCAGTTGGTAATTAGGCCATGTGGGCCCCTGAAATGGCAGCTGCCTGACCTCTAAACTGGGACAATGGGATGTGAGGTAACTGCGCTGGCGTTGTACACCGTCGCGGTAGGCGGTCGAAGACCGCCGCGCAATGCTGCATTGGTTGACATTGGACCCTATGGGTCCCAGGAGCCAATGACGAAGTACGCCGGCGGTGATGGTACGCACTGCCGCGGACGTGACCGCCGCGGACGTGACCGCCATTTTCTATCTATTCAATCTCTCGATACCTGATCTTCGACAGGAGAGGACCTACACTGCAAGTGCTGCTGTGACCTCGGTCTGGAAGAGACAATGGCTCGTGCATCTGGGGAAAGGGCCCCTGCCTTCACTGCAGAGGAGTTGGAGAAGCTCATGGATCGGGTCCTCCCCCAGTACACGCTACTCTACGGTCCTCCAGACCAACAGGTAAGTACACAGGGAGCATGTTGTATGGACCATGCCTGTGCGGAGAGGGCTGGTTGTAAGAATGAAGGGGGCACTGTTCTGCGTGCATGATGGACTGTGATTGCATGTGCCACATGGCAAGGGTAGGGATGTGGGCCACTCACTTATACGGTGCACTTGTTAATGACTTCTCTTCTTCCCCTGTACATGTCATGTAGGTCAGCGCCCACCAGAAGAAGGATATTTGGCGTATCATCGCCAAGGACGTCCAAACCCTGGGGGTCCACCACAGACGGAGCACCCACTGCCGGAAAAGATGGGAGGTCATTCGCCGCTGGAGCAAGAAGACGGTGAAGGCTCAGCTGGGGATGGCCTCCCAACGTGGGAGGGGTGCCCGTCGAACCATGACCCCCCTGATGTTCCGGATCCTGGCGGTGGCCTACCCTGAGTTGGATCGGCGCTTGAGGGCATCACAGCAGACACAAGGGGGTGAGTACAACATCATTCAGCGGACTTTGCACGCAGTGAAGGTGTCTGGGTGGGGGAGGATGGCTGAGGGTTTCCCTAGGCCAGGGCGAGTTCCGTAGGCTAGGCCCCCCCGTAATGCAGGCCATGTGGCACCCCACCCCACCTCTTTAGAGTGCCAAGTACAGGTATTCTTGCCCCTGTGTCATCTATGTGTGCACATGTCGACCATAGCCATGTAGGGCATATCCCAGGAATTGGATCTGTAGGGCCCAACAGCGCAACGTAGTGCTGGGGGCTGCTGTGTCTGTATTGTCCGCCAACGGTAGCGGTAAGCCATGCACTCAACCTGTCTTTCTTCTGTCGTCCCCCCCCCCCTTTTTGTGGTCTCCTTGTTCTTGTGTGCATCAGCATTATCAGGCGGAGGTACAGTGGCACCGGAGCACGAGGGAGATGCATCCCACATGGCCATGGAGGCCCACACCACGGACTCAGAATACACCAGTGGGCCGGAGGGCGAGGGGAGCACCACGGCGGTCACAGGATCTGCAACCAGCGACACGGACTCGTCCTCCGATGGGAGCTCCCTTGTGGTGGCGGCAAAATCTGTGACCCCCACTTCTGCAGGTACAGCCGCCACCCCCCTACCAGCACCGCCCTCCCAGCAGCCCCTCAGCCTTTGCCACGTGCCCGCTCACCCAGGAGGGTGGGCATCACCTTCGCCCCAGGAACCTCAGCCCCTGCCCATGTCACCCCTGCTGCCCTCAGTGAGGAGGCCATTGACCTCCTCAGGTCCCTCACTGTTGGGCAGTCTACTGTTTTGAATGCCATCCAGGGTGTGGAAAGGGAATTGCAACACACAAATGCATTCCTGGAGGGCATTCATTCTGGTCAGGCTGCCCTTAATTGAACCCTGCAAACTCTAGCCTCAGCACTGATGGCAGCCATTGTCCCTGTGTCTAGCCTCCCCCCTCCAACTTCCTCCATCCCGACCCAACCCCCATACCTCAGCCTCTCCCAAGCACACCTACAGACCAGCATGCACACACGTCAACACACAAGGGAAGCTCAGGCAAACATAAGCACCACACATCCCACAGGCACTCACGCAAGCATCACACACATACAGACACACCAACATCCACTGCCTCCACTGTGTCCCCCTCGTCGTCGTCTCCCTCCTCCCTCCCAGTAACTGTCCTACACTCACACCTGCATGCACTACCACTACAGCCACTACGTCCCGCACCAGCACACCCACCACCACACCCCGCTCACGTGCACTCACCACCCCCACTCCCATTTACACATCCCCTGTGTCCTCTCCCAGTGTGTCTGTGACGCCCTCTCCGAAGATCCACAAACGCAGGCACACACCCACCCAACAGCCATCCACCTCACGACAGCCTCCAGCCCATGCACCTGCACCCAAATCCACAAAACTTACACCTCCTACAACCACCACCTCTTCCTCCACTCCCAAATCCCCTCCATCTACCCGTCCCAGTGTCTCCCAAAAACTTTTCCTGGCCCCCCTTAACCTATTTCCCACCACCCCCGCCCAACTCATAGGTCCTGTACTAGCACCTCAGCCAAAAAATCTCCGGGACCAGTGGTGCCTGTTGTTACAGGTATGTGGAGTGCACCGGCCACCAGCACAGCCAGTGTGGCACGGAGCCACAGCACAGCCAGTCCCCCCCCCTGTGAAGCACCAGAAGTTGGACAGTGCCCGGTGGGAGAGAGGGAAGACTCCAGCCAGCAAAGCCGCTCACAAGGGTCCCGGGGAGAGTGTCGACTCAGCTGTGACTCCTCCCAAGCTGTGGAAGGGGCAGAAGAAATCTCCAAAGTCTGGGAGGAACAGCACGGCGGAGAGGACCGCCATCATCCCCGCTGCCCAGGAGGCCACCGCCAGCCCCATCGTCACTGGCCAGGAGGCCACCGCCAGAGTCACTGCCCAGGAGGCCAGCCCCATTGTCACTGGCCAGGGGGCCACCGCCAGAGTCACTGGCCAGGAGGCCAGCCCCATCGTCACTGCCCAGGAGGCCAGCCCCATCGTCACTGGCCAGGAGGCCAGCCCAATTGTCACTGGCCAGGAGGCCACCACCAGAGTTACTGCCCAGGAGGCCAGCCCCATTGTCACCGGCCAGGAGGCCACCACCAGAGTCACTGGCCAGGAGGCCAGCCCCATTGTCACTGCCCAGGAGGCCAGCCCCATCGTCACTGGCCAGGAGGCCACCACCAGAATCACTGCCCAGGAGGCCAGCCCCATCGTCACTGGCCAGGAGGCCACCGCCAGAGTCACTGGGTAGGAGGCCACCGCCAGCCCCAGAGTCACTGGCCAGGAGGCCACCGCCAGCCACAGCCCAGCTGGCCAGGAGGGCCCCGCAAGCCACAGCCCAGCTGACCCATGAAGGACCGCCAGCCACAGCCCTGCTGGGCAATGAAGGACCGCCTTGGCAAGCACCGCTGAACAGGCCAGGGACCGCTGAACAGGGCAAAGACCGCCATGGAATGCACCGCTGAACAGGTCTGACACTGGCAACGCAAGCACCGCTGAACAGGCCAGGGACCGTTGAACAGGGCTAAGACCGCCATGGAATGCACCGCTGAACAGGTCTGACACTGGCAACGCAAGCACCGCTGAACAGGCCAGGGACCGCTGAACAGGGCAAAGACCGCCATGGATGGCACCGCTAGCCCATTTGCGGCAGGGGCAGTGGCGCAACTGGGACCGTCACAGGGTGTGTGCTGCACTCTGGGCACCAGTCCCCCTCCAGAACCAGTGGAGACTGTTATCCACTTGAGAGACTGTGGCTTTGCACTCTCCAGGATTGAACAGTGGGCAACCCACCCACTGCAGAGACTTGAGAGACTGTGGCTTTGCACTCCCCAGGATTGAACAGTGGGCAAACCACCCACTGTAGAGACTTGAGAGACTGTGG
Source organism: Pleurodeles waltl (assembly GCF_031143425.1). Classification (NCBI taxonomy): domain Eukaryota; kingdom Metazoa; phylum Chordata; class Amphibia; order Caudata; family Salamandridae; genus Pleurodeles; species Pleurodeles waltl. Next base: position 768,579,767 of record NC_090449.1, on the reverse strand, counting down.
CTTTGCACTCCCCGGGATTGAACAGTGGGCAAACCACCCACTGTAGAGACTTGAGAGACTGTGGCTTTGCACTCCCCAGGATTGAACAGTGGGCAAACCACCCACTGTAGAGACTTGAGAGACTGTGGCTTTGCACTCCCCAGGATACATCAATGGGCATGGAGCCCCTTGTGGATCTGGCGTGGTGCACTCATCCGGCTGAGGTGCCCCCCCTTCCCTTCCCCCTGAGGTGCCTGTTGTATTTCTATCTGATGCCCCTGCAGTGTTCTCTCCGTTTTGATCAGGTATCTTGTGTGGGCATCGCCCATGCATTTTGGGCCCAGTGGTCCACGGACAATGAATGGTGCATTACCTGCACTACTAATCGTGGTGTATTTTTTGTTTAATCTGTATATATATATATATATATATATACATATATATATATATGTATATATTTGCTTACAGTATTTTGATATATTACAATGGTTCAACTCATTTCCTTTTGTCTTTGCATTCTTCTGGGGGGTTTGGGGGGTGTTAATGTAATATATAGATATGCATTGGTGTGTGTGTTGTAGTGGGTGAGGGTCGGGGTGGGGGTTGGGATGTCGGTTGTGTGTGTCCCTGTGTTTTTGCCTCCCCCCTCCCCTATGTCGTAGGTGCAGTACTCACCGTGGTCTTCGCCACCGGCGTTGATGATCCTCGTATAGGAGCAGGAAGACTATCACTGTCAGAATATGGAGTTCCGGCTCCATGGTGTCATCATTCCTCGTGGAGTGTGTAGAGGTGAGCGTTTTCCCTTTGAAATGGCTGTTTCTACTGTGATTTTATCCGCGGTGAATCCGCCCCGGAAAAGATGGCGGATTGGTAGGTTGTGATACTGTGGGCGGTACATTGTCCTCCGCCTGTCTGTTGGCGGTGACCGCCATGCTGTTTGTCTGTACAGCCATTGCGGTTGGAGTGTTAAAGTGGCTGTCTTTGCTGGCAGTTTCCGCCACGGTCATAATTCCAATTTTTTTTCCGCCGGCCTGTTGGCGGTTTTACAGCCGCTTTAACACCGTCCGCCAGGGTTGTAATGACCACCTAATTCTTTAAAAATGTATATCTCCAGTTCCCCTTATCCGATTTTATTCGTTTTTGTGTCATTTTAAAGATAAAAATATAATCTATTGTTATAAATTGGATTTGGATTTTTTAACTGTTTCCTGTGTTTTATTTAATTACTGTTTTGTGATATTTGAATGCTTTACACTCTGGGCCTCATTATGACCCTGGCGGGCGGCGGAGGCCGCCCGCCAGGATCCCGCCCTCCAAATTACCGCGCCGCGGTCAAAAGACCGCGGCGGGTATTACGAGTTTTCCCCTGGGCTGGCGGGCGGTTCCAGTTAAACCGCCCGCCAGCCCAGGGGAAAACGACCTTCCCACGAGGATGCCGGCTCGTAATCGAGCCGGCGGAGTGGGAAGGTGCGACGGGTGCTACTGCACCCGTCGCGTATTTCACTGTCTGCAAGGCAGACAGTGAAATACATTTTGGGGCCCTCTTACGGGGGCCCCTGCCGTGCCCATGCCATTGGCATGGGCACGGCAGGGGCCCCCAGGGGCCCCGCGACCCCCCCTACCGCCATCCTGTTCATGGCGGCTTTCCCGCCATGAACTGGATGGCGGTAGGGGGGGTCAGAATCCTCATGGCTGCGGAGCGCGCTCCGCAGCCATGGAGGATTCCAATGAGCAGCGGAAAGTCAGCGGGAGACCGCTGACTTTCCGCTTCTGACCGCGGCTGAACCGCCGCGGTCAGAATGCTCATTGGAGCACCGCCAGCCTGTCGGCGGTGCTCCCGTGGTCGGTGGCCCTGGCGGCCACCGGCCGCCAGGGTCAGAATGACCCTCTCTGTCTCCTAAGTTAAGCCTTGTCGCTCGTTGCCAAGCTTCCAAGGGTTGAGCAGGGTTTAATTTACTGAGACCTAAGTGGAGATTAGTGGCCTGTTGCTAAGTGTAGGTACTTACCTGCCCTTACCAATAACCCATTTTCCAACAGCCATCATATCAACAAACTACCCATTTATTTTATTTTCAAATAAAACCCACTCTCTCCACCCACTACAGGCCCACAAGTCTCCCCAAACAAATACATAAATCTCCCCAATGTCCAATATAAAATAGTCCAAAAGTACTTGCTTTAGCTGCCCTTCCCAATTCCCACTCTCTCCTCCCTCAATAAAAGTCTTGCCTACCATTAAAAAAGGGCTTAGAGGTCATCTAGAAGGGTGTGGAGGAGTGCCACCTCTCAGCGGAGCAATGTCAGTTCCCTAGAATGCGGTGTAGAATTTGGTCTGTGGATGATGATGATGAGGAGGGGCAACCGTGATGGATCCCAGCTACTGGCAGCAGTGGCCAGAGGTAATGGGACAGCAGCACATGCCTCCACCTCCTCCTCCTCCAAAGCTACCAATCGGCGACATTCGGTCTGGATGGCCTCTCTCCGATAGTGCCTCAGCTGGGTGACTATCTCCTGCTGTGATGGTGGGCCAGCAGGACTATCTATATCAAGAAAGACAAAAAGTTAAAAAACACAAATTGTGAATAATGCTCAGTGCAAACACTTGTTTATATAGTGGCACACTAGCAGAACACTGCTGGTCCCCTAGGGCCATTGGAATTTTTGATGTGATTAGTCAAAGGGCCAAGTTTTCCCCACACATGTCTCACAGAAAGCACAGGCTGCAAGGAATTATGCAACAATACCAATACCATTAGAATAAATGATTTTATCTCAATTAGAGGATTTCATAGTAAAAACTAAACAGACACTTTGGATATAAAAAGAAAAATTACCACTCATTAATGAGTAAGGCATATATGCAGCAAAATTAATAGTATTCTTGTTGTGCAACATTAATGGAAGCATGCTAGTGTCATGTCTGCTACTCTCTGCAGTCTGCAGCAAGTTTTTGAGGCAGCTGTAATGGACAATTTATCATCTTATTTTAATTCCAATGACCTTGCTCTTCTCTGACTGCCTTTCAATTATACCATGACTCCAAAGAGGCCGATGAATAATAATATTACTACATAACAGACGTCATGTCTGAAGCGGATATCCTGTCTGCTAAAAGTAGACAATGGAAAAAACAATACATTGCTGTTTTGGGAAAGGATCGGAATATATATTTTAATTGGCATGCCAGTCACAGAGTATCCCTCACGCCAAACTCTAAATCAGCCACTTAGTCCCACTTTACTCCCTGGCCTTCATCCAACACAAGTTATTTTCAACAAATACCTTCACTTATCAATAAGAAAAGTTACTAGACTTCAAGGTGAGTTAGAGGAATTAAGCTAGGTTGAGGTTGTGCTTTTGCTATAGACTTTTGAGGTATCCCTGATGTGCTCAGCTTATGCTTCTATAATCACTGTAGTTGATGGATGACAAAAGGGAAACATTTTAACTGGTATAACTCAGTCATATATATATATATACACAAATCAGTTATTCCGATAAATGTGTCACATGCCAAGAATTAATTTTTCAATTTTTTGGTAGGCAAGAATATTGGAGTGAAGTACTAGTAGAAGGTGACCGAGTGGGCACTGGGAAACACACCTTGATGGCAGTTTGTAAATGTATTGATTTCTTTGGAATGCTGCATTAACTGAGGCAGATGCACATTTCACAGCCAACACCGTAATGCAGGGCTGAATTGTACCAGCTGCAGTTAGGTCACAGGTGATGAAATGCCATGGGCAGGGAAGTGATGATGATGTGTGGGATATCTACATTGCTTAACAAATACAGTATGCTCAATTTGTCAACAAGCAAGCAATGTGATTTACCAGCACGACTCGTCAGTGCCACTGCTGCGACTCTTCCCCCTCCAACCTCAAGGGCCTCCTCCATAGCACTGGTGCTCCAGCTGGCCCTGGCACTGGTTGTGTGTGCGGCTAGAACAAAATTACCCATTTTAGATACCAGATTTGTCGCTTAAGTAATTATTATCATTTTGAACAAAGTATCTCAGCAATACCTTACTACAGTTTGGTTAGCAGTATCAAAACTATCACTTTGCGAGTTTTGTTGCTTGACATATCAGAAAAGCCAGGTAGTCAGACCAACCAAAACATTTTTTCTCGTAATGGAGGGAAAGAGCTATGATGAGTCATTGAAGCGCAATGAAGGGTTCGAATGGTCAATGAGGGACATATGGGGGGTCATTACAACCCTGGCGGATGGCGGAGAACCGGCGGTAAGACCGCCAACAGGCTGGTGGTCTTACCTTGGTGTATTATGACCATGGCGGTTACCGCCATGGTCATCTGCCGGTTCTCCATCCCGCCCGTCAGGGCGGAGACGACCGCCGGGCTGGAGACCTGGGTGTCCTGCCCGACGGCTGTCAGTATACCGCCGGCGGTATTTGGACCCGGCTTACCGCCGTGGATTTCCAGCGGTTTCAACCGCCATGAAATCCATGGCGGTAAGCACTATCAGTGCCAGGGAATTCCTTCCCTGGCACTGATAGGGGTCTCCCCCACCCCCACCCGACTCCCTCCCCTACACCCCCCACCACCCCTGCCACCCCCCAAAGGTGGCAGGGCCCCCCTCCTCACCCCGACCCCCAACATAACATTACTCACACACACCCTACACGCATGCAGGCACCACCAACACACAAACACACACACCCCGACATACATGCCTACATCCACACACACAGTCAGACACACACACCCACATTCAAACATCCACGCACACATCCATACAGACATACCCACAGCCATACACGCACTCATTCCCAAACATACAACACCCCCGCAAGCATACACGCACTCACACATCCCCTCTACATACACAAACCCCCATGCACGCACACAACACCCAACACCCTCCAACCCCCTCCCCTAACGGACGATCGACTTACCTGGTCCGTCGATCCTCCGGGAGGGGACGGGAGCCATGGGGGCAGCTCCGCCGACACCACACCGCCGACACAACACCGCCACTGTGAATCACAGGACGTGATTCGCTGGGCGGTGTTCTGTTGGTGTGGCGGTGGAGGTGGAGCAACCTCCACTTCCCTGCCACCCGCAAGTATGGCTGTTGGCGGCTCTCCATCGGAATAACGATGGAGAGCAGCCAACAGTCATAATACGCTGAGCAGCAAACCGTCACCACTGGCGGTCTTCCGCACGGCAGTCCCTCGCGGTCTTGCTAAAAGACCGCCTAGGTCGTAATGACCCCCATGGTCTTTGTTGGCAAATACAATTGGACCTCAGTCATTACTTTCCTGCCACACTGCACTGTCATGGAACTGCTGGTATACTTTATAAATGAATGATAATACAACATTGTAGGGGTACTTGTCCATGGCCACTCTCTTGCTTTGACTGTTTGATAATGAGCAAGAAAGCATTTTAAACAAACGTGTAGTGAATATATAATAGCTTACTTTGGCCTGCAATATTCACAATACCGAAAATATGCTCTCTTAGTCTTACAGTACCACAAGACATATGAGGGGAGAGGGAAAGGTTACTAAAAGAGCCAAAGAAAAAGCTACAGAAAGGAAAAAGTCATCTAGGACCACATGTACGAAGTTTTTTGCACGTCACAAACAGTGAATTTTGCTGTTTGCGACGTGCAAAAGGCAAATCGCAATGCACAAACCCCGTTCTGTGATTCAGTAACCTGGTTACTGAATCGCAAAATGGGTTTGCAAGTCACAATTAGGAAGGGGTGTTCCCTTCCTAATTGCAAGTCGCAGTGCAATGCAGGATTGGTTTGTGACCTCGAACGCGGTTGCAAACCAATCGCAGTTTGCACCCTTTTGAAATGGGTGGTAACCCATTCGCAAAAGGTAAGGGGTCCCCATGGGACCCCTTCCCCATTGTGAATGACACTGCAAAAAAAAATTCAGAGCAGGCAGTGGTCCTATGGAGCACTGCCTGCTCGGAAAAAATTAAACGAAAATGTTTCATTTTTCGTTTTTGTAATGCATCTCGTTTTCCTTTAAGTCTCTCCAGTGGGTGGGTTGCCCACTGCTTTATCCTGGGGAGTGCAAAGCCACAGTCTCTCAAGTCTCTCCAGTGGGTGGTTTACCCACTGCTTTATCTTGGGGAGTGCAAAGCCACAGTCTCTCAAGTCTCTCCAGTGGATAGGTTGCCCACTGCTTTATCCTGGGGAGTGCAAAGCCACAGTCTCTCAAGTCTTTCCAGTGGGTGGTTTGCCCACTGCTTTATCCTGGGGAGTGCAAAGCCACAGTCTCTCAAGTCTCTCCATTGGGTGAGTTGCCCACTGCTTTATCCTGGGGAGTGCAAAGCCACAGTCTCTCAAGTGGATAACAGTCTCCACTGGTTCTGGGGGGGGCTTTGTGCCCAGAGTGCTTCATCCTGCCAAGGACTGAGGTAGTGGATGTGATACTCCACTGGTTCTGGAGGTGGCTTTGTGCCCAGAGTGCTTCAACCTGCCAAGGACTGAGGTAGTGGATCTGACACTCCACTGACAGTGGGGCAACATGGAAGCTGTCCAGGCCCCTGGAACTGACCACCAGCCTCGTACGACTGACCACTGGGGACGGCAGCCATGTCTGTGGTGGTACCACTGGTACAGGATGTGGCGTTGCCACTGGCAGTGCTGGTTGCGGGCTCAGTAGCGGCGGTGCTTGCAGCGCTCATTGGGCAGCGGTGCTGGTGGGGGGCTCACTGAGCGTGCTGCTGGCAGCGTTGTCCTGAGCGGCGGTGCTGGTGGGGGGCTCACTGAGCGTGCTGCTGGCGGTGCTGTCCTGAGCAGCGGTGCTGGTGGAGGGGCTCAATGAGCGTGTTGCTGGTGGCAGTGTCCTGAGTGGCGGTGCATGTGGCGGTGCCGGTGGCGGTCTTGTCCGCCGTGCAGATTGGCGGCGACTTCCCTTTCTTTCTCTGGCCCTTCCCCACCTTGGATGGTTGCGCAGCAGTCTTGGCACTCCCAACTGTTGTCCTGGCTGAGCCCTTGGTGGCATGTGTTTTGGCCTTCTCCCTCTGGGCAACTTCTTTTGTTTTGGAGGTGGGGGAATGTCCTTGGCCTTGCTCCTTGAGACACTGGCTGCCCTGCTGCTTGGCGCACTCCAGAAGACGGTTACTGCTGGAACCACTGTTCCCGGTGATGTGGTGGCTGAGGTGCTGGGTTGGGACCTGGAAAGGCGGGGCCTAGGGGACGGAAGGGGTGGGGGAGGTGAAGGGAAGAGGTCAAGGTTTGACAGGAAAAGTTTTTTAGACACACTGTGAACGGTAGATGGAGGGGGCTTGGAAGTGGAGGAAGAGGTAGTGGTTGTAGGAGGTGTTCATTTGCTGACTTTGGGTGAAGGTGCATGGGCTCGAGGCTGTCGTGAAGTCGATGGCTGTTGGGTAGGTGTGTGACTGCGTTTGTGTACTTTCGGAGGAGGGGTCACAGACACACTGGGAGAGGACGCAGGGGATGTGTGAATGGTAGTGGGGTGGTGAGTGCACGTGAGCGGTGTGTGGTGATGGGCGTGCTGGTGACGGACGTAGAGGCTGACAATGTAGTGCATGCAGGTGTGAGTGGAGACGTGACATGGAGGGAGGAGGAAGACGTGGAGGAGGGGACACAGTGGAGGCAGTGGATGTTGGTATGTGTGCATGGGTATGATGCTTGTGTGAGTGCCTGTGGGATGTGTGGTGCTTATGTTTGCCAGAGCTACCCTTGTGTGTTGAGGTGTGTGCATGCTGGTCTGATGGTGTGCTTGGGGTAGGCCGAGGTACTGAGGATTGGGTCTTGGTGGAGGAAGTTGGAGGGGGGAGGTTGGACACAGTGACAATAGCTGCCATCAGTGCTGAGGCCAGAGTCTGAAATGTTCTCTGTTGGGCTGCCTGGCCAGAATGAATGCCCTATAGGTATGCATTTGTCTGTTGCAACTGCCTCTCTACACCCTGGATGACATTCAGAATGGTAGACTGCCCAACAGTGAGGGATCTGAGGAGGTCAATGGCCTCCTCACTGAGGGCAGCAGGGCTGACTGGGGCAGGGGCTGAGGTGCCTGGGGCGAAGGAGATGCCCACCCTCCTGGGTGAGCGGCCATGGGGCACACGCTGAGGGGCTGTTGGGAGGGCGGTGCTGGTAGGGAGGTGGCAGCTGTACCTATAGATGCGGTGGGCACAGAGGGGCCCGCCACCGCAAGGGAGCTCCCATCAGAGGAGGAGTCGGTGTTGCTGGTCTCAGCTCCTGTCCCCGCCGTGGAGCTCCCCTCACCCTCCGTCCCACTGTTGAATTCTGAGTCCGTAGTCTTGCCCTCCAGGGCCAGGTGGAATGCAGCTCCCTCCTGCTCCGGTGGCAGAGCTCCTCCGCCTGATGATGCTAATGCACACAAGAACCGGGAGAGCACAAAGAGGGGGGTAAAGAAAGTAGAAAGACATGTTCAGTGCATGCAATACCGCTACCGTTGGCGGACACTATAGATACAGCACCCCTCTGCGCTATGCCATGCACTTTGAGTTCCCTAATTGATCACAGGGACATGGGGTACAAGGCCTATGCCCGATTGCTGCACACATGCAAGTCACAGGAGCCTGACTAGGTGTAGATGCCTCTTACCATTGGTGGGGATGGGGTGCCACTGAGCCTGCCTCACAAAGGGTCCTTGCCTACAAGGCTCGCCCGTCGCCTAGGGGAACCCAGCGCCCACCTCCCCCACCCAGACAGCTCCAATGCGTGCTGAATCAGATGGATGTGACGGTACTCACCCCTTGTGGCTGATGTGATGCCCTCAAGCGCCCATCCAACTCCGGATACGCCACCGCCAGGATCCGGAACATCAGCGGGGTCATGGTGCGACGGGCACCCCTCCCACGTTGGGAGGCCACCCCCAGCTGGGCCTCCGCCGTTTTCTCACTCCAGCGGCAAATGTCCTCCCATCTTTTCCGGCAGTGGGTGCTCTGTCTGTGGTGGACCCCCAGGGCCCAAACGTCCTTGGCGATGGCACGCCAAATATCCTTCTTCTGGTGGGCGCTGACCTACAGGAATAGTACAGGGAAAAAGGAAAAACTATGACCGTCTGGACCGTTACAGTCATTGGCACATGTTCCCACCGTTGCCCTGACACACATACACTCACCGTTGTTTCATTCCCCCCCCCATCTCCCATCCACACCACTCCAAACAGGCATTGCCCATACAGCATGCTCACAGTGTACTCACTTGTTTGTCTGGAGGACCGTAGAGTAGCATGTACTGGGGGAGGACCCCATCCACTAGTTTCTCCAACTCCTCCGCAGTAAAGGCAGGGGCCCTTTCCCCAGACACTTGAGCCATTGTCGTTTCCAGACTGAGGTCACAGCAGCTCTTGCAGTGTACGTCCTCTCCTGTCGAAGATCAGGTATCAAGTGAGTGAACAGAGAGAAAATGGCAGTCACATCCGCGGCGGTGCGGACCGCCACTGCCGGCAAACATTGTCATTGGCTCCTGGGACCCATAGGGTCCAATGTTAACCAAAGCAGGATTGCGCCGTGGTCTTCGACCGCCTACCGCGACGGTGTACAACGCCAGCGCAGTTACCTTATATCCCCTTGTCCCAAGTGTGAGGAAGGCCGACCGACCTGTAAAACCATGACAGACATTATACCAGCACTTATCTAGTCACTCAGTTGCCTGGCAGTTTAAAGCATTACTGAGAAAAGCTCAATTCCTTTAATAGGACAGTGTCAACACTTCCCAGCAGGGCCAAATCTAGGTCAATTCGGTTACTAAGATCTTTTCATAGAAGCCATGTGAGACCAAGGACAGTACACAAAATTTCAAATATGATAACACTTTGCAGGGAGATTTTGGCAACTCTCTGAAGGAAATGTTCAATGCTGAAATAACAATCCTGCATGTGAAAGTGCACTTGGTCAGTAATGATGGTCAACAAATAGGATGCTTTACGTATCACTTAACTGCCATTCATCCTCACTGCCTGTCTTCCTTGCTCACATTGCCTCTCTACTTTCTTGCTTTCTCTTTACACACACACACACAAACACACACACACACAATGTCCTCTTGCACTCACTGTCTTCCTTCTGCACCTTTCCTTTGTAAATGTACACCATCTGTGCCCTCTGTAGCTGTCTTTCTCTTCATCTCTCACATGCTGTCGATTTTCCACCTTTCTGTTACTCTTCCTTTTCTAGATACAGGGGGTCATTATGACCCCGGCGGTCCGGGGTCGGCGGTAGCACCGCCAACAGGCTGGCGGTGCTCCGCTGGGCATTCTGACCGCGGCGGTACAGCTGCGGCCAGAAGCGGAAAGTCGGCGGTGTACCGCCGACTTTCCGCTGCCCATGGGAATCCGCCATGGCGGCGCAGCTTGCTGCGCCGCCATGGGGATTCCGACCCCCTCACCGCCAATGGCATGGGCACTGCAGGGGCCCCCGTAAGAGGGCCCCACGTTGAATTTCAGTGTCTGCTCAGCAGACACTGAAATTCGCGACGGGTGCTACTGCACCCGTCGCACATCCTCCACTCCGCCGGTTCCATTCGGAGCCGGCATCCTCATGGAGGGGTGTTTCCCCGCCAGCCCAGTGGGAAACCCAGAATACCCACGGCGGTCTTTTGACCGCACAGCGGTATTCTGGCGGTTCCCTCTAGGCGGGCGGCTCCCGCCGCCCGCCGGGGTCAGAATGACCCCCACAGTCTCAAACCTTAAAACACTATACTCAATTCTAATCATTCTTGGGGACCTAAACATTTGGCTTGACAAACCCAATATGCCCAATCCAAAAGCTATCGCCCCTGGCCTAGTCACATTGAACCTACATCAGATTGTGCACAATCCCATACACATAGTTGGACACATCCTAGATGTATTTTTTGCAAACCCAGAACTAGTTACCGTTCATAGCATCATGCCAATTACATGGCAGGCCACCATTTGCTAACTTTCCAACATAAAACACCACAAATCAACACACTCCATGGCAACTTACATACATGCATCTATCGACTATGGAGCAAACTCAATTTTGAAGACTTAGAAACATAACTAACAGCCAACACAGATCTAGATACAATTAATTCTGTTCCAAAACTTTATGAGTGGCTACAGGAAGCTTTCGATATCCTAATACCACTCAGGAAAACTACACAGGACAAAAGAAAAACCAACACCTTGGAGAAACACAGAACTTAAAAAGATAAAGCAACAAATCAGAAAGTTGCAACAGTCGTGGCTCAAAACAAACAACTTTCAAGACAAACTTCAACTACACAAACTTAACAGAATATATAAATCATCAATCAAAAAAGCTAAAAAATTTACTACTCAGACAGAATTCTAAATGTTAAATCTGCAACCAAAGAGTTCTATAAAATTCTAAATGAATTTTGAAAACCTAAATTCATGGAAGGAATTCATCCCACTACTCAAGATTTAACAAACAAACTAACAACTCATTACACAACGAAGGCAGACACATTAGACTTCTATTTAAAACAGACATAAACCATCAGCACCAACCCCTTTCCTAAAATCTTCTTCAAGATTAAACTAACCCAGCCTCTGCACTCCGTCAAACAAATATCACAAGGTGAATTTATGGCTTTGGTCAAAGCAAACAGGCCTTCCGGTTGCCCTTCTGACCCTTGTCCACCACACATCTTCAAGAAAATTATTTTATCTACTTCTGCTAACACATGTGTAAGAAGAATCATCAATGACTCTTTAACTACAGGAACTTTTTCTAAAGGCCTGAAAAAGGCATACATCCGTCCATCATTAAAGAAAACAAACCTAGTCTCACAGGACCCCAACAACTATAGACCAATAAAAAATGGACCTTTGCTGGGCAAACTGATAGAAAGAGCAGCATTCGCCCAGATGTCACAATTCATTGAATAAAATTCCATACTTTCAGACTACCAAACTGGATTCTGCCCAGGAAGAGGCACTGAATCAGCACTTATGGCAATCGGGATGATCTTAAAAACACAGTTGACCGCAATGGAGTTGCTGCACTACTTCTGTTGGACCTCTCCCCTGCCTTTGATATGTTGACCATAACACCCTAATTTAAAGACTCCATGAAGCCGGCATAGAAGGGACTGCTCTTGACTGGATTACATCCTACTGTCAAAACACAACTAATTTTATCTATTCTCTCCCCTTCTCATCCAAACCCTACCTCACAAAAGCAGGGGTCCCCCAAGGATCAATCATCTCACCTATGCTTTTCAACATCTAAATGATGTGATTACCGGAACTGATCAATGATTTTCAACTCACATGCTACAACTATGCAGATGACACACAAATACTACTTAAATTGGAATGCCCCAAAGACATTGAAAACTCACAAATCTTCAGTTGACTCAGAGCCGTTGATCAGTGGATGACTTGGTGCCATATCAAACTAAATTCTTCCAAAATGGAAATACTCACATGTGGCGACTGGAAAATTATGATGCACTGTGCACCTGGGCTGACGATCTCGGACCACCTCTTCAAATATCCAAGGAAATGAAAAACTTACCATGGACAAATTAACAATGAAGGCCCAAGTGGACAAATTATCACAATCAAGCTTCATCACCATGAAGACTCTGCAACGCATCTTTCCCCACCTTGGATTTCTACACAAGGTGCAGGCTACTATCTCTCTTGTAGTATCCAAACTGGATTATGCCAATAATCTCTACCATGGCTCATCGCTACCCATTATGAAAAAACTTCAGAACTCAGAACTCAGAACTCAGCTGCCAGGCTACTATTACATGTCAAGCCACAAGCACACATCTCCCCTGCCTTGAGAGCAGTCCACTGGTTACCCGTTGCCAGAAGATCCAACTTCAAGCTGCTTTGTATCACCCACAAAGATATACATGGAACAGGATTGCTTTTTATCAGAAACAAAATAACCAAATCCTTCAACAAAGAAACCTCCGCTCAAGATTGGCACCCTGCCTTAGAACACCACCTTAAAAGAAAAAGACAATAGGTAGTACATTCTTCTCCTTTCAAGCAGCCAAACTATGGAATTCATTACCACTAAATATAAGATCCACGGATAACTATCTTGCCTTCAGAAGACTTGTAACAGCACCTCTGTTACCACGGGCCAAGACTCGCAACAACAGAACACCATAGACAAGTTCCCCGGTGGTACGCCAAGGAAGGAAGAACCTGATGTGTTCCCCAGGGGTACTGTAGGGAGAAACTTCCCCCAGGACGATGTTTACTTCCGGGATCACGACCAGAAAAGGCTGACCAAGCCGGGCCCGCATTGAGAGGAGGAGAGGAGACGCAGAGGAGACACGCACCAAGCCGCAACGAGAGGGGAAATCATCGCTGCTGCATTGGGAGAAGACACGGACCCATTGCTGAGAGACCAGGAACATATGGAGAGGAGAAGAGACGCGGAGAACACCAGAAGCTGGACGCAGGAGCTGAGAGGTCCGCGGACCTTAACACTGCAGGGCAGCCATGCCACGTTCCTGGAGGGACGTGGCTGCACAAGGTACGATGATATTTTAAGAAGGGAAGGTCCTTCCTTAAGAAGGGTGAGGGGCAGAAGCGGGAGACAGAGAAGGGGAATTAAGACCCCTTGTAGGGTAGTTAGTTAAAATATAGAACCCTGATTGGTGGTGGAAGAAGCCTGATACAAGTACACCTATTTGCATGAGAGTCACTATTTTAGTTGTGAAGCACGTTGATTATCTCTACCCCACCGACCTACACTGACACCTCCTCGGTGACCCCAACCCCACTATATATATTAGAAACACTTACCTGAAGCCAGCCCCTGTTCTTTCTTCCGAGGGAGGTCCGCCGTGGTCCTGACCCTGGTAGAGAGTGTCATATCCTTCAGAGCTCTGTAGAAGGCTTGCTGATGCCAGACCAGACCTAACGAATGGAACAAGAAGAATACAGAGAGACAAATTACTTTGTTCACCTCATGGACACAGGAAATAAATACAATTATTTTGTGAAAGAACCTTAGTAAGACTGGGTTATTCCTACCTATCCCCTTACAAGACTAATCAAGAGTTGACTCTTTCCTTCATAACCACCATATTCAAACAGCAATGGACTGCATATGCCAGTGTTGATAAATGTTTATAATCTGATTGGGTGTATGTTCTAGATATGTATAGTTCTTTAAGAAATATGTATTGTTACTATTTCATAATAATAAATTATACACATACTGTTTAAGCCTGTTTAACAAATGTATATATACTCACGGTTAAATATACATCTGTGTATGTGTGTGTGCATGTGTGTATGTATATATGTGTGTGTGTATACATATATAAGTGTATGTTATTCTCTGCTTAACATGTTCATAGGTCATTGCATACCTCCTAGATAAGTTGTTATATTAGATACGTATGAATACCTTACCTTCATTTTTATATCACAATGAACAAACGTTTTATTATCCTGAGAATTTCACTATTCAAAAACTGAGGAAAGATAAATAAATGTTAGAAAACTACACTTATTAATTAACTTCAAATATTACAATTCTTGAAAGTCTCTGTTTATACAATACTACTTGTCTTCTAATATTTTTATTCCCATTATTATATTCCTTGCACATACATTCCCTTGCTATGAATTTATATATCGATTTATTTATTACTCTAGTCCTACTGTACTAGAGAAAAATTAAATAAAAATAAATAAAATAAAATGTATAAGTAGACTTCAAATGATAAATAATAAAATGTAAAAAAGAATAAATAAATAAAAGAATTGTTTTAAAACAAATTATATATATAAATGAAATAATAAATAAAAAATATATACATTTACTCTCTTGTAAGCTTTACTCTGTCTCCCCGTCACCCTATGTCTCTATCAATCTATCCTCCATCCCCACCCTGACTCTTCCCAAACTCATTCTACTACTATTCTACTACTTTCATCTCCCAAATTACTGTGCCTAAGCTTTTTCCTCCTCTACCGCATCTATCTCACTCCAAACCTCAGTTTACAACCATGATCTCCCAAACAACCCTACTAAATTCGCCCTCATTTATCTCACCTATGACTCATCCAAAACGCCTCCTGCTACTATCTTCTCCCTAACCTTTCCACAGACTCTCCCCTCCTCCATCTCTCTTTTACTCATCCCAAGCCTCATCCTATTACTATAAACTCCCAACTGACACTTCTGGATTCTGCCCTCCCCTATCCCTCCATTACTCTAGTCAATCCAACGAACAAACTCACACATCCTCTGCTCAAATCAACTCATAATATTAATAATACTGTACTCGTATTTCCATATACTAATCCACCACTAATTCCTCTTGGGTTCTGGAGTAGCGTGCTACTCACTGAAATGCGATTCAATGCCTCGTCAGGGGTAGTAAGTGCTATATAAATACAATTACAATACAATTACAGGGAGTGCAGAATTATTAGGCAAATGAGTATTTTGACCACATCATCCTCTTTATGCATGTTGTCTTACTCCAAGCTGTATAGGCTCGAAAGCCTACTACCAATTAAGCATATTAGGTGATGTGCATCTCTGTAATGAGAAGGGGTGTGGTCTAATGACATCAACACCCTATATCAGGTGTGCATAATTATTAGGCAACTTCCTTTCCATTGGCAAAATGGGTCAAAAGAAGGACTTGACAGGCTCAGAAAAGTCAAAAATAGTGAGATATCTTGCAGAGGGATGCAGCACTCTTAAAATTGCAAAGCTTCTGAAGCGTGATCATCGAACAATCAAGCGTTTCATTCAAAATAGTCAACAGGGTCGCAAGAAGCGTGTGGAAAAACCAAGGCGCAAAATAACTGCCCATGAACTGAGAAAAGTCAAGCGTGCAGCTGCCACGATGCCACTTGCCACCAGTTTGGCCATATTTCAGAGCTGCAACATCACTGGAATGCCCAAAAGCACAAGGTGTGCAATACTCAGAGACATGGCCAAGGTAAGAAAGGCTGAAAGACGACCACCACTGAACAAGACACACAAGCTGAAACGTCAAGACTGGGCCAAGAAATATCTCAAGACTGATTTTTCTAAGGTTTTATGGACTAATGAAATGAGAGTGAGTCTTGATGGGCCAGATGGATGGGCCCGTGGCTGGATTGGTAAAGGGCAGAGAGCTCCAGTCCGACTCAGACGCCAGCAAGGTGGAGGTGGAGTACTGGTTTGGGCTGGTATCATCAAAGATGAGCTTGTGGGGCCTTTTCGGGTTGAGGATGGAGTCAAGCTCAACTCCCAGTCCTACTGCCAGTTCCTGGAAGACACCTTCTTCAAGCAGTGGTACAGGAAGAAGTCTGCATCCTTCAAGAAAAACATGATTTTCATGCAGGACAATGCTCCATCACACGCGTCCAAGTACTCCACAGCGTGGCTGGCAAGAAAGGGTATAAAAGAAGGAAATCTAATGACATGGCCTCCTTGTTCACCTGATCTGAACCCCATTGAGAACCTGTGGTCCATCATCAAATGTGAGATTTACAAGGAGGGAAAACAGTACACCTCTCTGAACAGTGTCTGGGAGGCTGTGGTTGCTGCTGCACGCAATGTTGATGGTGAACAGATCAAAACACTGACAGAATCCATGGATGGCAGGCTTTTGAGTGTCCTTGCAAAGAAAGGTGGCTATATTGGTCACTGATTTGTTTTTGTTTTGTTTTTGAATGTCAGAAATGTATATTTGTGAATGTTGAGATGTTATATTGGTTTCACTGGTAATAATAAATCATTGAAATGGGTATATATTTTTTTTTGTTAAGTTGCCTAATAATTATGCACAGTAATAGTCACCTGCACACACAGATATCCCCCTAACATAGTTAAAACTAAAAACAAACTGAAAACTACTTCCAAAAATATTCAGCTTTGATATTAATGAGTTTTTTGGGTTCATTGAGAACATGGTTGTTGTTCAATAATAAAATTAATCCTCAAAAATACAACTTGCCTAATAATTCTGCACTCCCTGTATAATACAATATCCCACTCTCATTTGTCATTATTCTGTCTACTACCATGTCTAACTCAGTCTTTGTATTGCACTCTCTCATTTTCCCTTTCTATCTCTTGCCCTCCTCCCATCTCTTTCTTCCATTTACTGTCTTCACACTTTTTGGGCCACATGTACAAATCATTTTTCTAATCGCAAAAGGGTTGATTTTCTGAATCGGCCCTTTTGCGACTAGAAAAATGCTTTTTCGGATGAACAAAGCCCAAATTGCAAACCGGTAACTTGTTACCGAATCCCAATTTGGGTTTTGCAATTCGGTATTAGGATGGGGCATGTTCGGGGTGTCCCTTCATAATACCGAACCTGAATGACATGTATGATTGCTTTGTGACCATGAATGCGGTTCCAAACAATCACGATTAACACCAATTTCAAATTGGTGTTAACCCATTCACAAAAGGGAAGGGGTCCCCACAGGGCACCTACCCCTTTATGAATGGTAGCGAAAATCAAAAGAAAACTTTCAGATTTAGGGACGAGCCTATGAGTGTATGTGCTTGCACATGCGTCTCGTATGCGAGACACTGGTGTGATCAGTAAAGGGTTTTGAGCCCGCCTGTCGCGTGACACTCCTCTTTACAGCCTCATTATTCGTCAAGGCATGTCTGGCATTATTTCCATTCCTACTGTGGTGCAGGGATCAAGCACTAATTGATTTCAATTTAATTAGTGCCCATCCGCTGCTCCCAACGTGATTGCAGTACTATTTTGTTCTAACTTCAAATGCCCCACAAACAGAAGGCTTGTGACTGGCAAAAACATACCCAGCAGGACAAATAAAATTGCAAAATTTAATTTTTGAAAGCCACCTTTATTTTATTTTCTTAAGTCGTCTTTTTTCAGTTTCCACTCATATTTTTTTTATTTTTGCTTGGGAGCATTGTTGTCAAAAGAAGACAATTAACTTGTTTGAAATATGCAAGACCCATTGCATTGGAAATGCTTGTTCTTATTGAAATGCATCCAGTTTTCCTTCAAGGAAAATGGGCCACATGTACAAATCATTTTTCTAATCGCAAAAGGGTTGATTTTCTGAATCGGCCCTTTTGCGACTAGAAAAATGCTTTTTCGGATGAACAAAGCCCAAATTGCAAACCGGTAACTTGTTACCGAATCCCAATTTGGGTTTTGCAATTCGGTATTAGGATGGGGCATGTTCGGGGTGTCCCTTCATAATACCGAACCTGAATGACATGTATGATTGCTTTGTGACCATGAATGCGGTTCCAAACAATCACGATTAACACCAATTTCAAATTGGTGTTAACCCATTCACAAAAGGGAAGGGGTCCCCACAGGGCACCTACCCCTTTATGAATGGTAGCGAAAATCAAAAGAAAACTTTCAGATTTAGGGTCGAGCCTATGAGTGTATGTGCTTGCACATGCGTCTCGTATGCGAGACACTGGTGTGATCAGTAAAGGGCTTTGAGCCCGCCTGTCGCGTGACACTCCTCTTTACAGCCTCATTATTCGTCAAGGCATGTCTGGCATTATTTCCATTCCTACTGTGGTGCAGGGATCAAGCACTAATTGATTTCAATTTAATTAGTGCCCATCCGCTGCTCCCAACGTGATTGCAGTACTATTTTGTTCTAACTTCAAATGCCCCACAAACAGAAGGCTTGTGACTGGCAAAAACATACCCAGCAGGACAAATAAAATTGCAAAATTTAATTTTTTAAAGCCACCTTTATTTTATTTTCTTAAGTCGTCTTTTTTCAGTTTCCACTCATATTTTTTGTATTTTTGCTTGGGAGCATTGTTGTCAAAAGAAGACAATTAACTTGTTTGAAATATGCAAGACCCATTGCATTGGAAATGCTTGTTCTTATTGAAATGCATCCAGTTTTCCTTCAAGGAAAATGGGCTACATTAAAAAAAAACTGCTTTATTGAAAAGCAGTCACTGACATGGTGATCTGCTGTCTCCAGTGCTGGCCACTACCAATGGGCTCACAAATTGCGACCTACTTCATGAATTTTAGGGCCACATGTACAAATGTTTTGCCAGTCGCAAATTGGTTGCAGCGCTATTTGTGACTGTGCAAAAAGCGAAATGGTCTGTTCCAATGCCATTTCGGAGACCCAAATAGTGTTGCAACCAATTACCGACTCGCAAAATTTGCGACTTGAGATTGCGACTCGCAAATACGAAATCGTAATTTGCGAGTCGTAAATGCATGTACAAGGTAGTCACAAATTGCAAATAGTCGCAAAAAGCCTGTTTTGCACACCCAGATTAGCACTGATTCCAAACAGGTGTTAACCAGAACCAAAGTATAAAAGCAGACCCAGAAGGCATCTGGCTTTCTCAAAATCGCTGCACTCTATGTGATTGCATGGAGGAGGAGAGTCCAGGCTGCCCAGCAGAGTAGGAGGAGGCGGAGACAGGAGAGGATATACAGAACCAGGCAGACCATGTTTCAACAGACTGAGGAGGAAATATATGACATACAGACTGAGCAGCGCAGTTATCTTAGAGAGTATTGAACTGCTGAAACCGCAACTAGAACGCCAGACTTTGCGCTGCTGCCCTATCCCCACACATGTGCAAGTGCTCAGCTCACTGCACCTCTTGGCCTCGGGTAGCTACCAGGGGGTGGTTGCTGTTGCTGGTGGGGTGTCCCAAAGTGCCCTGTAACGATTCTTTAGACGGTTCTTAGATGCGATACTCGCACACATGTCCAGATACATATAGCTTCCCAGGAATGAGGAGGAAATTCACAACACTAAGTTGGACTTCTACAGAATTGCCAACTTTCCCCATGTAATAGGGTGTGTGGACGGACACATATTTCAGATTTGCAGGTGGGCAAATGGCCACCTGCAAATCTGGAATATGTGTTCCGCAATAGGAAATGTACTCACTCACTTAACATCCAGGTGGTATGTGATGCCCATAATATAACAACTGACATAGTGGCAAGATTTCCAGGGAGTACACATGATCCATACATATTCAGGCAATGTGGGATACACCAAAGCCTAGAACGTGGTGAGTTTGGCGAAGGATATTTATTAGGTACTGTGTAGTACACACTGATGTCTTACATACATATCACTGCAGAACCACGTGAAGCCATGCTCATATCTGCTGTTTTGTTAAACAGGTGACAGTGCATATGCTCTGAGGCCATGGATACTCACCCCATACCTAACACCTGCCAATCATAATGGGAGGCCCTACAACATTGGACATCGGTGAACTAGAACCGTCATTGAGAGGACATTTGGCATGTTGAAGTCACGTTTTAGATGCCTGCACAAAAGTGGAGGGGCACTCCAGTATGCCCCAGAGACTGACTGCATGCAAGATTGTGGCAACATGTGCCACCCTACACAACATAGCAACTAGAGGTGGGCTACTTCTCACCCTAGATGACACAGATTCGGAGGATGAGGAGCAAGAGCCACCACAACAAAGGCCTGGGCATGGTAGCATTGCAATAGAGGGCAGACAGAGACAGGACCGCATTGCAACTCAGTACTTTGGCAGGTACGTGGCAACCGTTACGGCACTCACAAAGGTAAGACACACATAGCCATGTTGTGCAAGCACAAAAATTCCCTTTAATGTCAGTAGTGTAATGATGAACTGTTGACGTCTAAACAGCAATAAAAACGTAAAATGTTACAATGTCTGACACATTAACATCATGTGCCTCAGGCAATTCCCAGATTAGCGAATTCACACGCCCCTGCGACTACGGCCACCATGGCCCGATCCTGGTTGGTCACCTGATGTTTGGCAGGCACTGCTACTCCGCAGGATGCGTGCATCTGGGGCAGAAACACTTCTAACGCTGGAGATTTCCTCACTATCTTTTTTTTCTGTGTGTCTGGGACACTCATTGCTGCCCTGCCAAACAGGACCTCATGGTGCAGGCAGCACTCCTCAATCAGGACCTCCAGCTCTTTATCAAAAAACGTATGTTTCCTCGTTCCTCCCTGCAGTGGGTGTCTCCTTGGTCTGGGCTGCATGGCTGCAGTTGCTCCTCTCAGCTGGGTGTGCCTCTGCTGTCTCTGCTGGGTAGACTCCTCCCAGTTCCATGGGGGTACTTCCTGTTTCTGATGTCATGACTCAGAACCAGGAAGAGCGTATTCTTCTGTTTTTTTTGGCACCCTCTCGGAAATTGCGATACAGTCACAATTTGCGAGTCGGGCCACACCTTTGTGCAATTTACGAAATCACAATTTGAGATTTCACAAATTGCGATGCGACTCCGCAGCGAATCGCAAACTGGAACTGCGATACTTACTTGCATCCCGTTTTGCGACTCGCAAATTGCGAGTCGCAAATCCAGGGTTTGATACATGTAGCCTTTAATGAGTTTGGTCATTTGCGACCCCATTGGGAATTGTTAAATGTGTCTGAGACACATTTGTACATTTCATTTTGCAAGTCTGTACTTGCGATTCACAATGAATCACAATTAGAGACTCGCAAAATGAAATTGTCATACATCTGGCCCCTTATCTCTATTTCTCTGCGCTATATATGTTGCTTTGTCTACTCCCCACTTATTTTCACTAATCTCTCTTCTCTGTCTACTTCTCTCATCTCTGTCTGTTTCTCTCACTCCCACTCCCAGCAAATTTGTTTCTATCCGTTCCTTTATTTTTCAATCTTCTCTTTCTCTCTTCTCTCTGCTTCTGTCTCACACTTCTTTCTTTATCCCTGCTTCTCTCATCATCGTATTGCTCTTCTTCTTACGTCCCTTCTGCCTTTCTCCCTCCCTGAGAGCTACTCACTGGATAGAGCTCTGTTGTTCATTTTTTGGCTAGCTGAAGGGAACTTTAGCTGTATGACCCCAGAGCAAATAATATATAATAGAATGAAAGGGAAATAGTAGGGAATGATATGTCATATAGTGCTATCCACCAATCGATTTGGCAGTTTTGCCTTGTATGAGTAGTTTTTTGATGGGCTAGGTGATTTTCTCTAGTGTGCATGCTTTAGTGAAGGCTGTTCATGCAGGTCTGTGATGGGGGTCCGTGCATTGGTGTTACATGCAGGGCTTGGTATTGGGAGGAGTGGGTTGTAATGTTGGGGTGTGTGTGAGGTGGCGGAGTGATGGGAGTGAGGGTAGGGGTAGGTGATGGCATGCAGGTGGGGGGGTGACAGTAATAGAGATTTGACTTACCAGAGTCCAGGCCTCCTCCTACTCCTGCCAGGCCCTCAGGATGCATGATTGCCAAGACTTGCCCCTCCCATGTTGTTAGTTGTGGGGGTCCACCGCCAGTCCTCTGTACAGCTATTTGGTGTCTTGCTGCTGTGGAACACACCTTCCCCCGTAGGTTGTTCCACCTCTTCCTGATGTAATCCCTTGTTCTGGGGTGCTGTCCCACAGTGTTGACCCTGTCCATGATTCTCCATCATAGCTCCATCTTCCTTGCAATGGGTGTCTGCTGCACCTGTGATCCGAATAACAGTGGCTCTACCTGGATGATTTCCTCCACCATGACCGTTAGCTCCTCCTCTGAGCACCTGGGGTGTTGTTGTGGTGCCATGGGTGTAGTGTGAGCGGTGTGGGTGAGGGCGTGTGGGGTGATGTGTTGGGGTGTGTGATGTAAGGTGCGTGGTTGGTGTATAGGTGATGGTGGTGTGTGGCTGTGGTCTTGTCTGTGGTCTTGCTATCTCTCTTATGGCAATTGTTTTTAGTCGTAAAGGGTTGTGGGTAATGTGGGTGCGTGTTTTATAGTGATGTGGGTGTGTGGGTGGGGTGTGTGTATGGGTATCAGGTGTCTGCTATTCAAATTGTCCAATGTAGTGTTGTTTTGTTAGTGTGTGTGTATTTTGAGTGCAGCTGTATGTACCGCCAATGGTTTACTACCATTGATTGTCCGCTGTGATTATTCGTGGGTCATAATGTTGTGGGCGTAGTTCTGTTGGTGTAACGGTGTGGGTTTGGATACCGCCAGTTTATCTCTGACCTTTGAGCTGGCGTACTTGTGTGTGTGGCTGTGTAGTGACGGATTGCTATGTATGTGTCATAATATGGGTAGTGGTAATCTGTTGCGGCGGTATGTTGGCGGCAGTCAGCATGGCGGTAAGCGGTACTTACCACCAATGTCATAATGAGGGCCTTAGTGTTCTCAAACTAGAACCTTTCATGACTTCAGCTACACCTTACAAGTAATTGACTGACACTACCAAAGACCTATCGGTCTGTAGTGGCACCTGTCTACAGGAAATTCTAGAAGGTCATTATAGTTCCCATGTATGTCACAAGTTAAAATCTCAGCTGATCCGGCATAGCCTTACGCTGTTCAACAGAGCTGCAATAGTTTCTATAAGACCATACTGGCACTTCTCAGCATGCTGCTATCTGATTAAAGGAAGAGCACCCACATTTTCCCCCAGTGCTGTAACACGTTTAGTAGAAGAGTACATGACTTCCTTGTTGAGAACTGCAAAACATGTAAGGTGCCAATAGTGACATTTCTTAGTAGTATTGCCTAACGGTGCTAACTAGGTCTGCAATACTTGTGATCAGAAAGAACTGTATTCTCAGCAGGGCTAGTATTTTCTTAAGAAAGCAGTGCAGTATTTGTCAACAGGGCTACTATATTTTTATAGGAACGTGCAAGCTCATCACAACAGGTCCTCTGTACTCGGGTGGGACACCCTGACTCATATTTTTGGCCATTAAACTTGTTAAGAGATATCACAGGCACTTATAAACTTGTAAGCTAGTGCAGTGAGGTAGGTACTCGCCATCTCAATCTTCAGTGTTCTCTGGACAATGATCTGAATCCTGGAAAGGTTAACTCTACCCGCGCCCTTCTGTGGTTGGTACTAATACATTGTGTAACAATAACCGAGGTTGTTTACAATATTATATCATTTATTTACAACGTTGTAAAATGACAAATATTATTATAATTAATTTGTTGTTATTATTGTTATTACTATTGTTATTATTATGCATTAATTCAGAGTGTACTGACACCTGTCAGGAGGGTTATTTTGTTTATAATGTTAATATTACAACTTATTGGATTTGGAGTTATAGTTACGCTGGAACGTTCTGACACCGAATGACATACTTTAATTAGGAAATTACTAGCATTTCTCAGCGAGATTGCATTGCTTTTAATTGGGAAATACCATCACCTTTCAGCATGGCTGTCTTAAATAGATCAGATACAAATGTAATAGTAATATCTGTCCGTGAGCTGGACAGTCTGTGGAGATTTAGCACCTTTGTCAAGTTCAGATGAAAGAATGGTGTGAACTCCTCACACTACATCGGCTTACACCTAGAAGCTTGTTTATTATGCTGTTAATGTGCTCTTAAAATCTTGATCCAATTCACATATCAAAGACACTACATGGCCATGAGTGACCTGTAATCTTCAGATGAAGATAAGTTAACTCTCTAATTCCGAGTAAAGTTTTTGGTGCAGTTGGTGGGTCCAAAAGTCTAACAACCATAGAGGGCAACACACCCCTCCACAAGATATCACATGCAGAAACAATAACACTGCATTTACATCCCCACAGGTCCCCCACCCAACGTCACCGTAGAGGAGGTGCCAACAACATCCAGTCCTCCCCCAGAAGAGGCCCACAGTGATGACAGCAGCTCTGGATGCCTGGATCTGGATGACCAACCTGGCCCATCAGGGACCTCTGGACAGTCGGTTACCCAGGCACAGTCCCATACCATGACAGAGCCTCCCCTCTCAGGAAACACCAGCACTGTAGTCACCCAGCAGGCCCATAACTCTGTCCCCAGGACACATCAATCAGCAGTGTGTCCACCACCACAGGGACTCCAGGCAACCCCACAAACACAGAACGATCAGGGACCTGGGGTCAGTGGCCACACGGTTCAGGGGACAGAGATACAGGACAGCAGAGAGGAATGCTGAGACAGGGGGAGGACAGGCCCAGGGAACCGACTCTCCAGGAGTAAGATCCTGGGAGCATACCACCATTCCCAAGAGATGATGGGTCAGATACTGGACAAGTTGCAGGAGACCCAGCAGCTGCAGGAGGGACAGTAATTGGGGATCAAGGAGGACTTGAAGGACATAAACACCACCCTGGTCACCATTGCAGGGGCGGTGGAAGACATGGCCAACACCATGAGGGGGGCAGTGGCACACCATTGGGCCCTGACACTAGCCAAACCACTGAACAGCCTTCTACCTCCGCTGCCACTAGTGGACAGGAGGACCCGCCACAGGACCAACAGGCCACCAGCACCCCTCCTCCTGCAGAAGGAAAACCACCCCGCAAACGGTCCCTGCGATCCAGGCAGAAGCCAGAGACTATTGCCAAGACCCCCGCTAGGAAATAAGACTCTCCTGATTGTCACCCTTGTGTTCCACTCAGTCACCCTGTCCACTCTGAACCGCCAGTGCTCCACTTCCTATGCCCCCTTGGACAATGCACCTGTGATCTACATAGACTGGACTCTATCCTGGACATTCCGCCACCATCACCCCAGCCCATTGCACATACCTCTATACTTATTGGCACTTAAATAAACACCATTTGAATAAATACAAGTATGGAGTCTGTCAAATGACTGAAGTATGTATTTGTTTAACAAGCTTTAAACACTGCAATACAACTGTACAGTAATGTATACCTAGGAATGACCTGTAGTTGGCTGCAGTCAACACACCAGGATCGATAGTGGGGCACAAATATCTGAAAATAGACGATATGCACCGCAGCGGACGTGACCGCCATGTTCTATCTGTTCACTCACTTGCTACATGACCTTCAACATGAGAGGACCTACACTGCAAGTGCTGCTGTGACCTGTGTCTGGAACCAACCATGGCTTGTGTCACTGGGGAAAGGGCCCCTGCCTTCACCGCTGCGGAG
The DNA here is from genome assembly GCF_031143425.1 of Pleurodeles waltl. Lineage (NCBI taxonomy): Eukaryota > Metazoa > Chordata > Amphibia > Caudata > Salamandridae > Pleurodeles > Pleurodeles waltl. The sequence goes on along the minus strand of NC_090449.1, from coordinate 768,553,968 downwards.
TGACTGGGGGATGGGGTCCTACCGCAGTACCGAATGCTGTATGCTCCTCCAGACCAACAGGTGAATACACTGTGAGCACGATGCATGGGGCATGAATGCATGGAGTGCTGTGTGTGGGGGCCTCATGTGGGGGGTAGATGGAAGGGCCCTGGGCAGTGTGCTGCATGTAGGGTGGGCAATGTCTGTGCGTAAGGAGATGTGAGGGCTATGGTGGGCCATGAGTGTGACAGGCAGGACGGTCTGACTGATACGTTGTCCTATGTGTATTTCTCTGTAGGTCAAAAGGGTATATGGCATGCCATTGCCAAGGACGTGCGGACCCTGGGGGTCTATGGCAGGCGAAGTACCCACTGTCAGAAAAGGTGGGAGGATCTAAGACCCTGGGCATGGAAGACGGCAGAGGCCCAGCTAGGGATGGCCTTCCAACGAGAAAGAGGTGCCTGTCGAACCCTGACCCCCCGGATGGCCCGCATACTGGCAGTGGCCTATCCGGAGCTGGATGTGCGCTTGAGGGCATCACAGCAGCCACAAGGGGGGGAGTACAGTATCCCAATATACTACTTGCACCTGGTGGGGTGACATCCGGATGGAGGATGTGGGCTTGTGGGTGCCCCTAGGCCAGGCCAGACATTGCAGGGTAGGTCCCATGTTGGGCAGGGTCTGATGTAAACCTCCTCCAACCAAGGTAGTAAGCATCCACTACTGGGCAGAGGTCTGTGGGTCTCAGGTATGCTGCATTTGGTGTTAGGTATCCCTGTCCATGGGCTGGTGACTAGCATTGTGATTGTTAGTGCATTGCCTAGTGCGTTGGGCTGGTCCCTGTATGTGTGTGTGACGTGTACGCCAATGGTGGTGTTGTTGCTGCCATTGACCAAGGGTATCCTTTGTCTCTCCCCCCTTTTTTGTTTTGTCACCCTGTCCTTATGTGCATTAGCATCATCTGGCAGGGGAGCAGAGGCACCAGCAACAGGGAGAGCTGCATCCCACAGGGTCCAAGAGGCCAAATCCTCCAATGGTGAGGGCACCAGTGGGACAGACGGCGAGGGGAGCACCACGGCGGGGACTGAAGAGGACAGTTCTGACAGTGATACCTCTTCCGATGGAAGCTCCCTGGTGGCAGACACCTCTGTGCCCACCCCAACTACAGGTACAGCCGCCAACCCCCATACCAACACTATCCTCCCAGCAGCCTCTCAGCATGTTTCCCGTGCCCGCTCACTCAGGAGGGTGGGCATCTCCTTCGCCCCAGGCACCTCAGGCTCTTCCCCAGTCAGCCTTGCTGCCCTGGGTGAGGAGGCTATTGACCTCCTGCGATCCATCTCTGTTGGGCAGTCAACCATTGTGAATGCCATCCAGAGGCTGGCAGCCCATTTGCAACAAACAAATGCATTCCTGGAGGGCATTCACTCTGGCATGGGGGTCCAATGGAGATCAATCCAGGCTATGGCCTCCTCCCTGATGGCAGCCATTGTCCCTGTTTCTAGCCTCCCCCCTCCAACTTCCTCTACCCAATCCCATTCCCCTCAACCCCAACCTATCCCAAGCACACAGGCAGACTAGCATGCACACAAGACAACACACAGGAGTTGTTCAGGCAAACACAAGCACCACACATCATCCCACAGGTGCTCACACAAACACCATCCAGATGCAGACATGCCAACATCCACTGCATCCACTGTGTCCCCCTCCTCTTCATCGTCCACCTCCCTCCCAGTTGCATCTACACTCACACCTGCATGCACTACATCCTCATCCACTACCACCATCACCATCACGCGTATCACTACACGTCCCTCACTGGCAGTCACCACCTCTACATCCATGCACACGTCCCCTGTGTCCTCTCCCACTGCGTCTGTGCCCCCTCCTCCCAAAGTACACAAACGCAAGCACTCAGACACCCATCAGCCATCCACCTCACAACAGCATCCAGCCCATGCACCTGCACCCAAAATCAGCAGACACCACCTACAACCACTTCCTCTTCCTCCACTCCCAAACCTTCACCCTCTTCCTGCCCCAATACCCCTAAAAAGCTTTTCCTCTCCACCGTTGACCTCTTTGCTACCACTCCCCCACCGCTGACCTCTTCGCTACCACTCCCCCACCGTCCTTCACTTCGGATCAGGGTGGTCAGAACCCAGGCAAACACCTCAGCCACCCAGTCCACGGCCACAGTAATGTCAACAGCTACTGCAGGTGGGAGAGGATCCCGGGCACCAGGCAGCTACATTGAAAGGGTGCCTGCACCAGCAGCGTCTAGGAAGGGCGAGGAGGCACTACCAGCTGCGACAGGGAAGGGCAAGGAGGCACTACCAGCAGCGTCTAGGAAGGGCAAGGAGGCACCATCAGCTGCGACAGGGAAGTGCAAGGAGGCACCACCGGCTGCGACAGGGAAGGGCAAGGAGGCACCACCAGCAGCATCTAGGAAGGGCAAGAAGGCACCCCCAGCTGCGAAAGGGAAGGGCAAGGAGAAATCCCCGGCTGCTGACAGGAAGGGCAAGGGACCTGCACCAGCAGGCAGGAAGGACAGGAGGCCTGGAGTTGGCACTCATTCGGAGCCCCCACCACCAACCATGGTAGTTCAGCCATCTGAGGCTGCAAGGGAAGGGCTGGAGCCTCCCCCCATATCTACATTACCGCCACCAGCACCACTGCCAGCAGCAGTAGCCCCAGTGGGCAGCCTTCTGAGGCTGCAGGGTATGGGCTGGAGCCTCCCCCCACCACTGCCAGTACTGCCACCAGCACCACCACCAGCACCGCTGCCAGCACCGCCACCAGCACCACTGCCAACAGCAGCAGCCCCAGTGGGCATCCATCTGAGGCTGCAGGGGATGTGCTAGAGCCTCCCCCACCACTGCCAGCACCGCCACCAGCACTCCTGCCAGCACTGCCACCATCACCACTGCCAGCAGCAGCAGCCACAGTGGGCAGCTGTCGGAGGCTGCAGGGGATGGGCAGGAGCCTCCCCCCACCACTGTGAGCTCCGACACCAGCACTGCCACTGGCACCACTGAGCAGCCATCACATCTGGCAGACAGTGAGTAGTCCTGCATCCATGGGCTGTTGTGCGTCCTTGCCCCTGCAAATCCTGTGGGTCTGACACCCCAAGATCTGCATCACAGGGCACAATGCCCCCTCCAGAACCAGTGGAAGAAGCCATCCACTCACCCTATCCTTCACAGGATGAAGCACACTGGGCTTAATGCCCCCTCCAGAACCAGTGGAAGAAGTCATCCACTCACCCCATCCTTCCCAGGATGAAGCACACTGGGCACAATGCCCCCTCCAGAACCAGTGGAAGAAGCCATCCACTAGAGAGACTGTGGCCTTGCACTCCCCATGACCAAGCAGTGGGAAAACCACCCACTAGAGAGACTGTGGCCTTGCACTCCCCAGGACAAAGCAGTGGGCAAACCACCCACTTGAGGGACTGTGGCCTTGCACTCCCCAGGACCAAGCAGTGGGCAAACCACCCACTAGAGAGACTGTGGCCTTGCACTCCCCAGGACAAAGCAGTGGGAAAACCACCCACTTGAGGGACTGTGGCCTTGCACTCCCCAGGACCAAGCAGTGGGTAAACCACCCACTTGAGAGACTGTGGTCTTGCACTCCCCAGGACCAAGCAGTGGGCAAACCACCCACTTGAGAGACTATGGCCTTGCACTCCCCAGGACAGCGCAGAGGGCATGTTGCCCCCTCCAGAACCAGTGGTGTTGTACCATCTTCAGGCTGAGGTGCCCCCCCATTCCCATCCCCCTGAGGTGCCTGTTTATTTTCGACCTGATGCCCATGCAGTGTTCTCTCTGTCTTGTTGCAGAAGTGAGGTGGGGCCTTGGCCTATATGATGTGGCCCTGTGGCCTATGGACATTAAGGACTGGGCAGTGTCCCTCCATTTGTAAATATGTATATACGCTTGCATTTTGATGCACTTATTCATGTTATTTTATCGTATTACACGCACTTTCTTCAAATCTTTTTGTCCTTGCATTATTCCTGTGGGGTACGGGGTGAATATGTTATATTACTGCATCTGCTTGTGTGTATGGAGTTGGGGGTAGGGGTGTTGCATGTTGCATGTGTGTGTCACTCTCTTTTTCTTCCCCCCTCCCTTGTGTGCTTGGTGACAGTAGTCACTGTGGTCGTCTTCGCCGGCGTTGCTGTTCATAATGCAGCAGAAGGTAGACGAGCATCGGAAATATGTGTAGCTCGGGCTCCATGGCGTTGTGGATGTTCCCTGAGTCTCCACATGTGAGTCCTTTGACTTTTGAGCTCTGTTTCCACCATGCTTTTGATGTCATTGGTACCGCCCCGGAAAATGTGGCAGATAGGCCGGTTGTTATAGTGTGGGCAGTACATTGTCTTCCCATTGTCTTCCGCCTGGTTGTTGGCGGTTACCGCCGTGGTGCTTGTTGATTCCGCGGTGGCAGTCGGTGTGTTAAAGTGGCTGTCTGTCTGAGCGGTTTCTGCTGTTGTCATAATTCCATTTTGGTTACCGCCAGCCTGTTGGCGGTATTACCACTGCTTTATCACCGACCGCCAGGGTTGTAACGGGGTCCTAAATGTAGGCTTACTAAAAATATGTTTTGCATGATTATGGAATTGTCTTACTGCTGTAGAATCCACGGTCTGCAGCAAAATTAGCAGATTTCACCCAGAAAATATTTCTTTCTTATACTGATCACAAATTACTACAATAAAAAAAAACAAAATTTGGTACTGATGGTCATTCAGCTGTTGGTTGTATTCAAATGTTAAATCAGTACTGATGACATGCAACCTTGACCAGACAGTATTAATAGATGCTTAAACAGCACAGTAATCTAAGAAAAATGCCACATACTATGCTGCATAATGTGTCTTGTCTTCCTGCATATTGTTGCTAACGCTGCCACATAATTTGTCCCACCACTGCCCACAACTCCAGGTGTCCTGACGGGACTGGATGGTTTCCATACCAGTGCAAGTTTCTGATTTGACCACAAGTATGCACCAAACCTGATGCTGAGCATGAGAGGGGATTTTTGATTTGTCTCATTGAATACTTCTACTGTCCGCTGTGGCTGCCAAATACTGCTGGTACTTTGTAATTTAAAGAACTACAACCCTGCTAGAAGGATAATTGAAATGATAGCCACCAGCTCAAGTGCAGGCATTTTCCCATTAAACATGTATAGCAGCAGTATTGAGTAAAACTGTCGGTATGCCATTAAAAGTTTTGTAATCCTGCTGAGACGTGCTAGGTAGTGCGCCATTAAAACAGCAGAAAAAACCACCTGCCCAGGAGTGTGCAAGAGTGATGCAGCCGCTCAAAAAATTAATTCATTTCTGTCTACGTTAAGAGTGGCAACAATTAAATGTAAACGAAAATGTTGTCTTATTTTGGTGGCACTTCATACTGCCTATTTCTAATTTATACTGCAATACAAACTGAGAAACATGGGCATATAGTAACCTACCAGGTATTACATGGTATGAACAAATGGAAAGATCATGCTACCAAGTTAATTGTAACACCTCCCAAGAGTCCTCTTAATACAGATACTCTTTCAACTCTATGCACACAAGATATCTTCATCATGACATACAAATGGTTTTCACTACAGATACATCAGAGACTGCAGTTGGCCAAGTTAATCCTTGGTTTTGCTTGCCTTGTGCACATTCATCTTACTTCACCAGTATTCCCGTTCTCTTTGCCTGTTCTGGTGGCATTCATGGTTGAATGTCACCTGCATGGCCAGAGTTAGGCCTCTACAATCAAAACGCATAGCTATGTCTTAGCTGTAACTTTGCAGCCCGCGCAAGAGATTAGCAAGGAAAAACAGAACATAGGGGAGAGATACTGACAAGAGAACCAGCAGAAAAGATTTGGTTAGTATTTGAAGAAACAATACCATGGTTGTTAAAATAAGGAGAACCAAGTCTTCTTTGAATATAAAAATGGTTTTATATATGCCTGTGCCCTTGACACCTTCTAGGTATTCTAATTGTCTTTATATGTAGCTTACTACCTTTGATGAGACGTCAAAGTGCTTTTCAGTGAATAGCATGCTACCCCAGAAAGGATTAGTGGTGGATTAAGATAGGGAAATATGAGTTAATTGGAGCTGTGGACATGCAAGTATATATGTTATAAAAAGTGTCTTTGTTTGGCAGTCAGGTTACCCCCTATCCACGCAAGGACCCTTACTCTAGTTAGGGTAAAGGAGAATCATCCTCAGTTAACCCCTGCTCACCCCCTTGGTAGCTTGGCACAAGCAGGCAGGCTTAACTTCAGAGATCTAGGTGTAAAGTATTTGTACCAACACACGCAGTAACTCAGTGAAAACACTACAAAATGACACAACACAGGTTTAGAAAAATAGGAAATATTTATCTAAACAAAACAAGAATAAAACGACAAAAATCCAACATACACAAGTCAAGTTATTAATTTTAAAAGCAAAGGAGCCTTAAATCCCTGAGTAAACAGTAAAAACACTGTTAGTGATGAAAAGTACCTGGGTAGCGTCTCAATAACATGCACGGGCAAGTGTGCGTCAAAAAAAGGTAAGCAGTGCGTAGATTTCTCACCTGCAAGCGAGACTGTGCGTCGTTTCTCCTTCTCCGGTTGAGTTGGTGTGTGCCATTTTTCCTCCCCGCAGGGGAGCGATGCGTCGATCTGGGCAGCACTCGGGCAGGCATTGTGTAATTTTTCCGTGCCCAGCAAGTTTTGCGTAAAAAATCCTGCTGCATGGTTTCAGCAAAACCACGCAATGTGGGTTGCGACATTATCAGCCTCCGTCAGCGGGTGTTGCGCGTTGTTCTTCCCGTTACTTATGCCGATTTCCAGATGCAGTGCCGGTGGAGCGGCGATTTCTGCCGCGAAGCCGGCAGCACGTCGTTTTTCAGCCACGTCTCAGAAGGTGTGCCGATATTTTCCCCGCACGGCAGTCTGTGCGTGGATTTTCAGTCTTGGTCTGCCAGCTTCACCTTCCAGGAACTAGATAGGGCACCACTTGGCAGGGCAGGATTCTCAGCAGAGAGTCCAGGTGCTGGCAGGAGAAGTCTTTGATGGCCCTGAGACTTCAACAGGAGGCAAGCTCAGGACAAGCCCTTGGAGATTTCTTCACAAGCAGGAATGCCAACAAAGTCCAGTCCTTGTCCTCTTCCACAAGCAGAAGCAGCAACTGCAGGGTAGCTCCTCAAATCACAGTCACTGGCGAGGCAGCACTTCTCCTCAGCTCTTCTCCAGGCAGAGGTTCCTCTTGATGCCCAGAAGTGATCTAATTTTCAAGGATGCGGGTGCTCTTCTTATACCCAGTTTTGCTTCTGAAGTAGGCCTACTTCAGAGGAAAGTCTCTCTTGTTTGTGAAATCCTGCCTTGCCCAGGCCAGGCCCCAGACACACACCAGGGGGTTGGAGACTGCATTGTGTGAGGGCAGGCACAGTCCTTTCAGGTGTAACTGACCACTCCTCCCCTCCCTCCTAGCACAGATGACTCGTCAGGATATGCAGGCTAAACCCCAGCTCCCTTTGTGTCACTGTCTAGAGAGAGGTGCAAATAGCCCAACTGTCAAACTGACACAGACAGGAAATCCACAAACAGGCAGAGTCACAGAATGGTTTAAGCAAGAAAATGCCCACTCTCTAAAAGTGGCATTTTCAAACACACAACCTTAAAACCAACTTTGCTAAAAGATGTATTTTTAAATTGTGAGCCCAGAGACCCCAAACTCCATGTGTCTATCTGCTCCCAAAGGGGAATCTATGCTTCAATCATATTTAAAGGTAGCCCCCATGTTAACCTATGGGAGAGATAGGCCTCGCAACAGTGAAAACCGAATTTGGCAGTATTTCACTGTCAGGACATATAAAACACATTAGTATTTGTCCTACCTTTAACATACACTGCACTCTGCCCATTGGGCTACCTAGGGCCTACCTTAGGGGTGTCTTACATGTAAGAAAAGGGACGGTTTAGGCCTGGCAAGTGGGTACACTTGCCAAGTCGAATTGGCAGTTAATATCTGCACACACAGTCACTGCAGTGGCAGCTCTGAGCTATGTTTACAGGGCTACTAATGTGGGAGGCACAACCACTGCTGCAGGCCCACTAGTAGCATTTGATTTACAGGCCCTGGGAACCTCTAGTGCACTGTACTAGGGACTTACCAGTAAATCAAATATGCCAATCATGGAAAGCCAATTATATATACATTTTATACAGGAGCATTTGCACTTTAGCAATTGATAGCAGTGGTAAAGTGCCCAGAGTAACAAAAACAGCAAAAACAGAGTCCAGCGCACATCAACAACCTGGGAAACAGAGGCAAAAAGTTAGGGGAGACCACTCAAAGGATGAAAAGTCTAACACGTGCCCCCTACAGCTGAAAGTGGGGAGCAACTATCCAACCTCATGGGAGTTCTCATCACTAAGGCAGAAGAATCTGGACAGACCATCTGCATTGGCGTGTTCTGTACCAGGGTGGTATTCCATCGCAAAGTCCATCCCCTGTAGGGAAATGGACCACCTCAACAGTTTTGGATTCTCACCCCTCATCTTCATTAACCATCTGAGGGGCCTGTGGTTGGTCTGAACCCGGAAGTGAGTTCCAAACAAGTAGGGTCTTAGCTTCTTCAGCGCCCAGACCACAGCAAAAGCTTCACGTTCTATGGCACTCCACCTACGTTCCCTGGGAAGTAACCTCCTGCTAATGAAAGCTACGGGTTGATCTAGGCCCTCTTCATTAAGCTGTGAGAGTACTGCTCCAATACCATGCTCTGAGGAATCTGTTTGTACAATGAACTCCTTGGAGTAGTCAGGTGCCTTCAGCACAGGTGCTGTGCACATCGCAGCCTTCAGAGCATCAAAAGCCGTCTGGCAAGACTCAGTCCAGATCACCTTTCTGGGCTGCTTTTTGGAGGTCAACTCAGTCAAGGAAGCAACAATTGTGCCATACCCCTTGACAAACCTCCTATAGTATCATGTAAGACCTAAAAAGGCTCTCACTTCAGTCTGGGTCTTGGGTGGCTCCTAAGCCAGAATGGTATCAATCTTTGGCTGTAGGTGTGCCACCTGGCCACTCCCCACCTGGTGTCCCAAGTAAACCACAGAACACTGCCCTATTTGGCACTTGCTTGCCTTAATAGTGAGTCCTGCCTTTTGCAGGGCATCCAACACTTTACAGAGGTATTGCAAGTGTTCCTTCCATGTGGAACTGAAGACAGCAATGTCATCCAGGTAGGTGGCACTGAACTTATCCAGCCCAGCCAACACCTGGTTGACCAACCTCTGAAAGGTGGCAGGGGCATTTTTCATCCCAAATGGCATCACCTTAAACTGAAAGTGACCATCTGGGGTAGGAAATGCAGATCTCTCCTTGGCCCCCTCAGTCAAGGCAATCTGCCAGTACCCAGACGTTAAATCAAACATGCTGAGGTATTTGGCAGCTCCCAACCGATCTATGAGCTCATCAGCTCGGGGATGGGGTGCACGTCAGTTTTAGTGATTGCATTGAGACCTCGGTAGTCCAAGTAGAACTGGAGTTCTGGGGTGGCACCAGAAGCAGCAGCCTTTGGGGCCAAAACCACAAGGCTGGCCCAAGGGCTGCTGGAATGCTCAATAACCCCTAGGGTTAACATCTTGGATATCTCATCCTTGATGGTAGCCCTGACCTTTTCAGTCACCCTATAAATGTTTTGTTTAATGGGTGTACTGTCCCCAGTGTCCACATCATGTGTGCACAAGTGTGTGTCCCCTGGGATCAAGGAAAACAGTGAGGCGAACTGTTCCAACACCTGGCGACAGTCCTTCTGCTGCTCAGCCATCAGAGAGGGGGAGAGGTTCACTCCCTCCACAGACCCATCCTTCTCTCCTGCAGACAGAAGGTCAGGAAGAGGCTCTCTCTCCTCCTCCACCCCGTCATCTGTCACTAGGAGCATGGACAACGCTGTCTGCTCAAAATGTCGCTTGAGCCGGTTAACATGCAGGACCCTTAAAGAGTTCCTGGGAGTCTGCAAGTTCACAAGGTAGGTGACTACACTCTTGCGCACCACCACCTCAAATGGCCGGGTCCACTTGTCCTGGAGCACCCTATGCTCCACTGGTGCCATCACCCACACTTTTTGTCCAGGTTGAAACTCGACCAGAGTGGCATTCTAGTTATACCAGTGTTTCATGTCCTCCTGGCTTGTTTCTAGGTTCTCCTGTGCAAGTCTCCTGAAGCGGGCAGTCTGGTTTCTCAGAGCCATCATGTAGATGAATACCTCCTGGGGGGGTTTACTAAGAGCATTTTCCAAAGCCTCCTTGACCAGACTTAAAGGTCCCCTCACAGGGTGGCCATAGATCAGCTCAAAGGGACTAAACCCAAGTCCCTTTTGAGCCACCTCCCTGTAAGCGAACAGAAGGCATGGCAAGAGGACGTCCCACTTCCGCCTCAAGGGTTCTGACAGGCCCATAATCATGCCTTTCAAGGTGCGGTTGAATCTCTTAACCATAAGGTGTGATGAACTTATATCTCACCCCTCACACATTCCACAGAGACTTCATATATGTTGATATGAAGTTGGTACCCCTATGGGATACCACTTCCTTGGGGAACCCCATGCGGGTAAAAACTCCCATCAAGGCACGACCCAGCACAGAGGTAGTGATTGATCTTAAAGGAATGGCTTCTGGGTACCGGGTGGCATGGTCCACCAAGACCAGGATAAACCTGTTGCCCATGGCTGTCTTGGGATCCAGAGGCCCCACAATGATAATGCCAACCCTTTCAAAGTGGGTACTGACAACAGGAAAAGGTTTAAGGGGAGCCTTACATTTCCCCCCACTCTTGCCACTTGCCTGACAAGTTGGGCAAGACCTACAATGAGCATCAGAATGCCTGTGGATTTGAGGCCAATAGAAGTGGGTGACAAGCCGCTCAAAGGTATTGTCCTGCCCCAAATGACCAGCTAAAGGCACATCATGAACCAGACCCAATAGGAAGGCTCTGAAGCACTGGGGTACTACCAGCACACGGGATGACCCAGGCTCAGGAACCTTAGACTTACTATATAGGAGGTCATCCTCCCAGTAAATCAGATGTGATCCAGGCTCCTTGCCAGAGGCCTGATCTGCAGCCTGCTGACGCAAACCCTTCAGAGTAGGGCATGACTTCTGTTCCTCACAGTATGCTTCCCTAGTAGCCCCCCCTTCCTGCAGCTACTTTGACAACTCAGGGACTTCACCCAGTTCAGCCACCTGTTCCCCTGTAGGCTCCAATGCCTCCCCCTCAGGTTCAGCCTCCTCCTGGACCGTGGGAACTTCTGAGGCCGGTTTCCCGCACCCCTTGTCCTTTCTCCTTCTGGCAGACATCTGGGCCACTCTTTCAGGCTCCAGTGTCTCCTGATCACGCTGATGGGCTGCCATAGACCTGGTGGATATGCATACCCACCCAGGCAGACCCAACATCTCCAAGTGTGACCTGTGTTCCACCTCCTTCCAAGGGGAATCCTCCAGGTCATTTCCAAGCAAACAATCTACAGGCATGGTTGGACTCACAGCTACCTTCAAGGAACCTGAGACCCCCCCCCCATTCAAAGGGAACCTGCACCACTCTGCACAGGCACTCTGAGTTGTCTACCGCAACTACTTGGTGAAGTACCCGGGGATGTATCTGCTCTTCAGACACCAGGTGACTCCTCACTGTAGTCACACTGGCTCCTGTGTCTCTCAGAGCCTCTACCCTCTGTCCATTGATGGTCACCCACTGCCTGTACTTTTAAGTGTTCTCAGGCACTAGGGTTCTCTGGACCATCTCACTGTCCCCTAGTGAGACAAGGGTCATCTCAGCTGGCTCCCACCCACCTGGAACTAACTCCTACCCAAGCACTACACTAGCCAGACCCTGGGACTTTGCACCAGTGGGTGCCGGTGTACTCTAGGGGCATTTGGGGTCCCCCCTCACATGACCCACCTAGTCACATGCATCCCTTTGGAGAACCATGGCTTCTACTCACTGAGGGGGGTGGGAATCCTTTCCCTGGAATCAGATTGGGGCCCTTTAGAGAACTCCCCCTGTTTACCCTTACCCCCCCCCTTTCTTCTGAGAGGGACCCTGCCCACCCTTGGTGTGGTCACCCTTATACCTCGTTTGGATCCCTGGTGCTCTCCCAGCAGTCCACTTCCTGTGCAAGCTTCCTGGGGTCAGTCAGCTTGCTGTCAATCAGGTGCTGGCGCAGCTCTAGAAAACATAAACTGTACAAGTGCTCCCAAGCAATCAGATCGTAAAGCCCCTCATACGTTGTCACCTTAATGCCCTTCACCCCACCATCCAGTGACCTGCAGAATAAATCAACACATTCCAACCATGCTTGGGATTCCTTCATCTTATAGGACCTAAACTTGTCCTTATACTGATCAGGGGTGAGGCCATACCTAGTGATCAGGGCGTCCTTCATGATAGGGTAAGTGAGCCCCTGGGGATCCCCTAAGGATGTTAGAGTATCTCTTCCCTCTACCTCAAAGTGCTTCCACAGATCCGCCCCCCAATGAGCTTCAGGGACCAGATTCGTATGGAGAGCAGACTTATACCCCTTAAACCACAGCTTTATGTCATCCTCCCTCTTGTAATCCTTCACAAGGTCCTTAGGAATGTGCACCCTCCCCTAAGGCTGCACTGTGATGTTGCTGCCACCATCCCTACTAGACTGGATCCTCTGATCCAGCTCCCTCAAGCTAAGCACATGAGCCAACAATAACTTTTTCTCCTCTATGGCCATCCTCATTTTCTCCACCTCCAACTCGTGAGCCCTCTCTGCCTGTCTGCCCTGCAACTCTTCAGGAGTCAGACCCCTAGATGAGACACTGCCACATGCCCTGGAGATCCTCCCCACAGACAAAACAGGCCCACCCACAATACCACTGTGAATACTCTGCATCTCTTCCTCCTTATCCTCATCTTCTGTGTGCCCCTCAGCTTCCTTGGCTGCCACCCAGGCCCTCAGTGCCTTTTGCAGCTCCTCCTTCCTGGTGGAGCTCTTAATGGGGCAGGCAAGATCCTTACAGAACTGTTTCATTTGGGCCACTGTGTAACTCTCCAGTTTCCCTAAACCAAAAGCAGCTCCAGCTGATGCATCTCCAGACTGAAACATGATGAAAAGTCAACAGAAGTGCAAAGTTCCAAAGGCAGAAAACAAGTTCCCAATGAAGTTCAAAAGTCAATCAAGGATTACCACAAAAATGGAAGTAGTGAAAAAGATCCAAAAAAGAGAAAAAGCTAAATCGCAAGACAAGTAGTATGTGGTCACGTAGTGGTCTGCTCTGAAAACAGTAGTGTACACTTAATCACTGTATGTCAAGTACAGATACAAGTCCAATCCCAACCGCTTATCACCAATGTTTGAAATGGGGTCTTTGGTTGGCAGTCAGGTTACCCCCGTCCAAGCAAGGACCCTCACTCTAGTCAGGGTAAAGGGTAAAGGAGAATCACCCTCAGTTAAGCCTTGCTCACCCCCTTGTTAGCTTGGCACAAGCAGACAGGCTTAACTTCAGAGATCTAGGTGTAAAGTATTTGTACCAACACACACAGTAACTCAGTGAAAACACTACAAAATGACACAACACAGGTTTAGAAAAATAGGAAATATTTATCTAAACAAAAGAAGACCAAAATAACAAAATCCAACATACACAAGTCAAGTAATTAATTTTAAAAAAACAAAAGAGTCTTAAATCCTTGAGTAAACAATAAAAACACTGTTAACATTGAAAAGTACCTGGGTAGTGTCAAAATAACACGCACAGGTGAGTGTGTGTCGAAAAAGGTAAGCGGTGTGTCGATTTGTCACCAGCAAGCGAGACCGTGCGTCATTTTTCCTTCTCCGGTCGGGTCAGCATGTGTTGTTTTTCTGTCCCGCGTGAGAGCGATTTGTCGATCTGGGCAGCACTTGGGACCAGGCAGGTGTTGCATCATTTTCCTCAGCTCTTCTCCAGGCAGAGGTTCCTCTTGATATCCAGAAGTGATCTCATTTTTAGGGGTCTGGGTGCTCTTCTTATACCCAGTTCTGCCTTTGAAGTAGGCCTACTTCAAAGGAAAGTCTCTCTTGTTTGTGAAATCCTGCCTTGCCCAGGCCAAGCCCCAGACATACACCAGGGGGTTGGAGACTGCATTGTGTGAGGGCAGGCACAGCCCTTTCAGGTGTAAGGGACCACTTCTCTCCACCCTCCTAGCACAGATGGCTCATCAGGATATGCATTCTACACCCCAGCTCCCTTTGTGTCACTGTCTAGAGAGAGGTGCAAACAGCCCAACTGTCAAACTGACCGAGACAGGGAATCCACAAACAGGCAGAGTCACAGAATGGTTTAAGCAAGAAAATGCCCACTTTCTAAAAGTGGCATTTTCAAACACACAACCTTAAAACCAACTTTACTAAAAGATGTAGTTTTAAATTGTGAGCTCAGAGACCCCATACTCATTATGTCTATCTTCTCCCAAAGTGGAATCTACGCTTTAATCATATTTAAAGGTAGCCCCCATGTTAACCTATGAGTGAGATAGGCCTTGCAACAGTGAAAAACTAATTTGGCAGTATTTCACTGTCAGGACACATAAAACACATTAGTATATGTACTACCTTAAACATACACTGCACCCTGCCCATGGGGCTACCTAGGGCCTACCTAAGGGGTGTCTTACATGTATGGAAAGGGAAGGTTTAGGACTGGCAAATGGGTATGAGAGAGCGTAGCTTAAACATATATTTTATAGATGTGAAATGCTTACATTTGACGATGCAAATTAATAAATTAAGATGTATTAATAAACGTGAAGATTTATTCGCTTGTGAATATTAATGCTGAATAACAGAAAATAATCTTTAATTATATGTATTACCACGATTAAAACTGTCTTCATTAGAACTCGTATATCTTAAGTTAGCATGAGTCATGAACTAGCTGTATAACTCTCATTTTAAAGGCGTATTTTTCTGCTTCTCCAGAGTGCGGACTTGCAAACGACCATGACCCAGCTATTGTTCTTTCTGTACTTGTTAGTAACATGAAGGAATGTTCTCATTCGTATGCTAGTAGCTTTTAGCTCAAAATTATGTGATTTGAAACAAACATGGACACTTCCAAGGACACTAAAACGAGGGGAAGAGAACTCCTGACCAGAGACGTGTGCCAAGATGGTGAAGTAACCCCGGATATGCCACCTACGAAAAAACGTCAATTATGAAGACCAATTAGGAGTTAGACAAATATCGTGAAATGACAAATGCATTACTTAATGTATAATTTGATTGGTTACCGATAGTTGGGTGTAGTGACTAACCAATAGAATTTTGGGGGAATGTATCACGGAAAAGGGGATAAAAACCCATGACACGGGAGACGACACACATTAGGCAGGGGATGAAATTGATTGCATCCAGAAACTCTGTCACTCTATTTGATGACTTGAGACTTAGAAAATAACCTTGTCCATAGATTGCCCCGTTAACTTTCCCCTTAAGGGAAAGTGTTCCTTGCTCTCAACTTAGATAGACTCACGGTGACTCTACTGATGTCCTGAAGACGAAGACTGATCCTGAATGCTGACCTATCTCGAGGAGGGTAATTATTTGCTAACGGAATCTTTTGCCTTTCTTTCTAGGTACCAACTGCTGTATGTTTAATTAGATAATAGTTAGATGTTTTCCAAATTGATATTCTAAATTGTTTCGCATGAAGCCCAACATGCTAATGCTAATTTGAGGTTAGATGAGGTGTTCATTTGACTGACGGAACTGACGTGACTGACACATAGCTATGCTGAACTGATATTTTATAAATTATTATGCACCATGATCTATTCTTTACTAACGTATCTATCTTATGATCCTGATCATCGCATTGTTGAAAGCTTATTGTAGCTGCCATTTTATGATTGTGCTCTTATGCTTCTTGGTTTTGAAACTAATACGTTTATTATTAGATTGTAATCAATAGGGAATAAATTCACAAAATCTTCCTTCACGGTGTGGTTATTTTGAGTCTGAGAACTAATGAATGCGCCGAAGGTTCATTAATGGTCTTTGAGAAATAAATTCTGATGCTAACTCTCATTATACTATTGATTAATGATTGGTAATCTCGTCTTACGGAGACTCACCACTGGGTCAAAAGGTTCATCGACCTAAAATGAGTCCTGATGTGTATAAATTGACATAGACGGACGCGTTAACAGTTCTGGTAGCAGAGCAACGGTTTGGCCCTTGGGGGCCCTAGGACGGAGTTTTTATTGTTAATTTAGTTTTCTGTGATAATGAAATTTGGCACAACGATGAGTGGCTAGGTTCACCATGGGCTTTCCCGGGATCTCGGAGCCTGCCTAGATGAGTTGGGAATGTTCTTGGCGCCATAGTATGTGTGGTTAGGGTCTTTTGCGCTTGCCTAAAGCTTATGCATCTTGCAGAAGATTGTGAAGACTTGTGTGTATTTAGGCCAAATTAAGTGTTGTTTAGCAGGAGTGGGCGTACTCCACGGTATGAGAGTAGGGAAGTCGGCGTACTTCATGTGTATGCAGCGCTTATTGTTCAAAATTATCCACGTGGTTGGTTAGTATATACGGACCAGTTGAGGTCCAAGACTCCGGAGTAGGATGAGAAATATAGTTTATGTTGTAATCTGTGCGGTTTAATAGGTCAATCGGGCGTGGTTGACAAGTCAGGTTTGAATTATAACGTATGTATGAAACCTTCGATGGAGATTTGACGAGCTCTAAAGTGCACTAGAAGGAGTCATTGACAAGTCGAGAGTAGAATTTGCAGGTCGAATTCTGCTTGCGCATGTGGGAATTGAGAAGGAGAGAGTAGCGGCCGAGGCTTCAAGTGAAATCTCTGTAAAGTTCTGAAGCGAATGTGTTACCCTTCCTGTAGAAAACCGGCAGATTTGTATTGTCATTTAAGTGTCTGCAATAAATCGCATTAGTTTGTATCAGTTGTATGAGTTAGTAAAGGTGTGGACGAGCCGCAAGACTTTGTCAGCTGCAGAGTGAGCGAGTGTGACATAAGTGGTGCCGCGCTGAGATAGGTCAGATGTTAAGAGGAGTCGCGCACGGATTGGCTGCCGTCCGTGAGAGGCAATAGGCTGAGACAAGGATAGGTGAAGAGTGTCCTGGGAATTAAGCCGTTCTTCTGAATAAAAGAATTGTAAAATGAATTTTGTTAAGGCATTTAAAAGCGCTTTGAGGGGAGATGTGTACATTGTCGCAACCGATGGGGAACCTACACCACCCGAGGGTACACCAGCCTATACGGTTATGGAGGAAAAGGGTGTTGCACCTTGTTTATGGATAAAACAATGGCGCAAGTTGACGGAGAAAGAAGGGTGTCTAGCGTTTCCGGAACATGGGACATTCAATCAAAAGGTATTAGAAAATTTAAGGTGGATGTTAAGTACGCAGAAACCACCTCCGAGACCGGCACAATATGAGGCTTTGGCGATTTGGGACCTGATGGCTCTTAAACATAGGCAAGAAAGGTTTCACAGGAGATTAACAAGAGCAGAAAAATCCTATGCAGAAGCCAGATGGGACAATGAGAATAAAATGTGGAGACGGGGAATAGTAGATGGGTTAAAGCTGTTTCCAGCGATAACACAGGGAGAAGAAACACAGGGAAAGAAAGCTTCTGGTAAAACTAACAAAGATTCAGACAAAGTTAAAGAACAAAAAAGGTCCTGGGAAGAAGAAGATGATTCAGAGGATGAGGAGTTTATGGATAGATTGTTACATGATCGACCACCACCTTATGCGATGAGTGATGATGTTCCGAGTACTAGCTTAAATCCTGGGAACCAGACGCAGGAGAAGGGAGTTACTGATACGGTACAGACTAACGATACAGCTTTGATATAGAATGGTGACAGTGTACCTACTGCACCAGACGTACCGACACAGTTGCATCCTCCACCGCAGATAAAAAGAATCTATCCCGATGTTCCAGTGCTTGAGACTACTACAAACTTGGTGGTGCCGCCAGACCCGATATACACAAAGCCAAAACTGATTCAAATTGAGTCAACTCCAAAGCTAGTGTCACAGCCACCACAGCTGATACCAGGGTATAACCCTGTAGCAGGACCTCCGTTAGTGCCTGTACCAGGTACATTAGAACAGACCTATGGTGTTGGAGCTCCAAGAAGTCTGGGAACAGGTCAGACACCTGCCGCTATATCACTACCTATTACTGTCGGTCCCCCTGTACTCGCTATATGCCCAAGAGAAAACAAGAACTTGTGAGCAGGGAGTTATGACTCACGAAGCGATAAGAGGAGGGTCTATTAGAACTCCACAGATAATGGCCCAGGAAGGACAGGTATGTGAGCAACAGAGAACCTTAATGGACCTCAGTCCAATAGGGGCACCTCTAGAAGCAATGCGACAAGCAGGGTTGGGAGTTTTGACTCCCCAAACTATGAGTACGAATGCCTCACATACTCCAATGATACATGCAGGAAACATCTCACTGCAAGGTTTTACAGTACAGCAATTAAACGAGTGGTTAGAGAAAACTTCTGCTTCTCGAAAAACTACAGTAACCTAAATTGATCCTGAAAAGGAAAGACAAGACGGATATCTGAATCCTGTACGCCTAGGGGCAGAAGCTGCTGAGTTAGTGGAAGGAACAATGGGAGTAAATAGGTTGGAATCCTACACTGAGGCAGAATTGAGATACTTATGTCCCAAGATTACCAAAGAAGTAGGGAAGATACACCAGAGATTAGCAAACCTGGCAGACAAATACAATATTGATATCGGTAATACGAAGCATTTGAAAAGAAGCTACAGATTAGATTTTGACATCAAAGATTTTGATCACATGAGATCTGCAGGCATGAAGACACACCTGAAAGAATTACTACAAAGTGCACAAATTTGGGGTGCGTTAGAAAAATGGGAAGGCAGGTGGGCAAAGAAAAGAGACAAAGGGAACAAGGATAGCCCAGGGTCTAATGAAACAACAACCACACCCAATTTAGATTCAGTAAAAATCTTGCCCATGAGAGAAACGGCTGGTGGTGTTTTAGTCCATGTGCCTTGGTCCAGGGGAGATATTTTGGGCCTGATTCTGACCCCGGCGGTTCCTTACCGCCGGGGCCAGGGTCGGCGGGAGCACCGCCAACAGGCTGGCGGTGCCCCGCAGGGCATTCTGACCGCGGCGGTTTTGCCGCGGTCAGATGCGGAAAACCGGCGGTCTCCCGCCGGTTTTGCGCTGCCCTTTAGAATCCTCCATGGCGGCGCAGCGAGCTGCGCCGCCATGGGGATTCTGACAGCCCATACCGCCATCCTGTTCCTGGCGGTTCTCCCGCCAGGAACAGGATGGCGGTATGGGTTGTCGTGGGGCCCCTGGGGGCCCCACTTTGTATTTCAGTGTCTGCTTTGCAGACACTGAAATTCGCGACGGGTGCCACTGCACCCGTCGCACCTTCCCACTCCGCCGGCTCAATTCTGAGCCGGCGTCCTCGTGGGAAGGCTCTTTTGCACTGGGCTGGCGGGCGGCCTTTTGGCGGCCGCCCGCCAGCCCAGTGCAAAAGCCAGAATCACCGCAGCGGTCTTATGACCGCAGAGCGGTGTTCTGGAGGGGGGAACTCTGGCGGGCGGCCTCCGCCGCCCGTCAGGGTTAGAATCACCCCCTTTGTCTTTTACAAATGATTACCCGAGATTAAGAGAAAAACCGATCGAGTGGTATCAACAGACAGACAGATTTGTGAAACTTGCAAAATGTCTTTGGGAAGACTTAAATACCTTGTTTGAGATTATTGTTCCACCGGATTTGTGGCTCGAGTGCAAAAGAGGGGTAGATTGGCCCACGAAGGAACCAGAAAGGGATAAGGTGACTGGAGCACCTTCTGAAGAGGTGATGAAATATTATCATAAGGTTATTGAGTTTTTGAAACAAAAGGTGTCGCCGAAAGTGACCGATTGGCAGAAAATCGACCGGACTTCGCAAGAAGTTAAAGAATCAATACATGCCTATTATGAGAGGTTGTTAAAGGCGTTTAAACATTACAGTGGTACTGAGACGATCGAACCGAAAGATATGAATCATCTTGTGTTCAGATTTGTTGAAGGGCTGAGACCAGAGGTTGGTCAAATGATTAAGAATCACTTGATTTGTTGGCAAGCTAAACCGATTGATGAGGTGTTACAGTATGCGAAATACTGTAGTGATGAAATTGAGTTAAAGCAGAAAAAGCTGAAAGAGAAGGTGATGGTGATGCAGATAAGAGCTGCACAAGCTGGAATTCAGGGAAATGGTGTTCAGCAAATGATGCACCAGCAACCGCAAATGAATGGTGGGTTTCAGGCACAGCCGAGAGGTAGAGGTTGAGGTTTTGTGAATCGTAATTTGGACATGAATAATGGCGTCGTTCAGAATGACGGACAGGTAGTAAAGAGGATGTCACCATGCCATGCGTGCGGGGGCATGGGACATTGGAAACGGGATTGTCCAAATATGGTACATGATGGTGCAGTTCAGCAGAGCATTAAGGTTGGTACACAACAGAATCCGCGAGGTCCAAGAATGAGACATCAGAACCCGAACTTACAGAATAACTTGATGCAAATGCCAGGGGTACAACCTATGCAACAAATGTTAATGCCGCGTTTTCAAAACGTGCCAGTACAACCGATGCAACAGCAGATTCCTATGGTGCCTAGACAGCAAATGCAGTTACCCTTAGCTCCAATGGGACAGCAACAGGTGACGCTTCCTCAGCAGGTCACAGGTCAGGTGACAAGTCAAAACAACACTGTACAACAATTCCCATTACGAGGTGAAAATGAAATGAATGAGGAATGGTCAGATGACAGTTCAGACAGTGAAGAGTGCAGGCTTGCAGCCTCGTTAGAAGTAGATCAGAGAGGCCCATATGTAGAAGGAAAGGTGATGGGCTATAAGGTTTCATTTTTAGTTGACACTGGAGCTACACGCTCTACAGTCCGCAGCATAGAAGTACCGAGACTGCCTCTATCAGGGCGCACCATACGAGTGGTTGGTGTGGCTAACCAGTACCTGACAAATCCAATTACTGATCCAGTACAGGTTGAAATCGGAAGCTTCCAAGGCTTACATAGATTTGTCGTATGCGACTCAAGTCCAGTATCCCTACTGGGAAGGGACTTACTGTGTAAGACTAAATGTTCAATTACCTGTTCCAACAATGGAATAGAAGTCCAGACAAACAGTGATGATGAAGGAGATGAGGGCCAGTTCATAGAAGGGGGTGAGACGAGTGAAGATTACCCTTTAATCACTCTATTCCCAGTGTTCACTCTGATCGACTTACCTGCTGACCTACAGGGGTCTGTGATAGAGAGAGTGTGGGATTTGACAGGAAAAGAGGTCGGATTAATTAAAGGGGTGAAACCAGTCAAGGTGCAGATAAGACCGAATGCAGTATTTCCACAAGTATCACAATATCACATGACTCAAGATGTACTCATTGAAGTGACACAAATAATTGCAGATTTTCTCAGACAGGGAGTTTTGAAAGAAGTTTTGAGCAGTCCATGCAATTCGCCCATCATGGGATTGAGGAAGCCCTGTGGGAAAGTTCGAATTGTGCAGGATTTGAGAAAAATAAATGAAATTGTGATAAAATGTTGCCCTGTGGTACCTAACCCGGCGGTAATAATGTTCCAGGTTCCTAGTGATGCTGAATGGTTTACTGTGGTAGACCTATCACAGGCATTTTTCTCAATACCGCTACATGAAGATAGCCAATTTTTGTTCAGTTTCAAATTCCTGGATAAGGAGTACAGTTGGTGCAGAATCCCTCAAGGTTTTTCTGAGTCACCATCCATCTTCAATCAGATATTGAAGAAAGATCTGGAACCTCTTGTGCTGCCTTTTAACTCAACTCTTGTGCAGTACATTGATGACTTGTTAATTGCATCCAAAACCAGAGACAGTTGTAAATATGACACCATTGCATTACTGAACCATTTGGGAAAGAACGGGCATAAGGTGTCACCTAAGAAACTGCAATATTGTCAGAAAGAAGTAAAATATTTAGGGCATCTAATTGAGAAAGGATCCCGAAGGATATCAAAAGAAAGAATAACAGCTGTCTAGCAGATGAATCCCCCAACAACAAAGAGAGATGTCAGAATGTTTTTGGGAATGGTGGGTTATTGCCGTCAATGGATACCCAACTTCTCAATCATTGCAAAACCTCTAATAAAATTGACAGGGAAAGACATCAAAGATGAACCATACACAATCACTTTGACAAAAGAAGAGCTTGAGTCATTCTTAGAGCTGAAAGAGTGCATGTGCAGGGCACCAGCATTAGGAATGCCCGATTATGAGAAACCTTTTCTGTTATTTTGTCATGAACGTGATGCTTGTTCTTTGTCTGTTTTAACACAGGTCCACGGAGATGCAAATCGCCCTGTGGCATATTTTTCAGCTACTTTGGACCCTGTCGCAGCAGCCTTACCGGGTTGTTTGCGAGCAGTTGCAGCAGTTGGTCAAAGCCTTTCACAATGTGAGGGCATAGTCATGGGATACCCTTTGACAGTACTAGTCCCACATTCTGTCGAAATCTTGCTAACAAGAACGAAAACACAACACATGACGAATGCACGACTTACCAAATATGAGACGATTATTTTGGGGTCACCAAATGTTACATTGAAAAGGTGCACAGTACTGAACCCGGCAACTTTAATTCCCAATGAGAATACAGAAATCAAAGATGGGGAAAAATTTGAACATGATTGTCTTGAGGTGACTGATCTCTGTACCAAACCTCGCCCAGACATACAGGACACCCAGCTAAAAGAAAACGACTGCATTATGTTCGTGGATAGGTCCTGTTTAAGAGATTCAACAGGAACATTAAGAGCTGGTTACGCAGTATGTACTATATCTGGCATAGTTGAGGCCTCTTGGCTTGAAAAGGTATTCTCTGCACAGGTGGCAGAATTAATAGCCCTTACAAAGGCCTGCCATGCTGCTGTGAATTTGAAAGTTACAATCTACAATGACAGCAGATACGGATTTGGAATTGTACATGATTTTGGTCAAATCTGGTCGCAGAGGGGTTTTATGACTTCCTCTGGATCACCAGTGAAAAATGGAGAACAAATAAGAGATTTGTTACATGCAATTCAGTTACCTCTTGAAATTGCCGTGGTAAAGTGCAGTGCTCACACCAGATCACAGGATTTTGTGTCAATGGGGAATGGTTATGCAGATCAGGTTGCAAGGTTTTGTGCATTGAACTGTATATCATTTAAAGAACAGTGGGAATTGCTACCACAGCCTGAAAATGATACAACTTTGAGTCTAGCATTACAAGTGGTTGATACTTTAGATGAATTAAAGACACTACAAAATCGTGCTAGCAAAGAAGAAAAACGTTCCTGGCAGAAAATGCAATGTGTACAAAGAGCAGATGATATATGGGTCTCAGATGATGGAAAGTTGGTCTTACCAAATAGTCTTCTATCACAATTTGCCCGATTATATCATGGGCAAGCACATTTAGGAAGAGATGCCATGATCAGATCTTTTAAAGTTGATTGGTTCAATCCAAAATTCAGACATGCCGCAGAAATCACTTGTCACAGGTGCATCATCTGTCAACAGATGAATGCTGGAAAAGGAACAGTGGTAAATTTGAGCCACATTGGAAGAGCTGGAGGTCCATTTAATAGAATACAAATGGATTTCATTGAAATGCCTGTTTGTGGAGGATTGAAGTACGTGTTGGTAATTGTGTGTGTTTTCAGTCATTGGATTGAGGCATATCCTACACGTAGAAATGACAGTCTCACAGTTGCAAAACTACTACTCAGGGAGTTAATACCAAGATTCGGGTTTCCGGTTTCTATAGAATCAGATAGGGGAAGACACTTCGACAATGAGGTGATCAAGCTTCTGTGTGCAGCACTTAACATCGAGCAGAAATTGCACTGTAGCTATCGTCCTGAAGCATCAGGACTAGTTGAACAGATGAATGGTACCTTAAAATCCAGGATAGCGAAAATGTGCGCAGCAACAAACATGAAGTGGCCAGATGCATTACCGCTAGTACTGATGTCCATGAGAAACACACCAGATAAGAAAACGGGACTATCCCCCCATGAAATCCTCATGGGTAGAGCAATGAGGTTACCAGTGGTTCCTGCAAATGCTCTAGTGAATATTACAGATGATATGGTGTTGGATTACTGCAAGAGTTTGGCTGATGTGATTCGCTCTTTCTCTCACCAGATGGAAGCTAACACATTGCCACCAATCGGTGAACCAGGACATTCCCTGCAAGCTGGCGACTGGGTGGTTGTCAAGAAGCACGTGAGGAAATCGTGTCTTGAACCACGTTGGAAGGGGCCATATCAAATAATACTAACTACCACTACTGCTGTGAAGTGTGCCGGAATTCCCAACTGGATACATGCCAGTCATACCAAGAGGGTATCGTGTCCTGTCGAAGAGGAACTTGAAGAATCGGGTACAGTAACTTCAGGTGGAGAGACCACAGAAACAGAGATTAACCAAGAAAGATCTGAGACTGCAGACGAGCCCACTGAGGACAGCCTTGTCACTCAAGCTAACAGTGAAACCGAGAGCGATGACAGAGTGCCTATCTCAGTCGAGGCAGCAGGAGAACTAAGACAAGGAGAGGTTCTCCCAGAAGCAGACGAATACAATTCTGAGTCTGAATACAGTATCGAAGCGGAGGTTGGCAGAGAAAGAGAAACTGTAAATTTAAACCAGAACGAATCAGAGTCTTCTGAACTAGTTGCAGATCAGACAAGAGAAAACAACACATCACAAGAGGAGGGTGCTATTCAACGTCCAGAAGGAAGGCACCGAAACAAGACATATAGAGGTGATAAATGGCCAGATAAGTCACATCTCAGAATAAGAGAAATAGCAAATAAAACAATAATTGAGGAAAGTGATGCTTCACAGGCAGATGATCTGAGTGAAGGAGAACAGCAAGGTGAACGAAGACTAAAAAGAAAGAGAATAGCAAACCGAAGGTACACAGGTCCTGAATGGGCATATGCTACAACTTCTGAATGGCAAACAAGAATTCTTAGCATTTTGTTTTGATCGAGAAGTACCAGGCCAGTACTACGGTACCTGAGGATAAACTACAGGAGGAGAAATTCTGAACTATCGTGAAAACTGAAAAGAAAAAGACTTTATAAACTTACTGGAAAGGGACATTAAACCTGGATTTGACATCAAGAAAAAGAATTACGACAAGCTGCTAACCTGAATTGACAAGAAAAAGGTCCCGGAGTGAGAGAAGACGCTGTAAATACGCAGAGAGAGTTTGCCATCTTGAGTTGATTGTTGATCTGCTATTCTGATTCGATACAAACATGGCTTATAGTAACAAAGGAAGTAAGGTGTGTGGTTGGTTAGGATTTATGGTAGGTGTTGTATGTGCAATAATGATTGTGGGAGTAATTGTGGGAATGCCATGGAGAGAGAGAGAAACTATTAACACAACTTCAAAACCAGAGACTACTACTATTGCTAATAAATTATCACCATGGGAGAAATTTGAACAAGATACTAAGCATCTGCATGAGGGAACCAATACAAAAGGGGAACTTTCTACTAATGTCTTCTATCGCTTATTAAATGAGTATGTGGAAACTATGGATGCGAAAGAGTGTTATGTGTGTACTAAAATTCCTTCATCTGTGCAGGAGGGAGTTACTTATCATAGCCTCCCTCTTACTTATGGGATTAGCTGCAGTTTGCTATTAACAAGATTCTATAATCAAGAGCATGTACAATACTTTTATTCAAATCTGGATGTCGTGTTTTCTTTTGTGCCTGTAATTGAATTTTTGAATAAGTTAGCTAAAGAACATGATATTAAAATAGTTAGAGGATTCTTTGAGCCGACACTTACATTTGGAACTGCTTATGCACACCGCAATAATCTAACTTGCTTGCTGTCTTCTGTAGAGAAGAGCTTTTTAGACCACATGGATGATAGACGCAAAGCATTAAAAGAGAAATTAGAGAAAGGCTTAGAAAAACGTACTTATGCAAATGACTATGCTTACACAGCCATTAAAACTCAAGGCAAATTAGCTATAGATGCATTACACGTAGGTAGGCTATGTATATATAGGCCAAAATCTAATCAAGACAATTTATTTGTGGGTACGAGTGAATGTAGGCATGTGTTTTTGTTTCAGAGCAAATGGACCTTCATGTTAAATGGACAAGACCCAGCGATTCCTGGAATCTATTACATCTGTGGGTTAAATGCATATTACCGTCTCCCAAAGGGATGGTATGGGACTTGTTATTTGGGAATAGTTTTCCCAAAGATATACCAGATTGATGACTTAAAACAAATACCAAAATCTTCTGAAATACAACATACTAGACAAAAACGAGAATCAGTGGCGGCTGTCATTGGTGACATATTTGGAGCAATAATCCCATCAGTTGGGGTTATCTTAAATTCAATGAAAATTCAAAAGTTGTCTACTATTGTGGATAACATGCTGACAAATTTTACAGGAGCAATATTACTAATGGATACTGAACTTGCTGCAGAAAGAGCTATGACTCTTCAAAATCGGCTTGCTTTAGACATTCTTTTAGCAAAGAATGGAGGTGTGTGCAAAATGCTTAATGAACATCACTGCTGTTCATTTATACCTGATAATAGTAAGAAAATTAGAAGTATGCTTACTAACCTTACTAGGGATAGTGCAGATCTGAAGGATTTAAAAGAACCTGGAGTTTGGGAAAAATTTGGAAAAGGAATTGCCCGAGTAGGAATATGGTTTACCAACATTTGGAATGGAGTTCTTGCAAAAATTATGTTGGGTCTATTAATTATTCTGATTTGTTTATTGGGATTATGGGGAGCATGCAAAATTAATGACAAAATTAAAAGAAATCTGTCAAAAAGAGCCAGACTGAACGAAGAAAGTGAAAGAGAGAAAATGTTCAATGAAATATGGGAAAGTTCACATAAAGGGCAAGATGTTGAAATGCGCATTATGCGCAAGGTGAAAAATTTAAATTGTGTGATGACGAGCGTCATCAGAGGAGGGACTGAGAGAGCGTAGCTTAAACATATATTTTATAGATGTGAAATGCTTACATTTGACGATGCAAATTAATAAATTAAGATGTATTAATAAAAGTGAAGATTTATTCGCTTGTGAATATTAATGCTGAATAACAGAAAATAATCTTTAATTATATGTATTACCACGATTAAAACTGTCTTCATTAGAACTCGCATATCTTAAGTTAGCATGAGTCATGAACTAGCTGTATAACTCTCATTTTAAAGGCGTATTTTTCTGCTTCTCCAGAGTGCGGACTTGCAAACGACCATGACCCAGCTATTGTTCTTTCTGTACTTGTTAGTAACATGAAGGAATGCTCTCATTCGTATGCTAGTAGCTTTTAGCTCAAAATTATGTGATTTGAAACAAACATGGACACTTCCAAGGACAGTAAAACGAGGGGAAGAGAACTCCTGACCAGAGACGTGTGCCAAGATGGTGAAGTAACCCCGGATATGCCACCTACGAAAAAACGTCAATTATGAAGACCAATTAGGAGTTAGACAAATATCGTGAAATGACAAATGCATTACTTAATGTATAATTTGATTGGTTACCGATAGTGGGGTGTAGTGACTAACCAATAGAATTTTGGGGGAATGTATCACGGAAAAGGGGATAAAAACCCATGACACGGGAGACGACACACATTAGGCAGGGGATGAAATTGATTGCATCCAGAAACTCTGTCACTCTATTTGATGACTTGAGACTTAGAAAATAACCTTGTCCATAGATTGCCCCATTAACTTTCCCCTTAAGGGAAAGTGTTCCTTGCTCTCAACTTAGATAGACTGACGGTGACTCTACTGATGTCCTGATGACGAAGACTGATCCTGAATGCTGACCTATCTCGAGGAGGGTAATTATTTGCTAACGGAATCTTTTGCCTTTCTTTCTAGGTACCAACTGCTGTATGTTTAATTAGATAATAGTTAGATGTTTTCCAAATTGATATTCTAAATTGTTTCGCATGAAGCCCAACATGCTAATGCTAATTTGAGGTTAGATGAGGTGTTCATTTGACTGAAGGAACTGACGTGACTGACACATAGCTATGCTGAACTGAT
Source organism: Pleurodeles waltl (assembly GCF_031143425.1). NCBI lineage: Eukaryota > Metazoa > Chordata > Amphibia > Caudata > Salamandridae > Pleurodeles > Pleurodeles waltl. The sequence continues at coordinate 768,525,802 of NC_090449.1, read as the reverse complement.
ATTTTATAAATTATTATGCACCATGATCTATTCTTTACTAACGTATCTATCTTATGATCCTGATCATCGCATTGTTGAAAGCTTATTGTAGCTGCCATTTTATGATTGTGCTCTTATGCTTCTTGGTTTTGAAACTAATACGTTTATTATTAGATTGTAATCAATAGGGAATAAATTCACAAAATCTTCCTTCAAGGTGTGGTTATTTTGAGTCTGAGAACTAATGAATGCGCCGAAGGTTCATTAATGGTCTTTGTGAAATAAATTCTGATGCTAACTCTCATAATACTATTGATTAATGATTGGTAATCTCGTTTTACGGAGACTCACCACTGGGTCAAAAGGTTCATCGACCTAAAACGAGTCCTGATGTGTATAAATTGACATAGACGGACGCGTTAACAGGTACACTTGCCAAATCGAATTGGCAGTTAAAATCTGCACACACAGACACTGCAGTGGCAGGTCTGGACCATGTTTACAGGGCTATTAATGTGGGTGCCTCAACCACTGCTGCAGGCCCACTAGTAGCATTTGATTTACAGGCCCTGGGCACCTCTAGTGCACTGTACTAGGGACTTACCAGTAAATCAAATATGCCAATCATGGAAAGCCAATTACATACACATTTTTATACAGGAGCACTTGCACTTTAGCACTGGATAGCAGTGGTAAAGTGCCCAGAGTAACACAAACAGCAAAAACAGAGTCCAGCGCACATCAACAACCTGGGAAACAGAGGCAAAACGTTAGGGGAGACCAGTGCTTAATTTGTAAATAAAAAGGTGCTGGTTCTCAAAGCCCTCCTCAAACACGGGGCTGCTGCAATTAAATGTGTGAACACAGAATACTCAGAAAGCGTAATCCTGAAGCCATCTCGGGCCTCCTCAGTCCATATAAAGGCCACTCCCTGCCCCTTCAGCTCACTCTTGCAGCTTTCTACTTTCTCTCTTTGTGACGCTTTTTTGTTTTTCCCTTCATCCATTTTTTCCATAAGTGTCTTCTGCCAAGACAGCAAATGCTTGAGGCAGAGGAATAAGCCCTGGCCCGCAAAAATAAATGCCGGTGCTCAGTACTGGAGACAATAAGCACAAATTAAGCACTGGGGGAGACCACGCCAAGGATGAAAAGTCTAACAATATAGATCTACTGATTGCAGGAGCTTTGCGTTCCGTTTGCTGTTACAAGTATTTCTAGGTAAATGCAACAAATTTAAACTGATAATAACAGTTTTCACCCATTAACCTTGTTCAATGCCGGTGGTATTTTGTGGATAGGAAACACACATCAACATGGATAGACTGTGACCCGCCAGCTTGTTCCCGAAGCCCAGCTGCAGTGTTACAGCCCTTTAGTTTGAAAAGTAGTGTTCCCCTACAGCAAAATACTGTCATTTATACAACCATCTTTCACAAAAGACAGTAGATCTCGATAGCCCTACCTACCAGCTCCATCATGCATACACCATCACAACACAACAGCATAGTTATATAAAAAACTCTAGGATGCTCCTAACAACACCTGAACTTCACATTCTAAAGCTCAGCTATATCAGAACAAAATACACAATGGGGGTTATTCTAACTTTGGAGGAGGTGTTAATCCGTCCCAAAAGTGACGGAAAAGTGACGGATTTACCACCAGCCGTATTACGAGTCCATTATATCCTATGGAACTCGTAATACGGCTGGTGGTATATCCGTCACTTTACCGTCACTTTTGGGACGGATTAACACTCCTCCAAAGTTAGAAAAACCCCCAATGTGTTCCACAAGTACGAGCATATAGCAAGACAATACATCCACACATATGTCTGCCAAATGGGCCCTAAGAACACAACCCAATACAAGCAATAGGTAATGGCCCGCTCCTACGAAAAAGGGAAATTGCAAAGTTACAGGGCTCACTCACTCGTACACATATCAAACACACTGTGAAGACTCCATGGAAACTAAAACACAGCAGGGCCACTTAGTATTCGGCCATTAAACCAAAAGGCACATTTACTAAGCACTACCCACTTTAGACCCAAAAATGCCTCATTGCCGTGGCTCTTATCAACGAGAAAGCCCAGAAGCTAAGTACTGAAGGGCAAAATTGGGCTTCTTGAGAGTACGCCAATCCAAGCAAATAATTGGCATGTTTTGTACAAATTCACAGTATCTAAAATGCATATAGTTATTACTTTATGTGGATAATATCAGACCGATAGTAAGTTTTCCCTGTTTTTTTTAATTATGGCTACAATGCTGTACAGATATCGGTCTTTGTGAATTTTCGTATGCTTTTGTTTCTCTGTCTATCTAATATATACATATATATATATATATATATATATATATATATATATATATAGAGAGAGAGAGAGAGAGAGAGAGAGGTGTGTGTCTGTACATTTCATTAATAAAACCAAGCATTAGTTCAGCCATATATCATCTATCCATCTATCTTTCCACCAGTCACCTATCATTCTATGTCTACCGACGAGTAAATCCATCTATCCATCTATCTATTTATCTATCTATCCATCTATCAATCCACCCATCCATTCCCTTATCCATCTGCTATTGTGGCATATAAAATATGCTTTCCAGCAAAAAGCTCAAACTCCTACGCAGAAATATCATCTTTACCCTAATGGATTTTATCTATTACTCTATTTATAACCGCGCATAAAACGTAACCAGATATTCCCTCGCTCATTTTTTTGCTTGCTCTCTGTTGCTCCCTCTCTCCCTTAAATACACACACGCCCGCGCACGCACAGAAACACACAGGAAAACGAGCACGTGAAGCAGAACCAGGAGATGTCTCTTCAAGACACATCTGCAATTACCCTGCCATAACAAACTCGAGTTAATTATAAATTAATTCAACGATAGGCTCCAAAAGTGCAGTCGCTCAGAAAATGTGTAAACATGCACTATAGTAGCTGTGGAGCGCAGTGCCTACATTCCTGCACATTAGCAAGTGTTCTTTTAGCGCAGACTTGGTTCGTGTTAGGCAACGTTACAGCGTCTTACAAGAACAATGCTATTGTTTTAAGTGCCCCTGCTAACCTGGCCTCTTACGGGAAGTCTTAAGGCGAGAAGAACTGGCCTTTCCCCCCCTCTCCTATGAAATATCTCGCGCCCTCCCTCCCCCTCTGTCTCTCTATGGATTCTCCGGCTCCACTGTTTGCTCCTTGTTCAGCACTGGACAGCTCCTCCAATCCTCCTTCCATCCTCACTAACAAATGGTTGCGAGGTGATTGACGCAAGATCCGGCCATACAGAGGCCAAGAAGCCCGAAACACACCTATAAGCAACTGCTAGGTAGGAGCTAACGGCAAGGAGGGTTTGGTTGTGACAAAACTGTAGTTTCAGCATGCCTGCTCCAGCAGAGGGAGGCGTGTGCGTTTAAGCTCACCCAAGTGCTTAATTAGGCAGCGTCTTTGCACCCGCCCACTGTACACGCTCTGCAAACAATCGGCAAAGCTCTGTTTTCTTTTCTTGCGCGACTGTTTCGTGCTTCGAGGCTGGAAGTGCCGCGCCTGGAGGATGAAGAATACAGAGCGGGACATGCCCCTGATTATCCAGGAGAGTCAGATTTGCATACAGAGCTTCCGAATAGCTCAATGAAAGCGAGGGAAGCGGATGGGGTTAAAGACGTAAGCAGGCTAACTATAGCATCCTCTCAAGATGGGATGTAACCTGCTCACATCCAGGCGACGGGCAGAGTAATTCCCAGAGCAGGGGCGCTCGGCGCTCTGTTGTCACAGGTGAGCGGATCCGCAGCGCGGAGGCGGCTCGTGCAGCCGGCGAGAGCGGGCACTTCCAGGGGCAGATTAAAAGTGTTCCCGGCTCAGCGGGGGATATGGCTCTGCCACTTCGGACCTTCCTCCTTCTCGCCCACCTGGGCGCCCTCGCATCCGTAGAGTTGGCAGGACGAGCGAGGCACAAGGAGAGGCAAGCTATCAGAGACCAGCAGTCTATTTACAACAACATCCGGAGCCCGGACATCTCTTCCCCCTGGGGTAGGTCCACGCGCAGCCCGTCCGCGGCGCAGAAGAACGCCGCAGCTTTACCCAAACATGTGGCATCGTTTCTCTACACGGGGGATTCTCAGGAGTTAAGGCACCTGAACTGCTCCAGGCGGTATGAACTGGCCGGGGTGCCCCACACCTCGTCGCACCCCTCCCTGCAAGGCGCCCTGGACACGCTGATCCACGCCACCAACTTTCTAAACATGATTTTACAAAGCAATAAATCCCGGGAGCAGAACTTGCAGGGGGACATGGAGTGGTATCATGCCCTGGTCAGGAGCGTGCTGGAAGGTAATTCCGACATCCTGAGGGCAGCCATCACATTCCACATGGACCCCATGTCCCCTACCCCTCACGTCTTCCTCCAGGCGACCAGGAAGGAGAGCCAGATTCACCTGCAGGACCTCTCATCTTCTGCCCAGCTGCTGGCCAACGCCACCATAGAAACCGAGTGGTTCAACACTTTCAAGGGCAAATGGAGGCCCCACATGCACAAGCGGCTCCTGAGCACGGGCCCCAAAAGTTTGGAGAACAGCTGGAAGAAAGGAGATGGCTTTGCAGCAGACAAGACACACATCCGCTGGTCTTCGCCTTTCCTGGAGTGTGAAAACGGAATCTACAAACCCCACTGGGTCCTGACCCTGTCGGCAGCCTTTTATGGTCTGAAACCCAACCTGGTGCCGGAATTTAGGTAAGAAGAGCGTCGACCGATTTACCTAACGTCGGTTGTTGTGTAATAAATCGATGAGCAGCTGGATGCTGGAGAGCCCTGGGCCGAGGAGGCGGAGGCGTAGGTGAAGGAGCCGACCCTAATGGCCGGTTTTAGTCATTAGTAACACCACAGAGCACGCTGCACAGCGATGCGTGGTGGCCAGGGCTGCCCTTCTGGACATAAAATCCATTGCGTTCTGGGAAGGCAGCAGCCCTCGCCGGGAAAGTAGAGCGTTTTCACTAGCCTCGAAGGTCAGGCGAGATTCAGATGCAGCTGTGAAATTCCCTTTGCCAGAGCTCGGGCGCGTGGAAGTTGTTGTACCAGGCGTTAATTGAGGGAGTGAAACGAGGCTCACTGGGGAAATAGCGACAGATCACATTCATTTTTTTCTAAATTGTGATATTATGTTAACGGTATCAGAGCAATCCCTGCTCGCTTTGGAATGCACTAAGCAAGTCACATGTTATAAAATAATGTACGTTAGTGTCTTCCTCAGTATTCTCGACACTTGTTTCTGTCTCCTTTTCTTTTTACTGAATCAGACCATGATAATCAAGAAACAAATACACATCCTAACAGAATATCCTCCAAGAGACACGCCCGAGAAGCCCTTTGTGCTTAGACCGAAAGAATGTAAGGTTGGAAGGAAGCATTGATTAATTAGCACTGAGAAAACGTGTATTAATTGATATCGATCGTTGGGCTACCAAGCAAACAAGGAAGAGTGGCTAGGAGCTTGCTGTGGAGTAGATGAGATCGCACTCCGTAGGGGCACCCACCACCCCCTCTCCCGACACACACCGCAGGGGCACCCCTACCGCCCATACACCCAATAAAGTGACCTCCTCAGACGTGAAAACTTAGAAGACGACGGGTCCACTGCTTATTCTGTGACCGGGAATGTTTACTTCTGATAGTTTGCAGCTCATCGAGGATTGCGGTACTTTTGAAAGCTCTCCTTCAGATGACAGTACTACAGCACATCTCTATTCTTTTATGCGTGCAGCTTATTTTACCTTAAATGGCTTAGGTTAGCAAGTTACTCAAATATAGTCCTAAATATAGTTTTGCAAATAAAGCTACAATTTTGACTAACTCACACGATTTTTCTTTGCAATATTTTAACAAGTTGAAGACATAGTTAAAAAGTAAAAGAAAAGAGGCATGTCAATAAAAAAGTTGTGTTTTTGCGTGACTTTTGTCCTAGAAAAGGGTTTCATACAATAAACTTGTAAGCATTATTTTACTATAGTAACCTTAGTTAAAATATTTAACTTAGAATAAACATCATGCTACGAAGCAATCGACATTATCCCAAATACAATTATCAGCCTGTAATATTTTGAAGCCAGTAGTAGTTGCTTTTAAAATGTGCATTGCCTCTAGTGATGTCATAGTCTGAGTAGGAAGCACACCACTTATTTCTACCAGTGGGATTTGGGATAATATTGGGGTCTCCTTGAGTTATTTTGACATATGTCTGTTACTGAAGATATATGGACTGGTACAATGAGTGTAGGTTCCTAAGACCAGACCATGCTAAAGTCACCGTAAGAAAACCTATGGTGAGGGCCACTGGAATTATGTGGCAGGGGAAGACCAAATTATGTAGAAGGCTTGATTAAATTATGTAGCAAGAAGACAGGTTATGCAGCAAATCGGCACATTTTGTGATAATATAACGTCATTATTTTGCCATTTTTTTGGGTGTTAACACCATCTGGACAAAGATGTCTTCTCATTAGTATCAGTTTCACACTCAAACACAGCCATAAGCAGCAGAAAACTGAAGAGACTTCCACAGTGTAGCAACACAGTTGATGAATTTTTAATAATGTGTTCCGTTTGAGCTAGGAGCGATTGTTTTTGTTAAAACCTGTGGATGATGGATTATTTGGCAAAAGAGGCAAGTCGATTAATATGCTGAAAACCACAAAATCTCAGAAGTTCTGGCTATGGCTAGAAGGCTGTAGTAGTTTACATTGAAAGTATATCCATTATGGAGGTGCAAACCAGTATTAAGAGTGAGTGCACTCAAATCACCTGATTCAAAAAGCATTTGACACACTTGAATTGAACTCAGTCATTAAAAAGATAAGATTCTGAACACAAAATTCCAAGCTTGATTCTGTGAATCAAAATGGCACAATTAATTTGGATTGGCGATTTTTCTTTTGATTCTGAGTATACTTAGGAATAGGGGTTGGGCAATAAACTCCACTCCGCCGGTGGAGTTTTGTCCAATCCATGTTACGCATGTAATGCAGAGTTCTGGCCAAACTCCACCTGCCGCTGTGTGGCAGAGTTTTTTCTCATGAATGGCTCGCCGGTGATAAGTTGGTGAGTGAAAATTGGCATCCTCTAGTGCGAATTTGTGTACCAAGAGGTTACCCTCTGAGATTTTCCCAAAGCAGGCAGTTGCAACCGTTCGCTTTGGGAAAGCTGCCAGTCGAATAAAAAACCTGCTGGAGCGACAGTAAAACCAACTCGAGCATTAGTGCACTCTGGCACACCACATGGTTGTGTTCTGACTGATTTCTAAGCATAGAAAAAGCTCCTGGTGCTAAAAGTCAGCGCAACATAACAATTTCTGCCCACTCACCGAACTTCACGGAATTTCACAGACTTTTTATGTAACTTCGCAGAATTACACAGAGTGAAACTCTGCAAGTTCCGCCCACCCCTTCTTAAGAATACTGCAGTTCCAGCAATTCGAGGAATTGTTGTTTTGAAAAGTTTAAAGTTAGTGCAGTTTGTGGGCATTCCTCCAAGTGCAGGTGAACATGCACAAACTTGTAAGTTATTGCAAATTCACACATCCGTTGCATGTAGTTTCTATCCTGGAAATGCATGTTTGCTCCTGTCAAATGGCAAGATCAGGTGTGTCTGAAGGGTGGAGGAATCAAAGTCTGATTTAATGGAGGTCTCAGTGAAGAGGTTTCTCTATGTGACAAATCTTCGACATTTGCAGTTTTTTTAAAAGTGCTAACGTTTATTTGTGCCAAGTTCATCTATGTAGAATATACTTTTTACACCGGGTTGTAAATTTGTTATGCTTAAGGGTACTTTATGAAATTCATAAATGTGTAGGAGTGTCTGTGGAATTCTTTGAGAGTCCTTGAAAAGTAAGAAATTGTTCTCCAAACTTGGGAAATAGCCTAAATATACACATTTCTGACTTTTCAACAAGGGCCTTCTGAATTCGGTATACAATCAACACATGATTAGCACTTAATGCCGTCTGCTATGGTTGTTAACTTTTGTTAATTGTTTACCTTCCAATAATGGGCCAGAGCATTCATCAAGGGCACGTAGTGAGGGATGTTGAATTATATAGCTATTTACAATTGCATCATGTAGAGAATAAGACTATTAGCAATTGACCCTCAATTACGCCCCAATGGTAGACAAGCAAGCCTACTGTTTGTATCTGCGCCACAACTGCTTCATGTCCCTGCTTCAGATTTTCACTGATTTTGGAAATGGTTTGTTGTGTAGTAATATTACACAGCAATCACATTGTTTAAACAAAAAGCATTGTAGTTAAAACAGCCGTCTGTATGAGCTGCCAAATAGAGTTTGTGGTGTTCCTTTGACAGCTCTTTTTTTCAGAGTATAGACTATTGTAATTTGCATGCTTTTTTGCCGTAATCTCTATTATTGTATTTTTCCAATTTGCCCACACCTCATTTCATAGAGCACAACATTATTTTCTTTGAAACCATACCTCTGCAACCTAAAAATATCTAATCTCTTCTAACCCGTCTATTAATTCCTCCCATCATTTCATGAGGTCACATGCCACCACTAATGATCCCTCTTAAATTCTGTAAATGTATTCTACAACAGAAACTCGAGTAAGTGCGTAGACTGGTTCCTTTGAGAGTACATGGCTAATCCCAGTAACCAAAAACAATTTGAATAACCACTAACCTTGGGTTTCTGGAGTAAGGTGCTATGTGCGGTAAAGTGCTTCAGTGCTTCATCAAAGGTAGTAAGTCCCATTTAAATTCAACACCATACACAATTATGCATTACAATATTATGATGTGCACATGTTGAACTTTAAGAAAAAGTTGTTCACCTTCTTAAGCAGCTATCCTCTGTGTGGTAAGGTGTAATTTAACTTGACTGGCAGCACTTTTGACACTCATATGATGTGTTTTCCTATCAATTCTAAACTTGGGAATTTTCCTAAGGGTATTTCACCTCAGGGTGCTAAATTGGCGTTGCCTTATAACTCAGCAGTTGTTCTGAGCTGAATCTTTTTCTCTGTTAGATTTGGTCTAATCTTTATAAAGGATGTAGGAGATTTGACATGTCTTGCAGGTCAGATTGAAAAATTCAAGTCACGATGGACATGCATGTGTTTGTTGTTCAAATGTAATCAACTAATCAGGGGCCTAAAATCTTTGGAAATATTGCAGCAGCTTTGAGGTAGTGGGCAGGGATTGATGAGTTAATAAAACTTCTTTGGCTTCTGCTGTGACTTTGTTGGTTGTTTATCACTGCAGAAGAAAAAAGTCAGGGTAGGCTCTGAGAATGAGACAGTGAAAGGACTTTACCTTTGTACTTCAATATAGTCACACATTATTATTAGAATAGTTTTTATTTAAATAAATCAGATTAATTATGTGACTATTGACCTCATTTATAACTTGGCAGTATGGATACTCTGTCATAGTGCAACAGAGTAGCCATACCACCAAGACTGTGCCCTTCCTGCCTGAATTAAATGCGGGTAGACCTTTGGCTTAATCACAGCAGAGACTAGTCTGTCTTCAGTGTGATTAAACCCCTCAGATGGCATGCCTGAGTAATGGCCATCAGAGGCTGACCTTTAATTCCACTCACCTAATTTAGATGGGTGGAATTAGAGGACAGTTTTCACTGCTCATTACCACCAGGAAAACCCTGATGGCAAAAGGCAGTAAAAATACAAAATGCTTTCCTCGCCATGGGAGAGGACTCCAATGTCTTTCTAATTTTAAAAAAGAAAATCCAACTTTAGGATTTTCTTTTTGAAAAGAAACAAGAAAACTGTTTTCCAAATGGCTCCTTCATGCTTGAAGAAGCTGTGGATCAAACTACAAAAAGCATGGCTAGAATTCTCTGTGATGGTGGTTCCAGAAATGCTTCATGAAATGACCACCGGCTTGGCGGTCATTTCATAGTTTGGCTGGCGGGGGTGCAGTCAAGGTAATGGAATAAATTACTCAGTTGCCTTGACTGCCAAACCTATGTCTACCAAATTATTAATCAATGCCGTACATTTTTTTAAAATAAAAAAACAACTTTAAATTGTGCTTTACATTCAAAAATTATATTTAGAATACAAAATTTAGAGGGTAGATGTATTTTTTAGAGCTTTTAGTTTTATGTTTAAACATTTACACATTTTCAGTTGTTATTGAATACTTTTATTTATTGTAACTTAGATGTTTCAAGGTTTTTTTTAAAGAAACATTCAATTGTTGTTGCTGAGTTTGTTTTTTTGTCTTTTTTTTTTTATAAATGGAAGACTCATTTCCAGTGCCAAACCTAGCAGTTAAGCTCAGGGCAGGAATTTTCTGTTTGACTTTATGTAAACTCTTTCTTTTACTTAATTCATGGAAGATTCTGTGGTGTTAATAGAACACCAACTTGATGGGGATGATGATGAGGCAGCTCTGAGAATACATATAAGAGCAGATGTGAGGCGTAAGAAGCACTTGTGACACAATAAAGATCCCAACATCAGCTCAACCTGTGCCTTCTCCTGGTGATGCTAATGGTACTTTAGAGCCGGGAGGAGGAAAGGTTACAGTTGGTGGTACTAATGGTGGTTAGGATGGTACTATAGACAGTATGTTCCATCAATGGATTAAATGCTGCTGTGATCATCGTGTGGTTCTTATTTGGAGTGTTCGTCTGGTTCTGACCAGACAGATTCAAAGTGAGACAGTCAGGTGCAACAACTGATGCAGGAGTATGAAGAGAGATTGGGTCTCCCACTAAATGAACCAGGAATCACAACAATATTAATAGTATGAACCTACAACTTTTAAAGTTGTGTTGAAATACATGCCTATGACAGCTCCCTCTCAACTGAATGAAAAGGGAATGAGATGTTCAAGTGAGAGCTCCTGCTACAAGGTTGTCAGACAGTATCAATGCCCTTACAGAACTATAGCTCCTCAGCCTGCTCCTTTATACCTGCAGCACTACCAGTTCTCTTTCGGGCCCGGTTGGAAATCACTGTGGCTCTGCCTCATCTGCAGAGTGGAACAAAGTTCTTAGGCAATTGGTAATGTCATCTATCATATGTGGGAAGCTGTGAAACTGGTTGTACATGATTTCATATAACTACAAATAATACCTAATTGCATCTAAACCTTTTTATTTAAATTTTCAAGGCTGTTTTTGCTGTTTTGTTTGCTGACCAGTGCTAAAGCGTAAGTGTTCCATGTATAAACTGTATGGCTTATCCATGATCAGCATATTTGATTTACTAGTAAGTCCCTAGTAAAGTGCACTAGAGGTGCCCAGGGCCTTTAAATCAAATGCTACTAGTGGGCTTGCAGCACTGGTTGTGCCACCCCCATTGGTAGCCCTGTAAATATGGTTCAGCCCTGCCACTGCAGGGCATGTGTGTGCAATTTTAAACTGCCAATTTGACTTGGCAAGTATACCCACTTGCCAGGCCTAAACCGTCCCTTTTTATACATGTAAGGCACCCCTAAGATAGGCCCTAGGTAGCCCAATGGGCAGGGTGCAGTGTATCTTAAAGGTGGGACATGTACTTATGTGTTTTACATGTCCTGACAGTGAAATGCTGCCAAATTCGTTTTTCACTGTTGGAAGGCCTATCTCTCTCATAGGTTAACATTAGAGCTGTCTGTAGATATTATTAATGCACAGATTCTCTTTGGGAGCAGATAGACATGTTGGGTTTGGGGTTTCTGAACTCACAATTTAAAAATACATCTTTTAGTGAAGTTGGGTTTTAGATTGTGTGTTTAAAAATGCCACTTTTAGAAAGTAGGCATTTTCTTGCTTAAACCATTCTGTGACTCTTCTTGTTTGTGGATTCCCTGTCTGGGTCAGTTTGACAGTTGGGCTGTTTGCACCTCTTATCTAGACAGTGACACAAAGGGAGCTGGAATGTAGCCTGCATATCCTGATGGGCCATCTGTGCTGAGGGGAGGGGAGGAGTGGTCACTTACACCTGAAAGGGCTGTGCCTGTCCTCACACACTGCAGTCTCCAACCCCCTGGTGTGTGCCTGGGGCCTGGCTTGGGCAAGGTAGGATCTTGAAGATAACAGAGACTTCTCTTTGAAGTTTGCCTACTTCAAAGGCAGAAAGGCCTATAAGAAGAGCACCCAAAACCCCTGAAACTCAGATTACTTCTGTAACCAGGAGGAACCTCTGCCAAGTAAAAGAGCTGAAGAAGCTGGATGAGGAGTACTGCTCCTTTGCCTGTGACTATGCTTTGCTGGGTTGGCCTGCAGTAGCTCCTTCTACCTGAGAGAGGACAAAGACTGACTTTTGTGTGACCTCCCACTGGTGAAGAATCTCCAAGGGCTTGAACTGAGCTTGCCTCCTGTTGTTGAAATCTCAAGGACAACAAAGACTTCGCTCTGCCAGCACTTGGGCTTTCTTCTGAGTGTCCTGCCTGCCTAGTAGTGGTGCCCTAGCCTGTCTCTGGGCCCTTGAAAGGTGCAGCTGGTGGAAAAAGACAGAAATCCACGCAAAGACTGCTGAGCTTGGAAACTTTCGACACACCACCGGCCTGGTGGCTGAGAAGCGACATGCCGCCGGCCTTATGGCTAAAATCGATGCTCCACCTGCATCACAGCTGGAAAATCGGCGCAACATGGCTGGAGAATCCATGTGCAACACCTGCAGCGTCTGCTTTTAACAATGCAACCCCCCCACGCAGCACGGTTTCTTGACACCGTGCAACCGTATTTTGATGCAACATCGCTGGGCGCAGAAAATCAACACAAAGCCTGCCTGGACCCGAGGTGCCTGTCCGGATCGACGCATCGCTGTCTTGCAGGAGAGAAGAACCCAACCAGAGAAGGAAAGACTCACGTTCTCGCTTGCGGGTGAGAAATCGACGCACTGCTGGCCTTTCTTGATGCACACTTGCCCGTATAGCTTTCTTTTGGACGCTACCCAGGTACTTTTGTAAGAAAACAACGTTCTCACTGTTTTCTAAAGGATTTAAGATTCTTTTGCTTTTTAAATTCATACCTTGACATGTGTATGTTGGATTTGTTTCGTTTTGGTCTTGTTTTGTTTAGATAAATATTACCTATTTTTCTAATCCTGTGTTGTCATTTTGTAGTGTTTTCATTGAGTTACTGTGTGTGTTGGTACAGATACGTTATTGTTAGAAATGGGGTCTTTGGTTGACAGTCAGGTTACCCCCTGTTCAAGCAAGGACCCTCACTCTAGTCAGGGTAAAAGAGAATCACCCTCAGCTAACCCCTGCTTACCCCCTTGGTAGCTTGGCAGAGCAGTAGGCTTAACCTCAGAGCGCTAGGTGTAAAGTATTTGTACCAACACACACAGTAACTTAATGAAAACACTGCAAAATGACACAGCACCGGTTTAGAAAAATAGGAAATATTTATCTAAACAAAACAAGACCAAAATGACAAAAATCCGACAAACACAAGTCAAGTTATGAATTTTTAAAGATTAAACTCAAAAATAGGGCTTAGAAACAAAAATGCTTCGATGAGATGTTAACACAGTGTTGTGACGGAGTCGTTCCCAAGAAGCCGACACCAGCGGCGCCGGAAACAGAGTCGTGTAGACCCCCAAGTACAGTACCTTTGGTGAAGAGTGAAAACAAGCCGATGCGCGAAGTCGGGAATCGCGGCGTCTGTGCGGAACGTTGAATCCTTGCACTTCGAGCGGCGTCGGTCACGACGTGGTGCGGCGACTTCTACGGAGTCGAGGACTTCAGCGGGGCTGCAGCGGAGGCGGGCCTGTGAAGAGCGTTGCGTTCCAGCGAAGGTCACGGCATCAGTGCAGGCGGCGTCATCGGATTCAGCAGCGGCGTCGGTCCAGAGTCGTCCGAAGTCAATTTCCTTGGATTTCTACCAGCTTTCCTTTCAAGGGCCCAGGGACTGGATAGGGCACCACTTGTCAGAGCAGGAGTCTCTCCAGAGACCCCAGGTGCTGGCAGAGAGAAGTCTTTGCTGTCCCTGAGACTTCAAACAACAGGAGGCAAGCTCTAAATCAAGCCCTTGGAGATTTCTTCACAAGATGGAAGGCACACAAAGTCCAGTCTTTGCCCTCTTACTCTGGCAGAAGCAGCACTGCAGGAAAGCTCCACAAAGCACAGTCACAGGCAGGGCAGCACTTCTTCCTCAGCTATCAGCTCTTCTCCAGGCAGAGGTTCCTCTTGGTTCCAGAAGTGTTTCTAAAGTCTGTAGATTTGGGTGCCCTTCTTATACCCATTTTAGTCTTTGAAGTGACCTTTCTTCAAAGGGGACTCACACCTACTTGTGAAATCCTGCCTTGCCCAGGCAAGGCCTCAGACACACAGCAGGGGGTTGGAGCCGGCATTGTCCGAGGCAGGCACAGTCCTTTCAGATGAGAGTGACCACTTCACCCCTCCCTCCTAGCAGAGATGGCTAATCAGGAAGTGCAGGTTACACCCCAGCCCCCTTTGTGTCACTGTCTAGTGCGAGGTGAAAAACAACCCAACTGTCAAACTGACCCAGACAGGGAATCCACAAACAAGGCAGAGTCACAAAATGGTTTAAGCAAGAAAATGCTCACTTTCTAAAAGTGGCATTTTCAAACGCACAATCTCAAAATCAACTTTACTAAAAGATGTATTTTTAAATTGTGAGTTCAGGGACCCCAAACTCCACATGTCCATCTACTCTCTAGGGGAATCTACGCTTTAATCATATTTAAAGGTAGCCCCCATATTATCCTATGAGAGAGACAGGCCTTGCAACAGTGAAAAACGAAGTTGGCAGTATTTCACTGTCAGGACATATAAACCACATTACTATATGTCCTACCTTATCCATACACAGCACCCTGCCCTTGGGGCTACCTAGGGCCTACCTTAGGGGTGCCTTACATGTAAGAAAAGGGAAGGTTTAGGCCTGGCAAGTGGGTACACTTGCCAAGTCGAATTTACAGTGTAAAAATACACACACAGACACTGCAGTGGCAGGTCTGAGACATGATTACAGAGCTACTTATGTGGGTGGCACAACCAGTGCTGCAGGCCCACTAGTAGCATTTGATTTACAGGCCCTGGCACCTCTAGTGCACCTTACTAGGGACTTACTAGTAAATCAAATAGGCCAATCGTGGATAAACCAATTACATACAATTTACACAGAGAGCATATGCACTTTAGCACTGGTTAGCAGTGGGAAAGTGCTCAGAGTTCAAAAGCCAACAGCGACAGGTCAGAAAAAAATAGGAGGCAGGAGGCAAAAAGATTCAGAATGACCCTGCATAAGCAAAAGTCCAACAGTTATACCTTGCTTCTGAAGTTAAGCCTGCCTGCTCGTGCCAAGCTACCGAGGGCGGTGGGGGAGGTTAACTGAGGGTGGTTCTCCCTTAGCCTGGCTAGAGTGAGGGTCCTTGCTTGGACAGGGGATAACCTGACTGCAAACCTAAGACACCATTTCTAACACCCCCTCTTTGTTGGTCTCCCCCCCCCACAGACTCCTTCTCCTTTCACCCATTTTTAAGATCACATCATGTTTGCCGTCTCCCGTACACCTCCTTTTATCTGTTTTTTGGGGGGGGCACTCCCTTTCCTTGCCCCCATGTTCCTTTACTCTCTCCCTACCCTACTTCCTTCAACCTTTTGATTCATAAACTTTCTTTTCTGTTTTATATGCTGAACCATGTCCATTATTGGTTTCTCAGAAATGGGCTTCTAGATGTTGTTTTCTGCGAATTTACGTACTGCAGTGCAATTAGGTCATGCTACAGGATTGTGCAGGGAAATTGATATCTGGCAGGACTTCCTTAATATCCACCCAGATTACATAGTAACATGTGCCAGGTGCCTTTAAAAACTTTACTTAATGGTTATTTTTTATATTTTCATGTTATGTTTGAGCATCTGTTACATGAAGAAGGCTGGTTTGTGTTTTGTCGCTTTTGTAGTGGTAAAATATTTTAAAAAAGAACACCAAAACAGAAGACAATAAAACAATATTTTATGTTTTTCTTTACTTTTCACAGTTGTCATATTCGTGTCACGGTTATATTGAAATAATTGGGGATCAGATTAATGGATTCGGGTAGCTGGGCTGTAGCTATTAGAAAAGGGGCCCATGTCATAAGCCAAAGAGGGGGGGCCCTAGGATGCAAAGCTGGGACTGTAGCTAGCCCGCCTCTAAATCCTATCCTTGAAATATATAAAGTTCAAATTCGAGCTGCTGCACTGTATGGGGCAGAGTTATGGGGTTCCCAAAGGCAGCTGGATGTCCTCCAAATTAAAGAGAATAATTTTTTCAGGCATATAACTAGTTTGGGGAAAGGTACACCGATGATTCCTCTCAGACTTGACCTCGGAACAAATAGTATCCAAGATGTAGCGGGTCTGAGACCTCTCTTATACTGGATCCGTTTATGGAAAATGGAAGAACTGGAACCTTTTCGGGAGGTAATAACAGATCTTATAAAGATCCAGTTTAGCTGGAAAAAGGTCAGCTGGTTGAGGGAGATAAAACTGGCCTGGGACGAATTGGCTTTCCCCCATTTTTGGGAGAGACCGGAGTCGATTCCCACTAACGCTATTTCATTAGTCAAACAAAGATACTGGGAGAAACCCAGTGTGAAGATCCTCCATAGCGATGGGGTGGGTTGATTAACCTCTGAGTTTCTGCTCGTAAAACAAGAACCATGGCCTGAGCAATTTTTTGATCTCCCAATAACTGCATATGCCCGTGCTTTATTTCTCCAGTTTAGATATGGAACTTTACCAGTCAACAGTTTTACTGCTCGATGGTTGAAGAATAGCTCTGGGGCAAATAAGTGTTTAAAATGCAACACATTGGAGGAATCCATTGAACATCTTTTGTTTTTTTGCCCTCTATATAAGAGTCCTAGGGAAAAATGGATCATTCCATTGTGCAAAGCTCTGTTATTATATGATCGAGCTAACGCCTACAGAATTTGTAAATATGACTCGTCTACATTAGTTGTAAGCGGGGTAACCAAATTTTTGACAATAGCTTGGTCTATTCGTCACAGGGCCAGTCACAGTGTCTGATTCCTAATGTTGAGTCATATAGCAGGAATAGTGGGGAACAATAGTTGGCTATGACTTTCAAATGGTTCTTCCCCTTTTTCCTGTTTTTTATTCAATGGTTTTAGAGTTGAAATTCTTCTGTCCAACTCTATTAAAATTTACAGTGATAATATCATGATAACAAAAGTATTTGTTTTTTAATATTTTAGTTCTCTTGGTCAACGGTTGAGATAAAGTATTTACTTATCAATCTAATTACTGTATAACTGCACAATGCACTTTAGACTGTTATGACTTGAATAGTTTTTATGATTTATGGCTGAGATATAGTATTTGTTTATAAATGTATTTATTGTATGATAGCACATTGTGTTTTAGACTGCTGGTACTAGAATTTGTTAACATGAGTGGTCCTGGTTATAAAGTATGTCTCTTCTTAGGATAATGGTATATCGAACCCCAGACTAGTCGATTTGAAAATATTCCTATATTGAAGTTTTGATCCTATCATGTTTTTATATATGTATTAATGGTCCAAAGCATATCTAATTTTATTAGCCGTGAAAGGGAATTCCATAGCAATAATAGGAGTTTGCCAAAATGTGCTGATGATTGGTTGTTCAGTAGGCAAGAAGGTCTTTTGTTATTTTCCCCAGATTATAAAGAAGTAAATGGTTAACCTTGCTTTTAATATTTATTAAGAGTTTTACCATTTATTTTCATATATTTTTCCCTTTTTCTTTTTTTTTTCTCTTTTTCTTTTAATTTACTGATGTATGATTGATTATACTCTAATGGTCTTAATTTTTGACCGAATAAAGAGAATTGAATTGAATTGAAATAATTGTTCAAGAATACACAACTCAATTGTTGTGTCATGTATCTTATTTTTGTTTTAGTCTGGAGTTCTATTATTTTGTGAATTCGTAGTGTTTGTTGATGTCACAATTAAAATCTGAGGGATAGAGGAAAGCTATAGTGTGTTACTAATTAAAAATGTAATGTTTTCAGAGCGTATCAGTGCCATCTCTCTGTGTCAATAAAACACAAAATGGTGTCCAAATGGCTGTGATTTTCACTTCGTTAAGTCCGTCCACCAGGTTCTCTCCCTTGCCCCCCACCACACAGATTTCTGTTACTGAAACCTCAGTTTTACAATTTTGTAAGCACTGCTCCATACATAACGTTTCCAGTCAATCAAAAATTAATTTATTATAATTCTCATCAATAGTAGAAATCATCTGCCTTCCTCACTGCACGGTTTTTGGGTACCAAACAATGGTTGCACAACTTTTGTCAAAATGTCAATGAGACTCAACATAGGCCTTTCATTGTACTCTAAATCTGTGCATATAACTTGTAAGTGCTGTATAAAAAACATTTAAGTGCTAAAGAAGATCTGTCTGCCATTCTTGGGGAAATTACTTGTTGAAACAGGCTCAGAGTTTTGGACACTGAAACCGAGGTTTATTTCACTACTATGTAAAAATGCACTATAGTAAACATGGTTTAAAGAGGTATTTTTATATTTTGAAAAATGGTTTCTGCCAAAATAGAATCTGTTATTAACAAAAAAAATAGCAGTTTTGTCCTAGTTGCATGGTAGTTTGTAAATTAATATAAATCAAAATACTATAAGCCTGTTCACGAGAAACAAAATAGTGAACATAGTTTTAAAGCTAAAATAAAAGAAATGTTTAGGAATAAAATGTAAAGGGAGAAATGATAGGGGAAGGGTAAAGAAAAGCCTTGAGGGCACGTAAGGCATGATCACTCAGCAAGACGACCTATATGTTTCCTTCAAGGTGTTTGGGTGAAAGCTACACTTTTATTTAAAACCTTAGGCAGAAGGGCTCTATTAACAGCACAACTAGAAATAGTATGTGTGCCTAAAACGTGAAATGGTTTTGCAAGAATCACTCCCTCTACCAAAAGGTGTATACATGTCACTTGGGAAAAAGGACCCTTTTATCCCACTATACACAGTTAGAGGCCCTCAATATTCTTTTCACACACCAGAAAGTTTGTGGACCATCTTTCAATTATTAAATGTTAGTTGACATTGCAATATACATAGCATTGTTAATAACAGTAAAAAGCTGAACTTTGATACAAGAAGTTTCACAGATAAGGTATGTGGGAGGGACATGAGCCTGGTTGTGTTGTTCACCTCCTCTGCCCACTTGGGTTGGTGTCTCCACTAGAGACCACTGGGGATACATGGTGCTGTTTCCCTCTGTGAGTGAGCTGGATAAATTGACTATGCGCCCTGTTCTGTGGAATAGTTGAAAAACATTGTCTTGTGGATCTTGTGTGTGAAAAGGCAGAAAGAAATGGCTTGAAACCCTACTTTGTATAGGTTATTGAACATCTTCCTGTGCCTCACTTACACTCGTATGTTAAACTATCTCAAATGAAAGGAAATGTCCATAGTACATTTTAATACCCATGCTTAGACATTTGTAATTGACAACATGATTGACAACCACAATATACCTCGACGAAACTTCTAATGGTGTTTTACTAGTCCTGCAATGTTAAGGTAATCAGCTCAGGCATGACAGAATTTATGCATTGTGCAACCCATCTGCACTTTTTGATCTTTGTCTCCAGAGAAACATTGTTTGAGTCCGTGGGAAAGTAGGGACAATTGGGTCGTTTTTTGTGACGAGAGATGAAACATTGTTCACGTTTTCTCTTCTTGCATGGAGCAGAAAAGCTGGTTGTGTGCCCATCGTGAGAGCTGATAGCGCGTCCAGTCTTTATAAATTACTTGTAATTGGACACGCTGGAGGTCGGTGAACCTTTTAACCAAGTTGGGTTCTCCTCATCCAAGAATAGTCGGATCACTCTAATCAATAACCATTATAATCAATACCCAATACTCAATTAATTGATCAAACAACACATTAGGTATCAATAACAATCAGTATTTTGACGCAACATGACCTTTCAGTCATGAATAACCACACCAGTTTTATTAAAGTTAATGAGTTTATTTCCCTATATTAACAAAGCTAGCACAATATATGTAAGTCTCAAAATCAAATGATATACGTATACGAACATTACTAGCTGTCCATAGCGACGGAAGAAACGCAATCTACGCAATATCTGGATTACAATGCACTCTGTTATAGCAATGCAAATCACTAATATAAGCAACTGAATTTGACTAATTGCATACATTGGTCAGCATAACAAGATTTAAATTTAGCATGGTGCATCCAGTGAATACCTCAACTAACCTCTAATTAGCATTGGCATGTGGGGCTTCATGCAAAATGAATTTAGTCAACATAAATTTAGAAAACTTCTAGCTTGGGTTTTGTCAAAATAAGCAGTATAATACAATTATCCTTTCATAATTACCAAATACAATCAGCATTCAAGATAAGTCTTCGTCCTTCAGGTACCGGTTCGATCAGCATGGGACAGATTTCAAAGGGGCAAAGTTAAAGCAAGTTTCCTTGCGGCAGCAAGGAAAATGGGGCAAAAGTTACTGCATGGACAAGACGGGGGCAAAATTAAAGTTAAAGTCTCTGGGGTGAGAATTCTTAATGTCTCTTTCTCTGCGACAGAGAAAAGGCATCAAAGTGTCATTTAAAATGGCATCTTGAATCATGCTTCAAAATAGCATCATAGAAAATGGCTGACTTCTCTTTGTCCAGTGGGTTTAAGTAAGAAACATTCCAAATTCTTCAGGGTCTTTCGTTGGAGGGTTTATAGGGTGGCTTCCTTTTCTTTTGATCAATGAATAGTGTCTTTCTCTTAGTACTCATTTATGCATAAGGTGTCCTTGGAGCCTTGGAACACAAGTTGCAACAAAGTTTGCCAATTATTTCTATATCAGAGTCTTTATTGTCTGCACCTGCAGAAGCTGACCTTGCTTCAAAGGGGATAAAACTAGCCTAGCACGAAACCTTGAGATAAGTGTGTTAGTCATTTCTACTGGAAAAATACAACCTTAACGTAAAAGAATATGTCTTTGTTAATACAAGTGAAAACCACACAGTCAAATTTAAGACCAGGCAACTAGGCCAAAGCCTCTACTAAATTTAAGCTAAGCATATAACAGTTTCAACAAGAAAATCATAGAATACATTTGCAATTATGACGGATTACTACATTGTCAATTCTTCATGATTAATTAAGCTCGTTTATAATAATGGCGAACTACCTCGTGGGCACATTTTCCCACCCACATTATTTTTCTTTGCTAAAATCACATTACCTTATATGATTTTGTTACATGATATATGAATATTTGTTAGTCTTTCTTTTTCTGCACCATCAATCCCTCCTCTGATGACTAATTATGTCATCACAGCAAATCTTCCACCACAAATTTTATTTCATTAAAATTCTGTTTTAGTAATTTGGCACTTCAGTCTATTCCCTCTTCCTTTTTGTTCCCTTTGATTTTTCTCTGTATATTTCTACCATTTTATTTTGTTCTTTCTCTTCTCTTCTCCTTTTTTTTCTTTATTTCAATATTTTAATAGCTTTCCATATTCCCCAAATACCCAATAAGCAAATTAATGTTATTAATATTCCCTTTACTATTTTCAGTAATAGTCCGTTCCAAATGTTGCTGAGCCAATTTCCCACGGAAGCAAATCCTTTTCCAACCTTTTCCCATACTCCTGGTTCTTTCAATTCTTTCATATCTGCACTCTCGTTAGTTAAATTTGTAAGCATTTTCCTAATTTGCCCACTGTTGTCCAGAATATAAGAACAACAGTGACGTGCACTAAGCATTTTGCAAACGCCGCCATTCTTTGCTAAAAGAATCTCTAAAGCAAGCCGGTTTTGAAGAGTCATAGCTCTTTCTGCAGCAAGTTCAGCATCAATCAGGATTATGGCTTCTGAGAATTTTGTCAGCATGTTATCCACAATAGTAGACAACTTTCGTATTTTAATTTAATTCAATATAACTACTACAGAAGGAATCATCGCTCCAAATCTCCTACCACACCAGAGGCTGTCTCCCTTTTCTGAATGCGATGTGATTCGGACAGCTTTGGAAACTTCTTTAAGTCATCCAGTTGATAAATCTTTGGAAATACTAGTCCCAAAAACCACATCCCATACCATCCTTTAGGAAGACGATAATAGGCGTTAAGTCCACAAATATAATATACCCCTGGAATAACTGGGTCTTGTCCATTCAGCATGAACGTCTACTTAGCCTGAAACGAAAACGTATGTTTACATTCACTCGTTCCACAAAGATTGTGTCATAATATGATTTAGGTCTATATACACAAAGTTTCCCTATATGTAATGCATCTAAAGCTAATTTCCCTTGTGTCTTTATTGCAGCAAAACCATAGTTATCTACAGATGTCCTTTTGTGTAATTCCCTTTCTAATTTTTCCTTTACCATTCTCCTTCTATCTTCAGTGTGCTCTAAAAAACTATTTTCTACGGGTGAAAGTAAGCATGTAAGGTTGTCTCTATGAGCGTGGACTACAGGAAAAGGCAATAGTGGTTCAAAGAAACCTCTAACTAATTTTATATAATAATCTCTTGCTGTTTTACTCAAATACTCAATTATGGGGATATGTGGAAACACGACATCATGATTGGATAGATTCCTGATTATAGAATCTGGTTAGTAACAAACTACATGAAATTCCATACGTAAGAGGCATGCTATGATATGTCACTCCTTCTATTACTGAGGTAGGTATTTGTGTGCACACATAACAATATTTTGCATCCATTGTCTCGACATACTCATTCAGCAAGTGATAGAAGACGTTCGAGGAGAGCTCTTTCTTGTTGTGTAAATATTTCTCGTCTTGTTCGAGTTTCTGCAAAGGAGTTAATTCAGTAGTAGTTTTAGAAGTAGAAGCATCATTCGCATCTCTTTCATTCTTTCCATGCATTCCAAGAACTATTGCTGTAATTATTAGTACACATGCAGTTATTAGACCTATACACATGTATTTACAACATTTCATTTTATGTCCTTTTGTAGTACTGCCTGGCATGATCTATATAGAATCAGAAAGTTGAAGACACTTTATCAAATCAAATTTGCAGATATATATATAAAGCTGAACGAGTTCAATGTTCACACGGTTTTCTTTAGCATCTTAGGGGGTCATTACGACCCTGGCGGCCGGCGGTAATGTGGCGGTAACACCGCCAACAGGCTGGCGGTGTTCTGCCAGCAATTATGACCGTGGCGGAATTGCCACGGCCATACCTCCTGCCCCTCCAATTGACCGCCAGGATTCCGCCTGGTGGTCATAATCCCCAGGGCAGCGGTGCAAGCACCGCTGCCCTGGGGATTATGAGTCCCCGACCGCCAGCCTGTCCGTAGCGGTAAACACAGCCAATGAAAGGCTGGCGGAAAGGGGACTTGGGGTGCCCTGGGGGCCCCTGCACTGCCCATGCACTTGGCATGGGCAGTGCAGGGGCCCCCAGGCATAGCCCCGTCGCGCATTTCACTGCCTGAATTTCAGGCAGTGAAATGCACTACGGTGCTACTGCACCAGCTGCACATCAGCATTGCCGCCGGCTCTATTACGAGCCGGCAGCAATGTTGATGTGACATTTCCGCTGGGCCAGCGGACGGTAACACTGTTACCGTCCGCTGGCCCTGCGGAAATGTCATAATAGGGAGCCAGGAATACCGACGGCAATGGCGGTATTCTGGCTCCCGCGGCCTCGGCGGTCTTTTTTCAAGACCGCCGAGGTCGTAATGACCCCCTTAGTCTCTTATCGGATTAGCAACTTTTGTCTCAAAATTGGTTTCAAAGTCAATCAAGTTTTCAATTTTTTATCTGGTTCAAAAGTCAATCAGGTTGTCAATGTCTTATTCGGTAATGTTCATGAAATTTCACTTTTCAAGTACCAAAGTGACGTTCTGCTTCTTCGTTTTCAAGACTGAGAGATAGAAACTCGTCTGACCAATCGTTAGTGGCTGTGTATGCCCATTCTGGACCAGAATATCTCCTGCTCGGTATTCTTTTCCTTTTCAATTTTGCATCTCCTTTTGATTCTCTCTCGCTGATGTCTTGTTCTTTGGCTGTGTCTTTTTCTTCACTCAGTGTTGTTATTACGATAGACACTTCTTTTCTTTTCTCCTTCAACTTTGGCCCTTCAATCTCTTTCAATTATTCTTTAGTCTTTGACTTCACAGGCGATCTGCTTTGTCTCCGTTTCGCGCTGCTTTCACTTGATGGACCTGCAACTGGTTCTGGAAGAATTTGAACTATTTCACTCTGTTCTGTCTTGTCTACTTCCCCTAGGAGGTCAATCAGGTTTTCTCTTTCTTTTCCTGTATCGTCTGCTTCTGGGAAAGCCCTCCTCTTATTAGGCTCTCCTGCTTCTTCACCTGTGACAGGCTCCTTGCCACCTTCAGGATCTTTGTCGCTTCCTGAGGCTTCTTCTCTGTTGTCCTCAAAAGGATCAACTGCGTCTTCCTCAGAAAATATTTCTTCTGTCTCGATTTCTGCTTGCTCGCCTTCAGGCTCTCTTTGTTCTGTCTCAGTGCCTGGTACTTTCCTGTCAGTTGCTGATAATTTCAGCACTTCAATTTCCTCTTCTGTGGGACACGTCACCCTTTTCGTGTGGCTGGCGTGAATCCAGTTGGGAACTCCCGCACACTTCACAGCGGTGGTAGTTGTCAGAATCACTTGAAAAGGTCCTTTCCAACGGGGTTCCAGACACGACTTCCTCACATGCTTCTTTATCACGACCCACTCACCTACTTTTAGGGCGTGTCCGGGACCTTGGATCGGTGGCAAGGTGGTTGCCTCCACCTGGTGAGAAAAAGAGCGTACCACATCAGCCAGACTTTTGCAGTAGTCCAATACCATATCATCGGTAATATTTACAAGTGCATTTGCAGAAACTGCTGGAAGTCTCATGGCTCTGCCCATGAGGATTTCATGCGGTGATAGTCCAGTTTTCCTATCAGGTGTGTTTCTCATTGACATTAACACCAAGGGCAATGCGTCAGGTCATTTCAAGTTTGTGGATGCGCATATTTTCGGCATCTTCGATTTCAATGTGCCATTCATTTGCTCCACTAGTCCTGATGCTTCCGGGCGGTAGCTACAATGCAATTTTTGTTCAATGTTCAGTGCTGCACACAGTAATTTGATTACTTCGTTATTGAAGTGACTTCCCCTATCTTATTCTAAAGAGATCGGGAATCCGAAACGTAGTATTAGTTCTCTTAAGAGTAATTTTGCAACTGTCATTTCTGCGTGTAGGGTATGCTTCAATCCAGTGACTAAAAATACACACAATCACCAACACATATTTCAAGCCCCCATGCATAGGCATCTCAAGGAAATCCATTTGCATTCTGCTGAATGGCCCACCTGCTCTTCCAATGTGGCTAAAATTTACTACTGTTCCCTTCCCTGCGTTCATTTGTTGGCAAATGACACAACGATGGCAAACTGCTTCAGCAACTTGAAGGAATTTGGGATTAAACCAATCAATTTTGAATAGTCTAATCATGGCATCCCTTCCAAGGTGGGCTTGTCCATGATACAACCTGGCTAATTGCGTGAAAAGGCTGTCTGGTAGAACCAATCTCCCTTCACTTGAAACCCACAAATCATCTGTTTTTTTTACGCATTGTAATTTGCTCCATGAGAGTTTCTCATCCTTGCTGACATTATTTTGTAGGAATTTCAATTCTTCGATGGTATCTACAACTTTTAGAGCAAAGGCTTCACTTTGTTCAAGTTCTGGCTCATTTATCAGGTTCCATTCGTCTCTGAGCAATATACAGTTCAATGCGCAAAACCTTGCGACTTGATCTGCATATCCGTTTCCCAAAGAAACGAAGTCTTGTGATTTCGAATGTGCACTGCATTTTACCACTGCTACTTCTCCTGGCAATTGGATAGCGTGTAACAATTCTCTTTTTCTTTCACCATTTTTCACTGGTGATCCTGAAGAGGTCATGAAACCTCTCTGTGACCACAATTGTCCAAAATCATGCACTATTCGATATCCGTACTGACTGTCAGTGTAAATGGTGACTTTCATCAATGCGGAAAGTTGGCAAGCTCTAGTAAGGGCTACTAGTTCCGCCACTTGTGCAGAGTAAACTCCTTGAAGCCAAGATGCTTCCAGAACACCTGTTATTGTACATACAGCATATCCTGCTTTCAATATTCCCAGTGCATCTCTTAAACATGAACCATCAACAAAAATAATTTGATCATTTTCTTCCAATCGGGTGTCTTTGATATCAGGTCTTGGTTTTGTACAAAATTCAGTCACCTGAAGACAGTCGTGCTCGATGTCTTCAGCGTTCTCAATTTTGACATTTTCACTGGGAAACAAGGTTGCTGGATTCAACGTAGTGCACCTTTTCAGCTGCACATTGGGTGATCCCAAAATTACTGTCTCGTACTGTCGCGTGGGCTCTCATTATCCTAAATGAGACTACTGGATTTCTAGGCAGCAGGATCGATCACGGTGTGGGGGACTGAGTCTGACCCACGTGTAAGGAACTCTGTCACCCTAAATCCGGTTCTTGCTCCGGCTAACTAGCAGTGCCTCATTTCTCCCAAGGGGAAGAGATGATTAGGCAGCCGAGCGCATGACATCTTTGGAACTTCTCAGGGAAGTCGTGGTCACTCAGATCCAAACCAACTCTCGCATTTACAGTATGATCTCATATACAAATGACAAAGGCAGTATAAGTTTTATATAATGTTTTAATAAAACGACTGCATTTTAGATATTAAGGCATGAGCCGCATTAACCAGAACCATACAACACAGTAGGATTGAAATAGTCACCAGAAGAGTAAAACATAAGAACAACGCTATCATGGTGTCTAATAGTTTCTACTCTCCCTCTGCTTGTTCTTTTTCAAGCACAGCATGTTAAGCTTCTAACTTGCCTTTCTGAATCACTGGGGAGACATCAGCCCTCATACCTGAGCAAAGGCCTGTGATCTTGATTCAGCATCTGCAACGAGGCAGTCAGCGTCTAGTTGTGGTTCCCTGGTCGGAATCTCCCTCTTGCGTGTGTTGGGACAAGGAAGTGTTTTTATAACTAACATGTCACAAAATGTCCCTACGCAGGAATGCCAAAGACTAAACTCCTACCACGTCTATCGGCAATGTACCAGACTGTATCCTTGTCTGAAGCACAGAGTGAACAAGAATGTGTTATGGAGAACTCCAGTGCTAAAGTAGGCTAAACAGTGTGATATGAAATATAAAACAAGACCGTAGAACTGGCTATTTGAAAAATAACAGTACAAAGCCGAATAAAAAGCAGTTAGATCAAAGTGCACGGAGGCTCTAAGCTGCGAGCAAAGGAATAAAATACATCCAGGGCAAAATGCACATAGGCCTAAAGCCTGAAGCTAATGCGCAAAGGATACGTAAAACTGAACACACTACAGTACCTTGTAAGCCTAGCACCGGTCATGTGCTGTGTTCGTGAACGTGTCAAAAGTATTTAGACTGAGTGAGGGACCATGACTGTTAAAGGATGTCCCATCACTATTCATTCACTCTGATTTAAGCTTATACCAACTGCTGCTACAGCACGCAAGCATCCTGGTAAGGCTGCTGCGACTGGATCCAAAGTAGCTGAAAAATATGCTACTGGTCTGTTTATGCCGCCATGGGCTTGAGTCAAGACAGACAAGGAACATGCATCACGTTCATGACAAACAATGTGAAAGGATTTGTGTAATCAGGCATACCTAAAGCTGGAGCTCTGCACATGCATTCCTTTAATTCAATAAAAGCATCCATTTCATCTCTTTTCAACACTATTTTATCCAGCGCATCTTTCTGGGTCAGTTTCAGTAAAGGTTTGGCTAGAGTTGAGAAATTGGGAATCCATTGGCCACAGTAGCTTACCATTCCCCAAAACTTTCTTACCTCTTTTCTCGTCTTGGATGGACTCATTTGAAGTACACTTGTTATTCTTTCATGATTCTTCTCGACCCTTTCTCTATTTGGTGACCCAAATATTTCACTTTCTTCTGGCAGAATTGCAATTTTGAGGGAGACACTTTGGCCCTCATTCTGACCTTGGCGGTCTTTTCGCAAGACCGCCGAGTTACCGCCGCGGTAAAGACCGCCGACCGTGGCGGTATGCCGCTGCGCGTATTCAGACCGCTGGGAGCGTTCTGCCGGAAAACCGCCAGCAGCCACACTGGCGGTCGGCGGGAAAGTGGAGACTGGTCAACCTCCACCGCCACGCCAGCAGAACACCGCCCCCAGAATTACGACCCACATTTCTGTGTGGCGGTCTTCTGTTGGCGGTCTTCTGTTGGCGGTCACGTCCCTATGGCTCCCGTCGCCTCCCGGAGGACCAACGCACAAGGTAAGTTGATCGTCTGTGAGGGGAGGGGGTGGGGGGGGTGTTGTGTGATGTGTGCGTGCATGGGGGTGTGTAGAGGGGGTGTGTGAGTGCGTGCATGCGGGCGGGGGGTGCTGCTGTGCCTATGGGCAATGTGTGTAGTTCGGCGGGTGCGCATGTTGGCATGTATGTGTGCGGGTATGTGCCCCCGTTGTGTATGTGTGTGTGTAGGGGGTGTGCATATGTGCATGTTGGGGGTGCGTGCATGTCGGGGTGCGTGTATGTGCATGTCGGGGTGGGGGGGGCAGGGGGTTCGTACCACCTCTGGGGGGGTGGAGGGTGTGGGGGGAGGACTCGTGGGGGGTAGTGGGGGGTGGGGGAGACCCCTATCAGTGCCAGGGAAGGAATTCCCTGGCCCTGATAGTGCCTACCGCCATGGTTCGCATGGCGGTTCCCGACCGCCAAAAACCGCTGCGGTAAGCAGGGTCATGATACGGTTGGCGGTCTTGGGTCGACCGCCGGGCCGGAGTGCGCAAACTCCAGCCCGTCGGTCATGACCGCCGTGGCAGTCGGAGTGGGAAAGTGGCGGTCGATCGCGGCGGTGACCGCCGCGGTCAGAATGCCATTTTTTGGACCGCCGGTCTGTTCGCGGTCCGACCGCCGCCTCTCCGCCGACCGCCAAGGTCAGAATGAGGGCCTTTGTGTCCATTCCTTCCCAAATGGTTCAATAGGGCAATAGTGTCAACCGTACAGACATTTTCTGTCTTGGATGCGATCAGTAAATCGTCAATATACTGTACTAAGGTTGATTCAAAAGGTAATTCCAATGATTCCAAATCTTTCTTTAGAGTCTGATTGAAAATTGATGGTGACTCCGAAAACCCTTGAGGAATTCGACACCAACTGTAGACTCTGTCCAGGAATTTGAAGCAAAAGAGAAATTGGCTGTCCTCATGAAGAGGCACAGAAAAGAATGCTTGTGACAAGTCGGTGACTGAGAACCACTCCGCATCACAGGGAATTTGAAACATTATCACAGCTGGATTTGGTACCACAGGACAACACTTGACTATTATGGCATTTATTTTTCTCAATTCTTGAACAATTTGGACCTTTCCACTCAGTTTTATTAGTCCCATGATTGGTGAATTACATGGACTACTTAGTACTTCTTTCAGTACTCCCTGTTTCACAAACTCATCAATGAGTTGGGCGACTTTCATGAGAGTGTCTTGTGACATATGGTATTGTGGTGTCTGAGGAAAATTTACATTAGGTTTTACAGTCACTTTCACCGGTTCCACTCCTTTGACCAATCCTACTTCTTTCCCTGTCATATCCCACACTTCTTTTTCAAGTGTTTCCTGTAACTCAGCAGGAATCAGTAAGCATTGGATAAAGAGTAATCAGGGGATACTCTTCATCGACAGTTTCCACTTCATCCCCTTCTAAACTGTCCTCTTCTTCCTCATCACTGTTTGTCTGAATTTTAATTCCATCATTTGAGCACATAATCGAGCATCCCAATTTGCACAATAAATCTCTCCCTAATAGGGATATCGGGCTTGAGTCACACACCACAAATTTATGTGACCCTTGAAAGTTACCAATTCTGACTTGCACTAGATCTGTGATTGGGTTTGGCAGATACCTATTTGCTACTCCCACTACTTGAACTGTTCTCCCTGAAAGTGGCAAATTTGGTACTTCGATGCTTCTTACTGTAGAGCGTGTAGCTCCGGTGTCAACCAAAAATGAAACGCTGTGACCTATAACTCTTCCTTCCACAAACGGTCCCTTTTGATCAACTTCCAAAGATGCTGCAAGCATACAGTTTCCCTCCTCATCTGAACTTTAACTCTCCCACACATTGTTTATTCCATTCTCATTGTGTAACGGGAATTGGTGTACTGTGTCAATCTGATTCATTCCTTGACCCGTGGAGGAAGCATTACTTGTTGCTGATTCATTGGTGCTAAGGGTATTTGCATTTGCTGATTAGGTACCATAGGAAACTGCTGTTGCATTGGCTGCAACTGTGCCATTTGTACATGGGGCATTTGCACCTGCTGTGGTTGTATGGGTTGTAAACCCTGCATCTGATTCACATTATTTTGGAAGTTTGGATTTGGACCTCTGAATTTCGGTCCTCTCATATTCTGAAATGTATTGACATCATTGTTTTGCTGACCTACACCTTCCTGCACCAACATTGGGCACTCCCGTTTCCAATGCCCGACGATTCCGCACGTGTGACATGGCATCACCTTCTTCATTGCCTGTATATCATTTGGAATCACAACAGTACTTAAATCAGGACCATTATTCACAAAACCTCCTCGGCCTCTGCCTCTCATCTGTGGCTGAAACATAGCATTTCCCTGCTGCTGCTGCGGCAACTGTTGTTGGAAACCTTGCAAACCTGTCTGAGCTGCTCTAATCTGCATCACCATCACTTTTTCTTTCAACCTTTTCTGTTTTGTCTCAATCTCATCACAGCAGTATTTTGCATAATTCAACACTTCATCGATCGATTTTGACTGCTAAACAAATCAAATGCATTTTAATCATCTGGCTTATTTCGGGTCTCAATCCTTCCACAAATCTGAACACAAAATGGAGCATGTTTTTTGCCTTAATCGTTTCCGTGCCACTGTAATTTTTAAACGCTTTCAAAAATCTCTCATAGTATGCATGTATCAACTCTTTAATTTATTGTGCTGTTCTGTCAATTCTCTGCCAATCCACATTTTTCGACACAACCTTTGTTTTCAAATGCTCAATCACCTTATGGCATAAACTCATTACCGTAGGCGATGGTGCACCTGTGTCCCTATCTCTTTCTGGTTCACTTGTTGGCCGACCTACAGCCCTTTTACAATCTTCCCACAAATCTGCCGGAACCACAATTTCGAATAAAGTATTCAGGTCTTCCCAAAGACATTTTGCAAGTTTCACAAATCTATCTGTTTGTTGATACCATTCGATCGGTTTCTCTCTTAATTTAGGGAAGTCATCCGTAAAGGATTGAATATCACACCTGTGCCACGGTACATGGACAAGTTTTCCCCCTGCTGTTTCTCTCATTGGTAACATGGTTATCAGATCATCATTCTGTTGTACTTTCTCACTCCGGTCTGGGGTACTTTCTTTCTTTTTGTCCTTTTTCTTAACCCACCTGCTCTCCCATTTGTCTAAACATCTCCAAACCTGCGCACTTTGCAATATCTCTTTAAGGTGTGTTTTCATTCCTGCAGATCTCATGTGTTCAAAATCTTTTGTCTCAAATTCTAACCTGTAACTTCTGCTCAAGTGTTTGGTCTTACCTATGTCGACTTTGTTTCAGTCTGCATTAACTTCTTATGTATGCTGCTTACTTCTCTTGTGATTCTAGGGCAAATGTATCTCAGCTCTTCTTCAGTGTATGATTCTAACCTGTTCAGACCCATCGTTCCCTCTACTAGTTCATCTGCTTCCATGCCCAATCTTATTTTATTCAAATATTCGTCTCCCTTCCCGCTGGGTGTCGTAGGGCCCCCTAACAGGGCCCCATAATGATTTTCAGTGTCTGCTTAGCAGACACTGAAAATCGCGACGGGTGCCACTGCACCCGTCGCACCCCAGCAACTCCGCCGGCTCCATTCAGAGCCGGCTTCATCGTTCCTGGGTCTTTCCCGCTGGGCGGGCGGGCGGCCTTTTGGCGGTCGCCCGCCCGCCCAGCGGGAAAGTCAGAATGACCGCCGAGGTCATTTGACCGCGGTGCGGTCTTCTGGCGGGGGAACATTGGCAGGTGGCCTCCGCCGCCCGCCGAAGTTGGAATGACCCCCTATGTCTTTGTTAATACAAGTGAAAACCACACAGTCAAATTTAAGACCAGGCAACTAGGCCAAAGCCTCTACTAAATTTAAGCTAAGCATATAAGCAGTTTCAACAAGAAAATCATAGAATACATTTGCAATTATGACAGATTACTACATTGTAAATTCTTCATGATTAATTAAGCTCGTTTATAATAATGGCGAACTACCTCGTGGGCACATTTTCCCACCTACATTATTTTTCTTTGCTAAAATCACATTACCTTATATGATTTTGTTACATGATATATGAATATTTGTTAGTCTTTCTTTTTCTGCTCCATCAGAGCAAGGAAGACATGTTCCCGTGGCTCTCTTCTCAGTGGGAGATTCAGAAATCTTAGTTGCGTGCTGCTCTGTGGAGAAGCAGAGAAACATTGTTAATGTGGCTCAGCTTTGATGGAGTGCTCTAAAAGTTATTTTTATGCCAGCCTATGAAAGAGCTGGAAACATTTTTCAAGTGCTACCGTTCAATGAGAGCCGTCAAAACTGGCTAACGTAATTCACATCGTCAGTCCTCTAATTAAATGTAATCAGTGCCTGAGCTGCTGCCTTCCGAGTCATTACCAATAGCAGTCCCCAAAAATCCTTCTCCCGTGTAAGTTCCAGTAATTGGGGCAAAGACGCCCTTATCTGTCGATGTAGAGACAAATACTCCCCAAGGTCTCATTTGGTTATATATCGACGTAGCTCTGGCAGTCTGTTGTTCAGCATGACATATTATCATGTAGCTTCTCCCGTGGTCTGGAACAGCTGAGCTGTTCGGTTTTCTCCCGTGGTCAAGTACAGTTAAGTTGCTTAGGCAGAAATACAAACCTTTTGACTGTATAGAAAAGGAAGTGCAGCTTATGCACTCGATAGACAATTAGACAATTACAACACAGACTGCTTGGTCACTCATTACTGGAGTGAATATCCATCCCTACCCCGCTGGTTTGTTTCCAGCAGAGGGTTATACACCACTTGCACATTTGTATACCCAGCTTGTGATAGAGCTTCAGCAGTGTCCAACCCATTCAGCAGTCTGAAATCAGGGCGATTGAGCTGTATGTATACGTAACTGACAACAGCAAGAACAGCCCACGTCCAGGAGCTAGGCACATAGCCTGGCTAAACTCTATAATAGTGTCAGTGAACTTTCAATCAAGGTAACGTTTCTGTCAAGCTGACCCTGAAACTGGTTGGGAGTTGGTGTGTGTACTTTTTCACTTCTGCGCTTAAAAGAACTCCAATTCCAGTAATTCTGCAGACCGTTATTGTACAATGTGAGCTGGCCTTCATTTGACATCTCACTAGCTGACGACTCAATTGCAGCCATTTGTTCTAGAAGCAAGGGCCAATAAGTGACGTCAGAATATTAATTGTTGCGTTTTCTGCCTACTGTACAAAAACCTGACCACATGTTTCTCACTATATCTGCAGTATCAGGCTCACCAACTAATCCATTCCAAATTTTTGACTATTTAATGTCCAGAAGGTACTAAAAGGTGGCACCTTTCCAGGCATGTCGCTTTTTCCTGACATAGTGACACCCCCTCACTCCCGAGCACACAGCAAACATTTCTTCTGAGGTGCCACAAAGCCGGTCTGCATCCAGTCTTTTGGTGTAGCACTTGTTGTAGTATCGCACTGCATGCTGTTGCTCCTGTAGGCAATCCTGCATGTGACATTGATAATTATAGGAGGGCATGTTAGGCACTATATGAATGTCTAGAATAAGTGCATTTTCTCAGCCCCAGCAAGCATCTCTTTCACGGTCTGGATCACACATCATGTCACCACACGTTTTTAGGACATAGGGAAGAAAAGTACATGCACTTTCCTCTGAAGCTTTAGAGCATCAATCATACTGAAGCCATTGCCTGCTGCAGCAAATCAGACTGGTAACGTTTGGAGAATTAGCCATGTTGATGTCACTTTCTTTGATTTATTTCATACATCGACTTGTGTATGTGATTTATCATCAAAATCTTGCATGTATAAATTTGCTTTTTTTTTAAAAAAAACATGTTTTATTGGAGTTTATGTAAACATATGATACGTCAGTCGACGAGGAACAGTATCGTGCATGCAAAAAGACAGTCAACCATCTGTTACAGAGGAAAAAGCAGCATGGCTGCCAGCAGTGGTTGCCGCAAGTCTCAAAGTGAGGGGCGGGGGGTTATATAAAAAAAAAGTACCTGTTTTCCCGTCATCGCCGCCTCCTGCTGCATTGCTCCTGTGGTCTTCGGACACCAGCACAGGCTCCCCAGTAACCCTGCACTGCTTACATGCTAATCATAGCATGTAAGCAGCATCAGGTTGGGTCTAAGAGTGCCGCTCAGACACAACCCTGGAATCTGTGCTGTTTCTTCACAGCCGGGCTGGAGAAACCTAAGTGTGCATGTGTGTTTTGCTGGCCTGATACGACTGGCCAAACACACATGCGCACTTACTGCACTCTCCCCTCCTCCACCTCCCACAGCCCAGCCCGCCCCACCTTGAACACCCCGCTGGCTGAGCCAGCAGATGAAAAATAAAACGATAATTAAATATTGTTTTATCTTTCACCTCCTGGTTTAGCCAGGGGGACAACGTTCCTTCACCATTGCGAAGGAGCTGCCCCTGTTGGCTGCATTAGAGAGCAATAGCCTATTAATAAAAGGGTTACCCTGTAGAACAAACAGTCGATAAACAAAAGATGCATAAGTTTGTTTATTGACAAGCAACTTGAACTGGTGTTTAATATATCATTACGAAGTGAGGTAGCTGGTGTGTGTCAAATAATAGGAAGATGACCAAGTAGACTGTTACACCCTGTAGTGAATTCTTTGACCAATGTTCCAAATGCCCATGATCAAATTGACTTTACTGGTCTCTGAGTTGTAAAATGGCATTCTTAAAGGAATACTGCATATTAGTATAACTCTGGCTAAGCCTTGCAGCAAGGTAGTTTTGACTAGGGTTTCTCAGGGATAGTTTATAAATAGTTTCTAAGACATCATGTTAAACAAACGAGCAGGGCAACAGCTCCACTGCCAACATTGTTTCTAGTCCGGGTGTATGTAGGCAGAATCCTTGTGGTGCTAGTGGTTATACTGAAATGCCTTGATCAAACTGGCCTGCTGCCTATATGATGGCATGCCACTGCTTGGATTGTACCTGCTGCTGGCAATACTAGACGTTGGGTTGTTGGTAGCGGGAATCAAAACAGAAGTGGTTGGGGTGGTAATCACTGAGGCCTCAATTTAGAGTTTGGTTGGCATAATTCCCACTAAACTCCTGGTCTGCCCATGTAATTTAGAGACAGGGAGACCAAAGGTTCTGTGGACGGCCAGCAAATCCAATGGTGGTGGTACATCAAACATTCAGTACATTGAAAGAAACTGCCATGTCAGAGATTCTTTTCAATACACAGATGTAACCACTGGGCTGGGGGGGCATCTCTATATTTGGAAGTCAGAGTGATAGTGGAGGTAATGTCCTTCAGCATCACAAAGGACACAAATCCCTCTGCTAAACTCTAAACCAGGCCCTAATTCTTCTGCGATTGTGCACATATTAGCCACAACTCTTCTGCATTTCTTCTACTGTTGTGTAACTGCTGGTTTTATTCTTGGCATGTTATGTACACCTAAAACGGGCAGGTGGCACTGCTTTATATGGTTGCTCATACAAGGGTACCAAGCACAACCTAGTCTTCTCACAATGCATAATCTTGTGCAAAACAATACACGTGGAAGCCTTCTAATTTTTCCCATCTTGCATTAAAATAACCTCTACACTGAAGATGTAATCTGTGGATTGATGAGACTCTGGCCCTCATTCTGACCTTGGCGGTCTTTTCGCGAGACCGCCGAGTTACCGCCGCGGTGAAGACTGCCGACCGCGGCGGTATGCCGCTGTGCGCATTCCGACCGCTGGGAGCGTTCCGCCGGGAAACCGCCAGCGGCCACACTGGCAGTCGGCAGAAAAGTGGAGACTGGTCAACCTCCACCGCCACGCCAGCAGAACACCGCCCACAGAATTACGACCCACATATCTGTGTGGCGGTCTTCTGTTGGCGGTGTTCTGTTGGCGGTCACCTCCCCATGGCTCCCGTCGCCTCCCGGAGGACCAACGCACACGGTAAGTTGACCGTCCGTGAGGGGAGGGGGAAGGGGGGGTGTTGTGTGATGTGGGCGTGCATGGGGGTGTGCGTGTGAGTGTGTAGAGGGGGTGTGTGAGTGCGTGTATGCGGGCGGGGGGTGCTGCTGTGTCTATGGGTAATGTGTGCTGTTCGGCAGGTGCGCATGTCTGCATGTATGTGTGCGGGTATGTGTCCCCGTTGTGTATGTGTGTGTAGGGGGTGTGTATATGTGCATGTTGGGGGTGTGTGCATGTCGGGGTGCATGTATGTGCATGTCGGGGTGGGGGTGGGGAGGGGGTTCGTACCACCTCTGGGGGGTGGCAGGGGGGTGGAGGGTGTGGGGGGAGGACTCGGGTGGGTAGTGGGGGGTGTGGGAGACCCCTATCAGTGCCAGGGAAGGAATTCCCTGGCCCCGATAGTGCTTACCGCCATGGTTCGCATGGCGGTTCCCGACCGCCAGAAACCGCGGCGGTAGGCAGGGTCATGATACCGTTGGCGGTCTTGGGACGACCGCCGGGCCGTAGTGCGCAAACTCCAGCCCGGCGGTCATGACCGCCGTGGCGGTCGGAGTGGGGAAGTGGCGGTCGATCGCGGCGGTGACCGCCGCGGTCAGAATGCCATTTTTCTGACCGCCGGTCTGTTCGCGGTCCGACCGCCGCCTCTCCGCCGACCGCCAAGGTCAGAATGAGGGCCTCTGTGTCCATTGTGGATGAAGAGTGTGCTTCTTGTGATCTGCAGCCACCATTGCCTTACTATGCTCAGTAACATGTGATGATGTTACCACCAACTCTCAAATTGGACTGTCAGATTTTTGCCTTTAGGGGAAGCTTCTGGCTTACGATGTATATACAACTAGGTTGCAGCAATACTGCAACCGATTTTGTTTTCACCTTAATCACAATATTATTTATTTTGAATATATTTGCAAAACAGAAAAACAGGTAATAAAATCCATGTAATTCATCTTTAAGAAATACATGATCATAGACATAAGCATTCTACATTTGCAGTTCAACCATAAATTCACCATTGCGCTAGTTGTGATAGCTGAAACTAATTTACATCATTAACAATACCTCAACTTCAGAAATCAAACAAATACATACAGCATCTTTAGTAACTTAATATAGCAACAAATGCAGTAGAAAAGGTATAGTATTTTAATTCTTCTTACTACCAGGATCCCATAAGACATTGCTACAAACCCACATCTTGAGAGCTCAGCAGGCTTGGCATACCTGCAGGAACTGCTTTGCTACCTTGGTCCGGGGAAAGGCAGGGAGCACTATTTGAAAGCATCAAAGACTTAGGAAGGTTGTAGTGGCAAACAATGCACCAATGCAAGGCATCTTTGGAATGCTGGTATACAGTATAAACAAATTAAGGCAAAGCACCACTCTACCTTGCCCAGGGAAGGGTACAATGAATGCACCAGCAGTGAGGACAGAAACTATATCAGATGAACCGTGGATGTTGTGCCTCCTAGACACTCAACTAAGCTTTAGAACAAAACAAGCTCCCACACTTTTGGTGAGATTGGTGGAGTGATTGAATCCTTATTGATTGTGCGAAGTGTTACACTGTGAACGTCTGGACATATATGCCTGAGTACATAAGTTTCATGTGGACCCTAAGAAGACTAGATAGCTTTCTAGTGCATTTTGCCAATTCTTACAGAAGATTATCTTAAAGTGCAATCACTAGTGCCCCTAAATTTGAGGGTCTCCTGCTCAGTGAAGCTTTTCACTGAAGGATTGTAATCTAGTTTTAGTTCTCTTCAGATAACTGCTTCCACAAACTCTCTAATGAAACACTACTCAAGTAGAAAGCTGTGGCAAAAAAAGCACAGGACCTGAAATCATGCTGAGAGAAGGGTTAACAACAAAACAGGTAATATGGAAGTAACCACAAGCTTCAAAAATCGATTTCTAGGAAAATGAGGTTCATCTTCTGATCAAGGAAGGCTTGTATTAAAGACTTTCTGGATAAATTGAAAAAACACTTTATGAAGCAACTACAAGGAATGAAGGATGATGTGACACGGACACTCTTGTATTGTTATTCAATTGAGTACCTTGTAAGGACGAATAACAAAAACGTCCCTTACACAATCATCCCTGAACAATGACCATGATAAATCCAAGCAATCAGTGGCGTCCATGAGTGATCTTAAAAGAGCTTGAGGATAAATGCCACAAGGCCTGATTGAGGTGAGATAGAATAAAGCTGAGGAATAGGAGGCAGTGGAAGGGGACACTATAGAAAACTTCAGTGCAGAACTCAGTAGACACATTTTGCAAGAAGATTACTCATTCTGTAAACTGTGGTTATTTCAATTTAGGACAGGCAGGCCAAGAGGCCACAGAACCACGCTCTAGAAACACTCTGGAAAAGCTTGTGTCCCTAATCCTGAAAGATAAGATGCAGTGGGAATAAAAACAAGTAGAATCCATTGTTTCTGAAGAAGCAAGGTACAACTGTTCTAGTTTTCTTGCAAAACACCCTGACTAGAAGACATCTCTGACAAACTTCCAAAGCGACAATTCAAGCATTGCTGGATCTTTCCCTGTGGTTTGTTTTTCCAAACTGACTTGAAATCTGTTTTGGGTCTCATGGGCAACTGTGTCTACCAGCAGTGGTCATCTTGTAATGATTTTTCTTTACGTTTGAGAAAAATAATTTCAAGATGACCAATAAACCTACATGCACATGGAAGACCATCATGAAATAGTTTGACTTCATGCAAAAGGAACAGCATGGCATGTGGCTGCTGCACATACACATACATTTGCAGTGGCTATCTTCGAAAAACTTTATTTACTTTAAGAAAAATCATTCTAAGATGGGCGCCGTATACACTTGCATGGCTGCTGTTTGTGGAAAAAACTGAAATTGTCAAAGCAAATAGATCTGTGCCCTGGTGTTATGGGTGACACATATTAACTTTGCAAATGCTTGTTAACATATGTGATACGATTTCATCTGATACATTTCCCTCCTTTTTAACACCAGTACACAAATCAGAGAGGAGAATTTCACAAATGAAAATAGGCAACTTCAGAGTTTTGATGGATATAATCCAATCAGAAAGATAGGTGTAATCATTTGATGTCTGTAAAAAAAAAAAAAATCTCCAATCATTCTGAGAGACTCCGTTACCTTTAGCTTAGGAATTGCACACTTCTTGGGCAACAGAGTGCCGCCTTCAAGGAACATTATTATTATTATTTTTTTATATATAATTGCTCCAATACTGCAATTCGATGAATGGATGACATTGAAAACTTATAAAACATTAGATATGCACCACTCATCTTTGAAGTGGCTCTGCACGGAAAGCCGAGACCAGGCTTTAAATACGATGATATACTAAGAGGTATGGGAGGTATTATGTACAGTCCTAACACTGGTGGCACCTAGGGAAACCATGTATAAAATAATGTGTAATTGGTACTGTTAGACTTTACATCCTTGGCTTGGTCTCCCTTAGCTTTTTGCCTCTGTTTCACAGGTTGTTGATGTGTGCTGGACTCTGATTTTGTTGTTTTTGTTACGCTGGGCACTTTACCACTGCTAACCACTGCTAAAGTGTGAGTGCTCGTTTACAAAATGTGTATGTAATTGGCTTATCCTTTATTGGCATATTTGATTCACTACTACGTCCCTAGTAAAGTGCACTAGATGTGCTACTAGTGGGCCTGCAGCACTGGTTGTGCCACCCACATAAGTAGCTCTGTAATCATGTCTCAGACCTGCCATTGCAGTGGCTATGTGTGCAGTTTTAACTGTAAATTCGACTTGGCAAGTGTACCCACTTGCCAGGCCTAAACCTTCCCTTTTCTTACATGCCAAACACCCCTAAGGTAGGCCCTAGGTAGCCCCAAAGGCAGGGTGCAGTGTATGGTTAAGGTAGGACATATAGGTGGTCATTCTGACCTCGGCGGTAAAAGGCGCCTACCGCCGGTCAGAAATCCTCCATAATCCCGCCGCGGTCGCGGAAACCCGCCACGGTCATTCTGACCCGCAGAAGGCAAACCTCCGAAAATCCGACAGCCACAACAGACCGCCAGACCAGCGGTCGGCGGAAAAGTGGAGGTGACAAAACCTCCACCGTCACGCCAACAGAAATACGCCCATGCCATTACGACCCACGAATCCACGCGGCGGTCTTTCAAACGCGGTATTCCATTGGCGGGACACACCGCCGCGGTCAGAATACACACAAACGAACAAAACTCAGCCACATTGGCCGATTTGAATACCACACACCTGATACACATACACACACCACTCCCACACACACAATACAATATAAAACACACACCCACATCACCCACAAACCCCTACGACCAAAAATTCTGAAAGAAGGCCAGAGCGAGACACCACCATCCACAAACTAGCAGCCACAGCCACTCAACACCATCACCCACACACTATCCACACACAAAACAACACACACCACCACACTCAAAACACTTAACTACACATACTCCACCCCACACATCATACACACCACCCCATGGCACCCCAAAGACACCCCCGCTTCTCAGACGAAGAACTCAGGGTCATGGTGGAGGAAATCGTTCGGGTAGAGCCCCAGCTGTTCGGCACACAGGTCCAATACACCAGCATTGCCCGGAGGACGGAGCTATGGCATAGGATTGTCGACAGGGTCAACGCTGTGGGACAGCACCCCAGAAATCGGGAAGACATCAGGAAGCGATGGAACGACCTACGGGGGAAGGTGCATTCCATGGTATCCAGGCACAACATCGCCGTGCAGAAGACTGGCGGAGGACCCCCACCTCAACCCCCACAATTTACAACATGGGAGGAGGAAGTCTTGAACATCCTGCATCCTGACGGCCTCGCAGGAGTCGGCGGAGGAATGGATACTGGTAAGTTGAAGCTTCACTACTGCTTCCCCCCCACCTGCATGCCAAATCATACCCCAACCCTCACCCCCATCCTCGAACCCCACCCTCACCCCCACCCCCATCCTCACCCCCACCACCATCCTCACCCCCACCCCCAGCACACCTATTCCCTGCCAATGTCTCACCATCACAACCCACACATCCAAAAACCTAGGCCTGCATGCGTCCACTAAGCATGGACACCCATCACCAAAGCATGCCCAATGCATATACACATCCCCCCCACAAGCCACACTCACCAAAGCCCCCACACACGAATGCCAGCACTTGGGGACACGGGAACCCACAGATACACCCATATGCCACACATTGAAACTATAACCATACCTCTATACCCCTGCAGGACCCGACCGTCAACACACCGCCGCGGAGGGCCCAGAATTCTCCACACCCCCCACCCAAGAGGCCGTCAGCGATGACAGCAGCTCTGTCGACCTGGACACTGATGACCAGCCCGGACCATCGGGGACCTCTGGACAGTCGGTTCCCCTCACACAGGCCCAGGCCACTACAGACCCAAACCCCTCTGGGAACACCAGCACAGCTCCCACCCAGCGGGCCCATGCCTCTGTCTCCAGGGCGCGTCAATCTGCGGTGTGTCTACCACTACAGGGCACCCAGGATAACCCACCACCCCAACAACAACAGGGACCTGGGGGCAGTGGTAGTGGGCACACCGGCCAGGGGGCAGAGGCCCAGGGAAACAGGGCAACTCGGAGGGCAGCTGTGCGATAGGGGGGGGACGGGCCCAGGGAACCCACTCTCCACGAGGCCCTCACCACCATCATGGGAGCATACAACC
The DNA here is from genome assembly GCF_031143425.1 of Pleurodeles waltl. NCBI lineage: Eukaryota > Metazoa > Chordata > Amphibia > Caudata > Salamandridae > Pleurodeles > Pleurodeles waltl. The sequence goes on along the minus strand of NC_090449.1, from coordinate 768,483,819 downwards.
GCTCCCAGGAGACAATGGCGACGGTACTGGCCCGGTTCCAGGAGATCCAGGTACTGCAGGAGGAACACTATCGGGGGTACAGGGAGGACATCAGAGCCCTCACCTCCACCCTGGTTACCATGGTAGGGCTGCTGCAGGAACTCATCAACACCAGGACGGACACTCAACAACACCCAAGGGCCCCTGCCACTAGCCTGGACCAAGAACAGCCAACCACCTCCGTCGGCGCTAGTGGACAGGAGGCCCCCGCACAGCAGCAGCCCACCAGACCCCCACCTCCTGCAGGAGAAGAACCACCCCGCAAGAGGGCCCTGAGATCTCGCAAGAAGACAGAGTAGGATGTCAAGACCCCCGCCAGCAAAGGATACCACCTGATGTCATCCCACTGTCCCACATTGTCACCCTGTCCATCCTTGAACTGCCCATGCTCCATCTCTCCACAGGCCTATGGACAATGCACCTGTGTGACTGTTACTCTGGACTCTGCCATGGACATTCCTTCACCATAGCCCCCACCCACTTGAAACCACCCATCCCATTTTGAGCACTTAAATAAACACCTATTTTGCACAAAACTATCTGGAGTCTGGCTGTGATTTCAAAATATTGTAATTGACATGACAGTGCAAATATGTCCTTGTACATAGTGAAGTCAACAAACAGCTGCCACAAAGCTGTAGTCCATGGGGAAACGAAGCACAGGACTCGTAGTGGGGACCCCAGATCTGAAATAGGGAGGGAAAAGCCACAACTCAGTCATCATACACTGGGGCAAATAGACAGGCAGCAGAGATGCAGGAGAGTAGTTCACATTTACTAAATTATCTTTGAATTGTTACCTATGTCCTATTGGAAGTACTGTTCAATGATTCTGTCCCTGTTGTCTGTTTCAGCCCCGTCGTCTTCCTCCTCGTCACTCTCCTCAGGTTCCACCGCTGCCACAACACCACCGTCTCGACCATCCTCCTGCAGGAAAGGCACCTGGCGGCGCAAAGCCAGGTTGTGAAGCATGCAGCAGGCCACGATGATGTGACACACCTTCTTAGGTGAGTACATTAGGGATCCACCTGTCATATGCAGGCACCGAAACCTGGCCTTTAGGAGGCCAAAGGTGCGTTCGATCACCCTCCTAGTACGCCCATGGGCCTCATTGTACCGTTCCTCTGCCCTGGTCCGGGGATTCCTTACTGGGGTCAGTAGCCACGACAGGTTGGGGTACCCAGAGTCCCCCAATAGCCATACACGGTGTCTCTCTAGCTGTTCCATCACGTAAGGGATGCTGCTATTCCTCAGGATGTAGGCGTCATGCACTGACCCTGGGAATTTGGCATTTACATGCGAGATGTACTGGTCAGCCAAACACACCACCTGGATGTTCATTGAATGGTAACTTTTTCTGTTCCTGTACACCTGCTCCCTGTCTCTTGGGGGAACCAAAGCCACATGGGTCCCATCAATGGCACCAATGACGTTGGGAATATGTCCAAGGGTGTAGAAATCACCCTTCACTGCAGCCAATTCGCCCACCTCAGGGAAAATGATGTAGCTCCTCACGTATTTCATCAGGGCAGACAACACTCTGGATAACACCTTCGAAAACATGGGCTGAGACATCCCAGAAGCAATTCCCACTGTTGTCTGAAATGACCCACTTGCCAAGAAATGGAGTACTGACAGGACCTGCACCAGAGGGGGAATCCCTGTGGGTTGGCGGATGGGGGACATCAGGTCGGGCTCCAGCTGGGCACACAGTTCATGTATAGTGGCACGGTTAAGACGGTAGGTCAGGATAATGTGGCGTTCTTCCATTGTCGACAGGTCCACCAGCGGTCGGTACACGGGAGGATTCATCCGTCTCCTCGCCAAACCCAGCGGACGGTGCCTAGGAAGGACAACATGGAGCACACAGTCAAGCAACCCACAGGTACGTACTCACAGCTAGCACAGTAAACGATTCTCTATGCAGTGAATGGCGTGTCTGAGTGGCTATGCAAGGCCTAGGCCTGTGTGACGCAGTTGAAATTGAGCCATGTGGACCCTCGAAATGGCGGCTGCCTGACCTGTGAAGTGTGACAATGGGATGTGAGGTCAATGCGCTGGCGTGGCACACCGCGGCGGGCGGCGGGCGAAGACCGCGGCGCGAAGCCGCATTGGTTAACATTGAAGCCTATGGGTTTCAGGAGCCAATGGCGAAGGGCGCCGGCGGTGGCGGTACGCACCGCCGCGGTACGCACCGCCGCGGACGTGACCGCCATTTTCTATCTACTTATCCACTTGCGACTTGAACTTTCACAGGAGAGGACCTATACTGCAAGTGTTGCTGTGACCTCGGTCTGGAAGGGACAATGGCTGCTGCGCCTGGGGAAAGGGCCCCTGCCTTCACTGGAGAGGAGTTGGAGAAACTTGTGGATGGGGTCCTCCCCCAGTATGCGCTACTCTACGGTCCTCCAGACCAACAAGTGAGTTTTATTCAATCTGGATTTGGGGCCACTGGCTGGCTTGGGGGCCTGGCGGGGGGCCTGGCGGGGATGGGGGGGCATGTTGGGGCTGGCGGGGGGCCTGGCGGGGATGGGGGGGCATGTTGGGCCTGGTGGGGGGCATGGCGGGGGGCCTGGCGGGGATGGGGGGCGTTGGGCCACTGGCAACGAAAATTCAGACAAACTTGAACGTGGTATTTCTCCCTCCCTGTACGTGTCACATAGGTCCGCGCCCATGAGAAGATCGGGATTTGGCGTGCCATCGCCAAGGAAGTCCGGACCCTGGGGGTCCACCATCGACGGGGCACTAACTGCCGCAAGAGGTGGGAGGACATCCGCCGCGGGACCAAGAAGACCGCCGAGTCTCTGCTGGGGATGGCCTCCCAACGTAGGCGGGGTGCCTGCCGTCAACTGACCCCCCTGATGTTCCGGATCCTGGCGGTGGCCTACCCTGATTTGGATGGGCGCGTGAGGGCAGCACAGCAGACACAAGGGGGTGAGTACAAGCATTATCTACTCTGTTGTCGCGCAGTGGAGGTGTCTGGGTGGGGGAGGAGGGCTGTGGGTCCCCCTAGGCCAGGGCGATATCTGTAGGCTGGGCACCCCCGTAAGCCCCTGTGTCCCCAGCCAACACCCTCAGTAGTTTGTCAGTACAGCCATCCCTGGGCCGTGTCATCCATGGGTGCAGTTGTCAACTCTAGGCGTGTAGGGCATGTTCCACGGAATGCGTAGCGGACCCCAAGTGCGCAACTTAGTGCAGGGGGCATCTGTGTCTGTCATGTCCGCTAACTGTACCGGAGATCCATGTACTCAATATCCCTTTATTTCTCTCTCCCCCCCCCTTTTTGTTTGTCTTTCTGTGCTTGTGTGCATCAGCATCATCAGGCGGAGGAGAAGTGGCATCGGGGCAGGAGGGAGCTGCATCTCACATGGCCCAGGAGGGCCATGCCACAGAGTCAGACTGGACCAGTGAGACGGAGGGCGAGGGGAGCTCCACAACGGGGACGACTGGACCCTGCAGCGACACGGACACGTCCTCGGAAGGGAGCTCCCTTGCGGGGGTGGCACCATCCGTGCCCCCCGCCATTACAGGTACAGCCGCCACCCAGCGCACCATCTCCGCCCTCCCAGCAGCCCCTCAGCGTTCGCCCCGTGCCCGCTCTGCCAGGAAGCCGGGCATCTCCTTCGCCCCAGGCACCTCAGGCCCTGCCCCTGTTACCCCCGCTGCCCTCAGTGAGGAGGTCATTGACCTCCGACGAACGCTCATTGTTGGGCAGACTACCCTTTTGAATGCCATCCAGGGGGTGGAGAGGGAGGTTCATCGCAGCAATGCGTACCTGGAGGGCATTCATTCGGGTCAGGCTGCCCATCAGCGATCGTTCCAGGCTCTGGCCTCAGCACTGACGGCAGCCATTGTCCCTGTCTCCTGCCTCCCTCTACTAACTCCCTCCTCCCAGTCTCCTGTTCCTCTGCCTGTCCCACCCACACCATCAGACCAGCCTGCACACACCTCAACACCCAAGAGAAGCTCATCCAAACATAAGCACCACAGATCACGCAGACATTCACACACGCAACATTCCGATGCAGACATGCCAACAGTCACTACCACCTCTGTGACCCCCACCTCCTCGTCTCCCTCCTCCCTCCCTGTGATGTCTACACTCACACCTCCATTCACCTCACCATCAGCCAGTGTTTCCATCACCAGCACACCCTCCACTCCAGTCCGCACACGTGCAGTCACCACCCCCACTGCAATTTACACGTCCCCTGTGTCCTCTCCCACTGTGTCTGTCACCCCCTCTTCCACACCACACAAACGCAGCCACCCACCCACCCAACAGCCATCCACCTCACGACAGCCTATCCCTCCTGCACCTGCACCCAAAGACAGCAAACGTGACTCACCTACAACCACATCCTCTCCCTCCACTCCCATTCCCACTGTACCTACCACTCTCCATTGTCCCAAGAAACTCTTCCTCGCCACTGCTAACTTCTTTCCTGACCCTGAGCCCCCCCCTCCTTCTCGTCGGGGTAAGAAGAGCACCTCAGCCACCACCAGCCCTGCAGCCCCCTTGACAAGGGTGCAGGGGTATTGGAGCCCACCAGCCCGCATGTCTGGATCTTCGCCCAGCAGCAAGGGGACAGCCAGCCCACCCCCTGGGAAGAGGAGCAGAAGGCGGAAGGGGCGCCGCAGGAGCCCGGCTTCTACATCCCCCCCGGACACCACCCAGACACAGTCACCAGCCACAGCTCCAAAGGGAGGAAAGGGCCACAGACTCCCGACTAAGGAGGGCAAGGGCAGCAAGTCGGAGAGGTCAGGCTGCAGGCCTGCTGCCCAGGAGGAGCCCACCACCCCCATAGCCGCTGCCCAGGGAGGACCCAGCCCAGCTGGCCAGGAGGGCCCCACCACCCACAGCCCAGGTGGGCATTGAAGGAGCACCATCCCCGCTGCCCAGGAGGGCACCACCAGGCAATGAGCAGTTGGCCATAGACCGGCCGCCGTCTCAAGCCCCGCTGAACTGGGCCCCGCCGTCTCAAGCACCGCTGAACTGGGCCCCGCCGTCTCAAGCACCGCTGAACTGGGCCCGCCGTCTCCAGCACCGCTCCGCTGGGGACCGCCGTCTCAAGAACCGCTGAACTGGGCCCCGCCGTCTCAAGCACCGCTCCGCTGGGCCCTGCCGTCTCAAGAACCGCTGAACTGGGCCCCGCCGTCTCAAGCACCGCTCCGCTGGGCCCCGCCGTCTCAAGCACCGCTGAACTGGGCCCCGCCGTCTCAAGCACCGCTGAACTGGGCCCCGCCGTCTCAAGCACCGCTGAACTGGGCCCCGCCGTCTCAAGCACCGCTGAACTGGGCCCCGCCGTCTCAAGAACCGCTGAACTGGGCCCCGCCGTCTCAAGAACCGCTGAACTGGGCCCCGCCGTCTCAAGCACCGCTCCGCTGGGCCCCGCCGTCTCAAGCACCGCTGAACTGGGCCCCGCCGTCTCAAGAACCGCTGAACTGGGCCCCGCCGTCTCAAGCACCGCTCCGCTGGGCCCCGCCGTCTCAAGCACCGCTGAACTGGGCCCTTCAAGGCAAGACCCGCTGAACTGGGCCCTTCAAGGCAAGAAGCGCTGAACTGGGCCCTTCAAGGCAAGAAGCGCTGAACTGGGCCCTTCCAGGCATGAACCGCTGGCCCTTTGGCAGACGTGGCAGGGCAGGATCTGTCTCGGGCAGGGCTGCAGGATGTCCTCTGGCCAAAATGCCTCCTCCAGTGGCAGTGGGGTCTGTTATGGACTGTTTGGACTGTGGCTTTGCTCTCCCCAGGATGGCCCAGTGGGCAGGCCACCCACTGTATGGACTGTATGGACTGTGGCTTTGCACTCCCCAGGATGGCCCAGTGGGCAGGCCACCCACTGTATGGACTGTATGGACTGTGGCTTTGCACTCCCCAGGATGGCCCAGTGGGCAGGCCACCCACTGTATGGACTGTATGGACTGTGGCTTTGCACTCCCCAGGATGGCCCAGTGGGCAGGCCACCCACTGTATGGACTGTATGGACTGTGGCTTTGCACTCCCCAGGATGGCCCAGTGGGCAGGCCACCCACTGTATGGACTGTATGGACTGTGGCTTTGCACTCCCCAGGATGGGCCAGTGGTCATGGAGTCCCCTCGTGGATCTGGCGTCGTGTACTCAAGTGGCTGAGGTGCCCCCCCTTCCCTTCCCCCTGAGGTGCCTGTCCTATTTTCTTTCTGATGCCCCTGCAGTGTTCTCTCCGTGGAGTTCTTGTCGTAGGACTGGGCCTTGCCCCTTTGCACAGGACCCCTGTGGTCCACGGACAGTGGTTGGACTACATTTAGTAGCTGTATATATTTTGTACATAGTTTATTTATTTATTGGGATTACTGGTGTCCATATTTCAATATATCTGCCCGTTTATGATCTCTTCTTTTGGTCTTTGCATTATTTCGGAGGGGGGGGTTTGTGGGTTGTGACAGTGATCTGTGGGAATGCATTGATGTGTGTGTTGTAGTGGGTATGGGTGGGTGGGTGTGTGCCGGTAATCTTTTCCCTCCCCTGTGTCGTAGGTGCAGTACTCACCGATGTCTTCCGCGCCGCCGGGCGTGCTCCTGGTACAGGAGCAGGTATAGGAGTGCGGGGATGACCTGCAACTCGGGTTCCATACTGCCGGAATCTCGCGTGGAGTGCGTAGAGGTGAGCGTTTTCCCGTTCGTAGTCTGTTTCCGCCGTGTTTTTATAGGCGGTGCTCCAGCCCCGGAAAAGGTGGCGGATTGGTGGGTCGTGATAGGGTGGGCGGTACATTGTCTGCCGCCTGGCTGTTGGCGGTGACCGCCGCGCTGTTTGTTTGTGCCGCCGTGGCGGTCGGAGTGTTAATGCGGCGGGCTGTGATGGCGGTTCCCGCCAGGGTCAGAATTGCATATTTTGGACCGCCGGCCTGTTGGCGGCTTGGCCGCCGCATTATCACCGACCGCCAGGGTCAGAATGAGGGCCAAAGTAATGTGTTTTATATGTCCTGACAGTGAAATATTGCTAAATTCGTTTTTCACTGTTGCAAGGCATGTCCCTCTCATAGGTTAACATGGGGACTGCCTTTAAATCTGATTAGAGTGTAGATTCCCTTTGGGAGTGGATGGACATGTGGAGTTTGGGGTCTCTGAGCTCAAAATTTAAAAATACATTTTTTAGTAAAGTTGATTTTAAGATTATGTGTTTGAAAATGCCACTTTAAGAAAGTGAGTATTTTCTTGCTTATACAATTTCTGTGACTCTGCCTGTTTGTGGATTCCTTGTCTGGGTCAGTTTGGCAGTTGGGCTGGTTGCACCTCACACTAGACAGTGACACAGAGGGAGCTGGGGTGTAGCCTGCATATACTTATGAGCCGTCTGTGCTAGGATGGAGGGAAGGAGTGGTCACTCACACCTGAAAGGGCTGTGCCTACCCTCACAAAATGCAGTCTCCAACCCCCTGGTGAGAGTCTGGGGCCTGTCCTGGGCAAGGCAGGATTTCACATCCAAAAAAGACTTTACTTTGAAGTAGGCCTACTTCAAAGGAGAAATAGGGTATAAGAAGGGCACCCAAAACCACAGATTTTAGAACACTTCTGGAAACAAGAGGAACCTCTGCCTGGAAAAAAGCTGAAGAGCTGAGGAAGAAGAGCTGCCCTGTCTGTGACTTTGCTTTGTGGAGCTATCCTAGAGTTGCTGCTTCTGCCAGAATAAGAGGGCAAAGACTGGACTTTGTGTGCCTTCCATTTTGAGAAGAACTCTCCAAGGGCTTGATTTAGAGCTTGCTTCCTGTTGTTTGAAGTCTCATGGACAGTAAAGACTTCTCTCTGCCAGCACCTGGAGTCTCTGTAGAGACTCCTATTCTGCCCTGTGGTGCCCATCCAGTTCCTGGGACCCTGAAAGGAAAAGCTGGCAACCTAAGTGGAGGAAATCCACGCACAGAGTGCCGTATGGGGAAAAGATCGACGCAACTCCGGTCTGCGACTGAAGAAACAATGCGCTGCCGGCTCCACAGCTGAAAATCATCGCTCACCAGAAACACGACTGAAGAATTGATGCATGGAGCTGGAGAAACAACGTGCAGCATCGCTGACGGAGGCTGGGAGATCGCAACCCGTGCTGCGTGGTTTTCGCATCATTGTGCGGCTGGATTTCCGACGCAAGTACTGCTGGGCATGTAAAAACCACGCAAGGCCTGCCCGGACCCGAGAGTGCAGACCGGATTGACGCATCACTCTCCTGCGGAGAGAAGGAACGACGCATCCCGACCCAACAAAAGGAGAAACAACGCAAGGTCCCCCTCGTGAGTGGAATCAACGCATCACAAGCCCTTTTTGACGCACACTCGCCCGTGTGGGGTTATTTTTGATGCAGCCAAGGTGCATTTTCACGCTAACAGTGTTAGTATGTTTTTTAAACTATCTAAAGACTCTTTTTACTTTTTAATTGATAACTTGACTTGTGTATTGTGGATTTCTGTCGTTTTGGTCTTGTTTTGTTTAGATACATATTTCCCATTTTTCTAAACCTGTGTGGTGTCATTTTGTAGTTTTTTCATTAAGTTACTGTTTGTGTTGATACAAATACTTTACACCTAGCACTCTGAAGTTAAGCCTACTGCTCTGGCAAGCTACCAAGGGGTAAGCAGGGGTTAGCTGAGGGTGATTCTTTTTTACCCTGACTAGAGTGAGGGTCCTTGCTTGAACAGGGAGTAACCTGACTGTCAACCAAAGACCCTATTTCTAACAGGTACATACTTCAGAGAAAACTGTGAACCATATAACCGAACACAAAAGGGTTGTGCTGGAGGTGATGTGGTGGCCAAGATGGTGAGTAACACATGTGTGGTCATGCCCAAAGCACAAAGTTTACTCAAAACCTGGAAATGTTGGGTTATTTGATCCCTGCTGATCAAGGGCTATGATCTTGGAGTTCAAAATGGAGTATTTTCTAAATGTGTGTATCAGTGGCAGGGCACTACTCATTTACATGCTACTGGCCGCAAAGCAGGAAAAGGCAGGACAATACCAAATTGCACCCCACGCACTCAGTAAGTTGTCGAGACAAATAGGGAGTTTTACTAGCCATTTAGATGCAGAACAATCTATTATTGATGAATATTAAAAAGTCTGAAAAACTGAAGGCCCCTGTTGGGCTATTTGAGGGTCGACAAAGAGTATTTGTTTTTCCCTTGAGACATATGTACACTGAAAATGTACTGGATCCACAACCGGGCTCAAGATATGCTCTTTCTTAATTGTGCTAAGTAACATCAACTTGGATAACTTCACTCGTGTGTGGTGTTGGTCCTGGCTTTGTGGTCACACAGTGGTTGGTTGGGCTAAGAACAGGGGCAAGCACAACTTGATTCTGTAACCTCTCAATACGTGCATCATTTGTGCCTATTCTCCTGTTCGAACCGATTGAAAACATTAAAAAAATGTTAGGAGAAATAATTATGTATTTATGACCACAAAGACCATCCAGTCTGTGTTGGAGAGTGCTGGCATTATTTGTTTTGGTGCACACTTCACCTCATAAGAGGAAAAGCTCAATGTTGACATATGGCAAAACTCTGAGTTAGAGTTAATGGGAGAGGCCACACGCTGACCTTACAGGGCCCCATGGAACCCCCTGTTAATACACAAGGAATCATTATGGTATAAGAACCACATTTGGTGGGACGCTTGCTGGGAGATCTTGAGAATCCATCATCTAGAGAGGAGGGAGAAGAAATGCCCCCACTTATGGCACCAAGCAAAGGAAGCAAGTCCTCAAGGCCCTCCCTTGAAGAACTCTCTTGTCTCTTTCATACAAGCATCTATCAATTCATTCTTTCTTTGATCCACATGGTAATATCTACCAGTTCACCTTTACATTCTGTCATCCACTCATTCTTTCATCCATCAACCAGTCTTTCACAATTCCGTCCAGCCATCCATTCATATCCATCCGTATTCATTCATTTATTTTACCTTTCCATCTCTCCACTCGCCCTTTCACTCATCCATCCATCTTTTTAGTTCTCATCCATCCTTTGTCACACATCCACTATTTCACTCCATCTATCCATCCACCCTTTCACTTCATCCATCCATCATCTTTCACTCACCCACCCATCCTTTCACTAATCCATCCTCCCTTCTGCCATCCATCCACTTACCCATCCATTTGTTTACCCTTTAATTCTTCCATCCATGCTTTCACTCACTCTTCCATCCACGCTTTTGCTCATCTTCCCACCCATATACCCTCCCATCCATTCTTTCACTCATCCATCCCTTTTCTCATCATCCATCCTTTTACTCCATCCATCTGTCCATCCTCCCTTTCACTCACCTATCTATCCTTCCTTTCACCCCTTCACTCTTTCACTCTTCCATCTGCCATTTCATCTATCCATCCATCCATGGTCCCTTTGACTCGTGTTGGACCTGGCCCTTTTTGCAAGGTCATCCCCAAACTTTTGCCTCCTTCCTCCTATTTTTTCTGACCTTTTGCTGTTGGCTCTAGGACTCTGAGCACTTTATCACTGCTGGTCAGTGCTAAAATGCAGGTGCTCTTCCTACTAAATTTGGTATGATTGGCTTACACCTAATTGGCACCTTTAATTTACCTGTAAGTCCCTTGTACATTGGCATCCCTATACCTAGGGCCTGTAAATTAAATGCTATTAGTGGGCCTGAAGCGCTGCTTGCACCACCCACAGAAGTAGCCTTTCAAACCTGTCTCAGACCTGCTAGTGCAGAGTCTGCATGCGCAGTTTACCGCCACAGGTACCTGGCATCTAAATTTACTTGCCAGGCCCAGAACTCCCCTTTTAGCACAAGTACGTTGCCCCTAAGGTAGGCCTAGCTAGCCCTATGAGCAGGGTGCTAGGTATGTAGAAGGCAGGACATGTGCCTGGTTGTGTGACCTGTCCTGGTAGTGACAAACAGCCTATTTGGTTTCTCACTGCTGTGAGTGCTGCCTTGCTCATAGGATTGCATTGGAAATGCCCTGCCTTATGTCTAGTGAGCATTGTCTGATTTATGAGGGGTAGCGTAGGCATGTTTGGCATGGTTGTAATGGTAGTGAGAAATGCTGCTTACTGTTATAGGTGGTTTTTGTTTATTACCATTATAGAAATGCCCCCAAAAAAGTGAGCATATCTCTGTGCTTATGACTCTGGTCTTTCGCAGCTTGACTCCAATCCACATCTGGGGCAGAGTGACAACTTGGCTTTGTGCATACTTTTCAGACATCCTGTACACAGGGAGGGTGGAGGTGTCACAGAGGTTCCATCTGCATATTGAATGGGCTTCCTGGGCTGAGAGAAGGGGGGGCAGGGCACACCTGCATTTGTGAAGGCTGTGCTCTGGCCTCACACAAAGGGCTTGTTTACCCCCAACTGATGTCTGGAGCCTGTGCTGGAGGATAGAGTGGACACTACTGGAACCAGTTGGAACTGTTTGGGACCTCTGCTCCCCCTCTTTGAAAATGCTTTGCAAAACTAAGTATAAGTACAGGGGATTTTCCCCATGTAAAGTGCACAAGAAACATTCTTAAGGACTGGACACAGAATGCTGCTGGAGGGACTCACCAGGAACCGCCTTGGACTGCTGCTGCTGTGCTGACCTGTGACCTGTGGGTCACTAGGAGGAACTACCACTGACTGAATCCCCCTTGTGCTGGCCGGTTGGTGGCCTTGCCGCTCTATGCCTCCCTTGTGTCCGCAGAGGCTGAGTGCTGTGGCCTATGCCCTCTGCAAATTGTAGCGTTTTAGTGCAAAGGAGTGCTTTGCCCTGATTTTCTAACATTCCTGATGAGCCCTCCCCTGTACTTCCTTGGCACGCTGGTAGTAGAGCTCTACGTGGTGCCTTAGTGCCTTGAGGGTGCCTTGTTTCATTGGCTCTAGCTACTGGAGTGCTCTTATTGCGTAGCCGATTGCTAGGAAGTCACTGCTGCGGCCTGGGCAGGCTGCATTGTCAAGCGTTTCATAACGTGCTTCTCTTGGTGCCCACGGGGCACGGAACCACAAAGGTTGGAGCGAGCGCACTCCTAACGGTGCCCTCAGGGCAAAGGGCGCTGCAAGGAGCGCCCCCGGGCACCAGCAGGCCCCAATTCTGGCCAGGATCACCCCTGCAGTCTGGGGAGCGAAGGAGACACTCCTGCACCAGATCGGTGTGGGTGAGTGGAGAAAAGCAGCCCCAGGAGGCAGGAAGACCTCATTGGAGGTCCCTCTTGCTCCCAGGGCCAGCCCAAGAGCAGGATGCGGTGGAGACGAGGGTATGTCCCTCGCCCTTGAGTGCTGCGTGAGGAGCGAGAATGCTCCGTTTTTTGTCTTGCCCTCCATGGGTTGTCAGCCCCAGCGAGGGCAGATCATGGCCCGAGGGCCCCTGGGGCAGTTACGCCCCCTGGTGAGCTTTGTGTGCAGTGGGGGAGGAAGGAAGGCCTCCCCCCAGAGGATCATAGGAGATGCGTGCTGCCCGTCCTCCCTCACCCGTAGTCTGATGGCTTGCGAGGTGGGAGGGACACTTCAACAGAGGCTCCTTCCCCACCAGGCCGGAGTTGGGACAGTCCCCTTAGTGTTGCGGGAGCACGAGAGTCCTCCCACATGGACTCAAGGACTGGACATATGACACACTGAGAAGGCCTCATGATTAGTGTGCATCCCTGAGGTCGTGGTGACTGGCAGTATGCTCATGCCATGTGCTTTGTGCTATGTTATGATAGGTTTATGTGGGGTAATGGTTTGGCAGCAATGTTCCTTTTAGAAATATTCTTTTACTGTGATCCAGACATTTATGGTGATGTATTTTTCATGACTGGCCATGTGTTCCCTGATGTTCCTTTTATGGAAATGTATAATGAGATGTTTACCGTGATATGTGCATTTTAATGGAATGTTACTGCTTATGTTGCAGGATAACCAGTAACAAATATGTTTTATGTGACTACTGCTGGCTTTTTCAGAGTAATAGTACTGTGTAATGTTCTGACAACTGATTGGGCAGCAGGGTATTACTGACATGTAGTGTTTGGTCTAATGATGCTGTGTACAATACAGTAAAATGTTATATAACTTGGTGTTGTGTTTCCCTTGCGGTGGGGATAGTGCATCCCATGTGTTGTGTGTGTTGTGCAAACGCTTTACACATTGCCCCTGGCTTAGGCCTGACTGCTTGTGACAAGCTACCAAGGTGGTGAGCAGGGGTTATCTTGGTTGTGTAACTCCCTCGCCTTGACTAGAGTGGGTGGGTTCTGCCTGGCATACTCTAGCCAACCAGAACCCCCATTTCTAACAACTCATCAATCCAGTCTTTCCCTCATCCATCCTCCCTTCCTTTCACTCATTCTTCCATTCTTTCAATCACCCATCCTTGTATTCAAACTGTAATTTGTTTATCAATCTACCCTTCCATCTTTTCTTTCATCCATCCATCTTTTCACTCGCATCCATCTATCCCTCACTCACCTGCATCTGCCAAGATGCAGACAGAAGATGCCAATCAAGAGCTTCACCCCACTGTAGCTGCTAAAGTTGGGGGTTCATGATGCCCCAGCATCCATCCTTTTACTTATCTATCCATCCTTCCTTTCACTCACCCATCTATCTATCCTTTCATTTTGTCTGTCCATTTACTGTTACTCCACCCACCCATCCATCCTTTCACTCAGCTATCCATACTTTACTAGCTCATGCATCCATTCACCCTTTCAGTCATCCATCCTTTCATTTATCCAACTACCTTTCTTTTCAGTCATCCATCCATTCTTTCACTTATCCATCCATCCCTTCACTCATTCACCCATCCATCTACCCAGCCACCCGTTTACTCACCCCTCCATACTTTCACTCACACACTTTTATAATTGACAGCCGTAGGGTGGTCTTCCCCCAAGCTTTTTGCCTGCCTCCCCATTTTCTGACCTCATTTTCTCTGGCTTTAGGACTCTGTGCACTTTACCAGTGCTAAATGGTGCTAAAGTGCCTGTGCTCTCACCCCTTAATAATGGGAACATTGGCTTAACCCCAATTGGCATATTTAATTTCCTTAAGTCACTAGTAAAGTGCACTACATGTGCCCAGGACCTGTAAAATAAATGCTACTAGTGGGCCTGCATCACTTATTGTGCAACCCACGTAAGCAGCCCCGTAACCATGGCTCAGGTCTGCCTCTGCAGAGCCTGTCTGTGCAGTTTTGCACTGCCATATCGACGTGGCAAAATGAACATCTTGCCAGGCATCCCATTTTATATATATAATAGTCACCCTTAAGGTAGGCCTTATATGACCCTCAGGGTCACACAAGGGTACTCTGCAGGACTCCTGCTTTGCTGAGCTGACCTGCAGCCTGCTGGCCTCTTGCCTGTTACTAACTTCATGTCTGTGTACATCAAGTCCATGTCGGATGAGTGTGGTGGAACCTTCAAATTCACCCAATCATCACCAAACCAATGGTCTTGCGGAGCAATTCAACAAGATCTTGAAGGGCATGATTATGGTTCTACCTGAACCCATGAGGCATAAGTGGGACATTCTCTTGCCATGCCTTCTCTTCGCCTGCAGGGAGGTACCACAGAAAAGATTAGGGTTCAGTCCCTTTGAACTTCTCTATGGTCATCCTATTTAGGGACCTCTGAGCCTTGTTAGTGAGGGGTGGGAGAAAGCTCCCAAGAACCCTACCCCCCTAGAATGTGGTCAGATATATGCTGACTTTCCGCAACAAGAAGCATCTCTTCTAGAAAAAGGTGAAGAGCAATCTTGATGAAGTTCTGGTCTGACCAGAAGGCCACTCTGGTGGAGTTTCAACTTGGTGTAGATTCAACCTGGCCAAAAAAGTATGGGTCATGGAACCAGTTGAGCCAGGGGCTCTCCAGGACCGGTTGACTGGCCCATACTTGTGGACTGAGAACATTTACTTGCTTTGATGTCAGAATTTAAACTTGCTGCTCGAAGCTCCACAAAGAACAGACTGTTTGCTCATCTTAAAGAGTTGTGTCATTAAAAATTTACTGTATAGTGCATAGCTGTTGAAAAGTTTAAGAATTATTATTCTTCAAATCCACAACAAATACAAGCTTGAGACTATAGGTCAATGTACTGGCTGTCACCTAGGGCTGGATAAGAAGGATATAGTAGGAGCAGACTGTATTGGAGGAGTTATATAGATAGAGGACCCTTTATATAGTACGTATGAGAATCTCAGTCATGGATGGTAAAAAGCAGTAATGATTAATGTATGTTAAATGTTTCTTCACCCAGTGGTTAGTGTATATCTGTTGTCTCCATATGGGATTTTTTGGTGATCATCATCAGCCCAAGAGATCAGAGCAAAAGCTGAAATACTTTCTGAGCTGATTGGAGTCCTCATCTTGAGAACTCCGATAGTAGTAGCAATTGCCACCCTTGTGTTGATGCTTTCAATCCAGAAATTACTTTGTACCAAGTGTCGTTTAGTAAAGTGTTTACTAATCTTGGTAAAATCAGTATGCCTTCAGCTAATGTTAGATTGAGTTAATCACTGCTTTTTAACGTCCCACTGCCTCAGACTTTCAATAATCTAAAAACATGCATTGACCAAATGCTTCATGATATATGTGATGAATTTATGGTTAAGGTGCTTGTAAGATGGCTCCCTATGTCCTTACTTTTTTTTCCACGTCATAGCCTGAGAAGAGTGACATGTTGGAATGAATAAGTACCCTACAAAGAAATATTCAAAGTTCAAATTTATTAGCAGTTTGGATGAAACATTATCATAATGCCATTTACAAGGATAAAACTGAATGCACAAAATATAACAAAATTAAAAGTTCACGTTCAAACTAAAATAATGACGACCCTTATTTCCATAACCTAACAATCTCCATCTGTCAACACCGATATTACTGTATTAGGAAAATTTTAAAGAAAAAAACTGGAAATTTCAAGACACTGGCACAATTATGATTGGACAATCATTGATGAGTAAAAAGATAAGCCACCTCATATACGAATAGACAGCATATTTGTCAAGTTCAGGACCAAATGTAAGAACAAGTCTACTAATTGGGATTGCTGCTTAACTCGCCACCTCCACAACCACTCACTAATTGCACAGTGCAGAGGTAAATCATGAAAATAAGAGAACAACACAAGGGAAAGGAGAGTAGAATTTCTAAGGGTCTTTTGGCTTCGACATCCAGAGACGCTCAAAGAATGTTATTGGGTTAGACTGACAAATCTCAAAACAATATGTCACACGTGGAATATCACTCACCCTTCTGACAATAGAGGACTTCCAAACAAAAGGAATAGCAAGGGACCAAAACAAAACCACAGAGCTAAAATAACAAGTGAAAGCAAGAAAAATGCAAGAAAACCTGAGAACATAAAAAAGGTGCTCACTAGAGGGAAGCCGGATACAAGCAACAGCAAAAACATCCAACAACTCGCAATGTTGCCTAGAAAGTATTGGACAGATCAGCTTTAAATACTCTTCTTGCCAGAATCCCCCAGAAGGACACTCATCCACAGAAAGTAATTTCAAATAAACATCATAACTTTAGATGATTCCTGTTACTCTATTACCAAATCGAGATGGCGAGAGCATGCTTATGTCTGCTAGTCCTTTTATATTTCTATCACTGGAGCAAGAGGCTCGCATCAGAGACACGACCTCTGGAGCATGAAGGTACCTATGCCAGCTCTCATTCAATCTCCTGAGATGCCAGCCTGCAAGCCTGCGAGCCCTCTGCACTGGACAGTGTAGGAATATATTTCATTTAACTTATATACGCAAAATTCTGACCATATTAAACATTGAATTTATTAAACGTTTCCTAATAGTAATAATTCCAAAACACTTGCATAAAAAATGCTTTACTGACTTTTTGTTCACTACATAAATACAACAAGTGGACTTTAGCACACCCAAGCTCCATACTTCTATTATGTTTTCTATCTGAATAGTGAAAGTGGGTGAATGGATACTAATTACAGTGTGTGTGGCATAGCCATCATTAGAAACGTTTAAGGGGTTAACCTAGAGTATGTAGGGGCATGACTAAGGACCCAATACGACTCTGGTCATCCAATGAGCATCAGGGTTGCGGTGGTGGTTCAATCGCCACATTGCGATCGCGGCGGTAGCACCGCAGTTGGACAGTCAACATCGTCACATTTCGTCGACACAATGGTGTGGCGGTGCTGGTGGTCCTAAACTGCCATGGCAACGCTGCAAGCAGCTCCGCCTTGGGGATTACGACCCCGTTCTCCGTCAGCGGTTCCATGGCAGTAACCATGAAAAGGCTGGCAGGGACAGGGTGCAGAGTGCCCCAGGGGCCCCCCTGACCAGCCTCATTGCAACGTTCACTGTCTGATCATGAGCTGGAGACAATGCTGTAGGCTATTTCCCACTGGGCCAGTGGGTGGAAACTGTGTTTCTGCCCGCTAACCCAGTGGGAAACTCGTAATGGGCCAAGCAGGAAGACTCCCGCGCTGGCTGGAACCTACCCATCGGGACTTCGGCGGACAGGCTATTCTGTCTGCCAAAGCCATAATAAGGCCCTACGTCCTAACCTAGTCCTCCTGGAGGAGTTATAGTCAGAAATAAAGTTATGTTATGTAATTATAAGTTTAATATTCCTTTTTAACTAGTTTACAGATGTGTTGTTGGGACCAGAATTCAACAAGCTCATAGTCATTGCATAATTGTGTGAGGAACATGGCAAATTTAGCTTGAGGGTTAGAAAAAAATCTCACCCACATTGAAGAATGAATCAACAGAATCTTATCACTTCTAGCCTTACCTAAATGGTGGAAATAACAAAGAGCCAATTCATCACACAGTTTACCACTGAAGATTGTTGCTAGATTCTACTTGCATAATCTCTTGAGTCTTGCCTGGACATAAACTAAACAAGTTCCTCAAAGAAAGAGCCTCGGTTTTCATAAAATCATCATTAAATTTCTCTGCATAAATATACCTGAGCAGTAAAAAACAATCTTAGCATTAAAAACATTTGAAATTGTGGAATAATAATAACTACATTCCAACTTGTATGGAATAGCCTTACTTTGGCAATTGCCTTATGACATTTATATTTTAAAGAAGTCAGCTAAGGACTCCAAGAGAAGTTTGAGGACATAAATATTATTAAAAACTCACTAAAAGTCTAAATTTGTTTATCAAGAGAATGGATTTCGACCATCAGAATAAGCCATAAATTTGTACCCAAATCTTTTTATGATCCTTATACTTTTAACATCCTTATCTCTTTATTTATGCCCTGCTACTTTTTGTAATGATAATATTATTTTTATTTTAATGATTGAGCCCTAAAATAACAATTATAGCTATTTTTCATTATACTGGATTCTTCATAGTGATATTTATTCATGAAGGTTTCTTCATAATGATAAAATCCTGGTGTAAAGGCAGTTATTGGCAAAGAGAGACAAAAGAACATTTTATTAAGAGTTATGTTGGCAAAAGAGAAGCTTTTGTGATAAGCGTATGACTCTGAAAGATTCTCAGGGCTGGAGGGCATATGTTAGGGTTGCCTAATTTAGTCTTTCATGATTTTGTGGTCAATAATATCCAAATATTAGGCTGCCAGAAGGGACACTTCATGAAAGTGTGAAGCCTCTAGAAAGCTGATGGGCATGGTCTAGTTAGTCACTTCTCAGTCTGGCTAAGAAATATTTCTGCTTTATTGTTCCATGTTTAGCAACACCCATTACTGGCCTCAGAAGGATGCAAGGCTGATCAATAAATTGCATTTCTGAACCTGCTCTAGTTTTCCATTCGTGCCATACCTTCAGCCAAGGGACAGAATTACAATTAATTATTTATCAAAGTAGTCCTTGCATTTATCTGGCTGGGGAGGTACATTTAATTCAATTCACAATTTACAGCGGTAGTTGGTCCTCATTAATTTTGAAGCTTCAGAGTTAATCTGCTCATTTCCCCAGTAGTGCCTGCCAATATCGCTGATTTCACACTTTGGACCTGATCGGAAGACGGGTTACTCCAAGACACCGGTGACAGATATCCAGTCCGCCAAAATCAAAATCCCATTATATCCACTGGGATTTAGATTCCAGATAATGGTATATCCGTCACCATTGTGATGGATGAACCCATCCGCTGAGCTCTAAATCAGGCCCTTTGTATCCTTGTTATGTCCAGCTAGAACAGAGCTGTGGGTCAGTGGTGTAACAAAGGCCCGACAGCCCTGTTGTGTGGGGGGGCCCCGAGCACCATGGGCACCTTCAGCACAGTTCTCTGGCGTGAGAGTTCCTGCATACGTTCGGAGGGAGGCCCCTCCATGTACTTTGCAGGTGGGTTCCTTCAAGTTTCGTTACGCCACTGCTGTGGGTACTGTGGCTTTAAACTCCAAGTGCATGCAAGGTTTTATGCTAAAGTCCAGTCTCTGTAAATAGTAATCTTGTGGCAAGCTTCTGCATATATGAAGACCTGGTGTGATTCTTTTTTCCCATTACTCCAACACTACCTTGTACTCATGTGAGACTTTTCCCTACCCATTTCTCTCAAATGAAAACATGTACAGGAAGCAATCAAATGATCAGTTATGAAATATGTCTACATGAACATCTGTGATGCTCCTCTCAACGTCACTTGATGGAGTCTGCCAGTATGACGCTCATCTGTACATTTAAGAGACTGAAGCACAGTGTTTAATAACAGTGTTGTGGTCGCTCTACGAAGCACGTCACAACTCTTTTGAAAGCTGTCAAAAGTAGAACTTTTCTTTTATCGTATCTTCTAAAAGCTCACATTTTTCCTTATTGTTTTGCATGAATCATTGACAAAAGCAGCACCCGGTACCAAAACTATACCTAAACAAAATGTATATGTTCAGAGGGGTAGATTGGAAAATGGGCTTACAACTGTGTTTTTATTAATTACAGATGTGAAAGCCCTTACCTAAGTATTTACAAATTAAAAAATCCTTTGTTTATTACTTTTAGTCTTCAAATAATTCTGCATTAATCCTAGGCAATTTATTAAGCACCATTAAGGAACACATTAGATTATAATGATAATCATTAATGTGTTACAGTTTGCTACAGGGGATCACTTGTATTTCATTCTTAAGAACTCTTACTGTTTTATTGTTTAAGTGATATTAAATGATAAAAGGGCATTTTCAGAAGTTGCTAAGTGTATTAAAGTAATATTTAATAGGTGGATTGAAATGCCAGGATCCTGGCAAGTGTACTTGGATTTTTATTCATAACAACATTTTCATAAAATGCAATCATTTGATACCCCTGTTGCTAAGAAGGGAATTGCAAATTCTTAATCAACAGTTATTTGTTCAAATAAAATAGTTGCATTATTGTAGCACACCGTGTGTCAGGGTTTACCCTTTCCATACAACTATAGCCATCCGTTGTACAGTGATCATCAATATCAACATAACCATTCAACCATTGTTTTGCAGCCTTTTTAATCAATGGAGAAAGCATTTTCTGCCTTGATAGAGCCTACCGAATGCTTCGCCTTTTTTGCAATGCCTACGCAAATATTATTTTCTTTGTGTGCAAGTTTTTGTTTTGGTTGTTTTTCATACAAATCAAGTGTGCCACATGATATATAGTGTTGTATAAAAATCTGTAGTTTGTGGCCATGGCAGCTACAGAGTCATCCTTACTCTTGGTGCTGGGCTGAATGCATCCTGCATTACAGAGAATTACATCTTACAAGCAAAGCTGTACTGAAAGTCCATCCTGGCCTACGTTTGAGGAAGGCAGCAACAGAGAATTTAAAATAAATGGTGGATTATACTTCTGCAATACCAGGGGTATAACTGTTTCATCAAGAATACACCAGATGGAATATCTTCCAAAAATCATGAAATGTCTCTAGCTTCACCAGAGGTGAAGTGAAGTGAATTTCATCATAAATATTGGTAGCTTAGCAGACTGATCCAAATCCTGATCCAAAGTGGCCTTGAAGCATGATGAAATTAAGTCTGTGAAGATCACTGTGATAATGGTGGCAGGCGTCTATTAAAATGTATTTATGGTTCCCTCAGAAAACCCAATGGCAGTAGGTAGGCAAGGTATGTGGAAACTGATAATGGTCCCCCACGTGCTGGTACATTTTCCCCCAAGGAAAGACATTCCCCCACGATTGAGGGGTATTTATTCCACTCCCCTCCCCCAGCTGTCCTGGTGAAAGACTCTAAATATTGTTTATTTTCTACTGCTCCATGAGTGATCTCCTACTCTGGTGAACATAACATCCACCAGCTAAACTCTTGATGAAATCCTTGGCTTGAATCTTTTTGAAAGAGGTGATGTTGTATTGGTCAAAGTCTATCGTTACACATCCACTGTAATTGCTCATTATACAACTGTGACGGGCTGGTCTCTGCTCGCCCACACTCCGCTCCTGCTTGTGCTGACTCTGCCCCTGGTGCTCTGAGGCTCCCTGATCGTGATTGGTGGAAGAACCGGCAGTGGCGGAGCGCTGACACTTCAAAACTACTGCGGCAGACTTTCACGGGTCTCAAAGCCTTGGAGGAACTCCCAGGTGAGGATGGGAGCGCGGTGAACCCTTCAGTGGATGAAGACACACCCAGCGACCAAGACGTGAAGGTGAAGGACCAGGATTGGAAGTCGCCAAAGAGTAGGAGACGGCGGTCTCCTACAAGCCCTGAAGCTGCAGAAGAAAGACGAACGTCCGGAGAACCTGATCCAGGCAACCGGGGAAACGAGTGGCTGCATCCTGCCATGCTTCAGGAGAAGCGTGGCCGTCCAGGTGCGTGGGACTACGTCCCGGAACGAGTGTGCGAGTGAGAGACAGGGGGTACAAGCAGGGAGGTCGGAAAGTGTGGAACAGCGGGAGGGGAAGGAAAACAAAACGAGGACTCATAACCAATACGAAAACGAAGGAAAGGAGGGAGGTCAGAAAGTGTGGAATAGCAGGAGGAAAAGGAAAACAAAACGAGGACTCTTAACCCATACGAAAACGGAGGAAAAGAGGGGGGGAGCTGGAACAGATAAATATCAGAGGAAAGGCGAGGAAGGAAACGATTATAATACGTACCCGAGTCCTTGTAGAAAATCCAAATCGAAGGCCAGCAAATCCATGGGTAGGACCACATACTAGGAAAGTAGAAAGGATAGAAGTAAAAATACTGAAGAAAGACAACTTTTGTGATTTATTACTAAACGATTGTAATAAGAGGCGGAGAGAGTTAGGGGGAAAGAAAACGATATAAAACTAAACCGAGTCGGGTGGCATGTACACTTACCGCTGTCTCCTCTTCTCTCTACATGCACTTCCCGGGAATGGCCTGTGAACCAAGGAGACAGAAACGAAGAGTGAAGATAGAATAACAAGAAGATCCCCACCCTCAAGTCATACAACCAAATACACACCTGGTTTCTCATACATCTTCAACTTTCAATAAACATAAACCTTTCTTCAGCTTACTGCGGTTTCGAGTGCTTTACATCCGACTACCCACTCACAACAACCTAACCAGTTTCTTTCAGCATTGAGATACTTTTGGTTAGATTATGATTTTCTTTGAATGGATGAACCAGTGATGAAAAGGCTATTTCCCAGTGCTGGGCTTGTCACAAAATGTCCATTCATTTCGATGCACAGATCTTGAACCTTATCCACAAACTCATTTTGAGCTGTCCATTAGGAGAATACAAGATCTACTAATGGACCAGACAATTGATTGCTGTCCTGATAAGTATAATGCAGAAGCAAGATTGCAGGTTATGTCAAATCGTCACACATTCACTTTAGAATAGAAAATATCTGTTAATTGATATAGGTTAGGATATGTATTAATTTTCTTATCTGATACACTTAAATAGCACTACCCGTTGCAAAACGTGCAGTGTTGCCTGTTGCTAGTGAGAGGTTGCTTTGGCATGTGCAAATTTATCTGCATTTGAGAACTGACTTTCCATTAGGCATTTAAAAAAATCAGTTTGATAAGTCACATGTATTTGAAATGCGTATTTGAAAAAAAAATTGGTATCAAGAGATTTGGGCCCTCATTACAACATTAATGGTAAATTCCGCTTACCGTTGTGCAGAAGACTGGCTGCACACCGCTGTGGCGGCGGAATTCCACTACAGCTATTACGACCCACAGCTTGGAATCCACCAAAATCCAGACACCCACACAAGTCCGCCACACCAAAGGTCAGTGATAAACTGGCGATAACAAAACCTCCACCATCACGCCAACAGGAATACGCCCACACTATCACGACCCACAAATCCACGCGGCGGTCTTTCAACCGCGGTATTCCATTGGCGGTACACACCGCCGCGCTCGAAATACACATTTAGAAAACACAACCCCATTGGACAATTCGAAATACACACACCTGATACACATACACACACCACTCCCACACACCCATCCAATACAAAACACACACCCACATCACCCACCAACCCTTACGACCAGAATTGCGAAAGAAGGCCAGAGAGAGACACCACCAGAAACAACACTAGCATCCACAGACACACATCATCACTCACACAACATCCACGTACCTCAGACAACACACACAACCACATCCCCTCACACATCACAAGACACACCATCCCACACATTACCCACACCACATCATGGCACCTCAATGACACCCCAGGTTCTCAGAGGAGGAGCTCAGGGTCATGGTGGAGGAAATCGTCCGGGTAGAGCCACAGCTATTCGGATCACAGGTGCAGCACACCTCCATTGCTAGGAAGATGGAGCCATGGCGCAGAATCGTCGAGAGGGTCAACCCAGTGGGACAGCATCCAAGAACTAGGGATGACATAAGGAAGAGGTGGAACGACCTACGGAGGAAGGTGCGTTCCGTGGTCTCAAGACACCAGATTGCAGTACAGAGGACTGGCGGTGGACCCCCACCTCCTCCCCACAAATAAACAACATGGGAGGAGCAAGTCTTGGCAATACTGCATCCTGAGGGCCTCGCAGGAGTAGCAGGAGGAATGGACTCTGGTAAATCAACTCTTAACTATTACACTCCCCACCCTAACTGTATGCCATCACATACCCCCACCCTCACCCCCATCTCTCCAACACCTCACAAATGTCCCACTATCACAAACCACCCA
Source organism: Pleurodeles waltl (assembly GCF_031143425.1). Lineage (NCBI taxonomy): Eukaryota > Metazoa > Chordata > Amphibia > Caudata > Salamandridae > Pleurodeles > Pleurodeles waltl. The sequence goes on along the minus strand of NC_090449.1, from coordinate 768,459,728 downwards.
TCCCAACACCAAGCCCTGCATGCAACCCCAAAGCAAGGACACCCATCACCAAAGCATGTCCACTACAGATACCCACACAGACCCCAAACCAAATATCACACAAGGACCTAGAAATGAATGCAAGCACTGGAGTACAGGGTCACTCACCAATTGCACACAATGGCACACACAGATGCAATAACCATGCCTTTATACCCCTGCAGGACCCCTACCCAATGTCACCGGACAGGAGGTTCCAGACATGTCCACTCCCCAGACAGAAGAGGCCCACAGTGATGACAGCAGCTCTGTACAACTGGATCAAGACGACCAGCTGGGACCTCGAGAAAGTCGGTTCCCCTGACACTGGTACAAGCCACCACAGAGCCTCCCCCCTCAAACGCCAGCACAGCACCCACCCAGCGGGCCCATCCCTCTGTCCCCAGGACACTTCAAGCAGCAGTGTGTCCAGCACTACAGGGAACCCAGGCAAACCCACCACCCCAAGAAAATCAGGGACCTGGGGGCAGTGGGCACACGGTTCAGGGGACAGAGGCACAGGAAAAAAGGGGAACTGGATGGACTGCTGTGCGACAGGGGGAGGACAGGCCCAGGGAACCCACTCTCCACGAGGCCCTCTCCAACATCATGGGAGCGTACCATCATTCCCAGGAGACGATGGCAACGGTACTAGCCAACTTTCGGGAGACCCAACGGCTGCAGGAGGAACACTTTCTGGGGATTAGGGAGGAACTCCAGTCCATCAACACCACCCTGGTCACCACTGAAGGGGTGCTGCAGGAACTTGTCAACACCAGGAGGGACACTGTGGCACAATAAGGGGCCCCTGACACTAGCGTGGATGATGAACAGCCCACCACCTCTGCCGGCGCTAGTGGACAGGAGGCACCACCACAGGACCACAACACCAGCACCCCAGCCCCTGCAGATGGAGAGCCACCCCACAAACGGTCCCTGAGATCCAGGACCAAGACAGAGAACATTGCCAAGACCTCACCAGGAAATGAGACCCCCCTGAATGTCATCCTTCTGTCCCACTTTGTCACCCTGTCCAACCTTCAACTGCCCTAGCTCCACTTCCTATGCCACTTGGACAATGCGCCTGTGAAACAAATAGACTGGACTCAGCCATGGACATTCCTCCACCATCACCCCTGACCATTTTACAACCCCCTCCACTTATTTTCACAAAAATAAACACACATCAATCACTAAACAATCTGGAGTCAATCTGTGCTTTCACAAATGTGCATTTACAATAACTATGGAATATAGCAATGTCAATTTTATTGTCAACATACCGATGTAACACAGCTCTAGTTCATGAGGAAATATAGCAGTGGTCACACAGTGGGACCCACATCTGTGAAATGGAAAGCCAAAGTGACAAGTCAGGGTCCATACACTGGGTGAAAGTGACAGACTTATGATAGTTCAAACAATAGTATGAGATGTGTGAGGCAGTGATATCTTCTTACCTGTGTCTCACTTGAAGTACTGCTGGATAACATTGTTTCTGTTGTCGATATCCTCTTCTTCTGCCTCCTCTTCTTCACTGTCCACAGGCTCCACAGCTGCCACAAGACCTCCAGCTGGGCCATCCTCCTGCAGAAAAGGCACCTGTCATCGCAAAGCCAGGTTGTGCAGCATACAGCAGGCCACGATGATCTGGCACACCTTCTTTGGTGAGTAGTAGAGAGAACCACCTGTCATATGGAGGCACCGGAACCTGGCCTTCAGGAGACCGAAGGTTCTTTCTATAATCCTCCTAGTTTGCCCATGTGCCTCATTGTAGCATTCCTCTGCCCTTGTCCTGGGATTTCTCACTGGGGTCAGTAGCCATGACAGGTTGGGGTACCCAGAGTCACCTGCAAATTTCGAGGGGCAACTGTTAGACACACACTAACCCTTAGGGACAACCCCATACCCAGACACCTATTCACACTGTATTGGGTCCTTGTCCTCACCTATTAGCCACACACGGTGCCTCTGGAGTTGCCCCATCACATAAGGGATGCTGCTATTCCTCAGAATGTAAGCGTTATGCACTGAGCCAGGAAACTTGGCATTCACATGGGAGATGTAGTGGTCGGCCAAACACACCATCTGCACATTCATTGAATGGTAGCTCTTCCTGTTTCTGTACACCTGTTCACTCCTGCGGGGGGTACCAAGGCCACATGTGTCCCATCAATGGCACCTATGATGTTGGGGATATGTCCCAGGGCATAGAAGTCACCTTTAACTGTAGGCAAATCCTCCACCTGGGGGAATACGATGTAGCTGCATGTGTTTCAGCAGGGAAGGCAACACTCTGGACAACACATTGGAGAACATTGGCTGGGACGTCCCTGATGCAATGGCCACTGTTGTTTGAAAAGACCCACTTGCCAGGAAATGGAGTACTGACAGGACCTGCATTAGAGGGGGGATCCCTGTGGGATGGCGGATAGCTGACATCAGGTCTGGCTCCAACTGGGCACACAGTTCATGGATTGTTGCACGATCAAGTCTGTAGGTGACCATTACGTGTCTCTCTTCCATTGTCGACAGGTCCACCAGCGGTCTGTACACCGGAGGATGCCGCCATCTCATCACCGGCCCAGCAGACATGCCCTATGGATGAGAACAGCAAGCAGAGAGTCAGCCAACACTGAGGTATCAAAAATAGTCATTAGCACACATTTATTAATCCGCAATGTGCCTGTTACTGTGTGTATGCAAGGCCTACATAGGTGTGACACAGTTATTATTCAATGTGGCCCCCTGAAATGGCGGCTGCCTGACCTGTAAGGTGGGACAAGGGGATATGAGGTAACTGCGCTGGCGTTCTACACCGTCGCGGTAGGCGGTCGAAGACCGTGGCGCAATCCTGCATTGGTTAACATTGGACCCTATTGGTCCGAGGAGCCAATGTTGATGTATGCCGGCGGTGACGGTACGCACCGCCGTGGGCGTGACTGCCATTTTCTCTTTGTTCACTCACTTGATACCTGACCTTCAACAGGAGAGGACCTACACTGCAAGTGCTGCTGTGACCTCAGTCTCGAAGCGATGATGGCTCATGTGTCTGGGGAAAGGGACCCTGCCTTCATTTCGGAGGAGTTGGAGAAGTTAGTGGATGGGGTCCTTCCCCAGTACACACTACTCTACGGTCCTCCAGACAAACAGGTGAGTACACTGTGAGCATGCTGCATGGAAAATGGCTATTTGGAGTGGTGTGGATGGAAGATACATGGGGGGGACTGAGGCCTGCATGTGCGGACGGTGAGTGAATGTGCGTCAGGGCAAGCGTGGGAATGTGGGCCAATGACTATGACGGTCTGGACGGTAAAAAATTTACCTTTTCCCCTGTACTATTCCTCTAGGTCAGCGCCCACCAGAAGAAGGATATTTGGCGTGCCATCGCCAAGGAAGTCCGGACCCTGGGGGTCCACCACAGATGGAGCACCCACTTGCAGAAAAGATGGGAGGACATTCGCCGCTGGAGCAAGAAGATGGCGGAGGCCCAGCTGGGGATGGCCTCCCAACTTGGGAGGGGTGCCCGTCACACCATGACCCCCCTGATGTTCCGGATCCTGGCGGTGGCGTATCCGGAGTTGGATGGACACTTGAGGGCATCACAGCAGCCACAAGGGGGTGAGTACAGACACATTCATCTGACTCTGCGCACATTACGAGGTGTCTGGGTGGGGAGGTGGGCAATGGGTTCCCCTAGGCCAGGGCGAAGTTTGTAGGCAAGGTCCCTTGTGAGGCAGGCTATGTGGCACCCCAATCCCACCAGTGGTAAGAGCCATCTACACCTAGTCAGGCTCCTGTGACTTCCATGTGTGCAGAAATAGGGCATAGGCCTTGTACCCCATGGCCTTGTGAATAATCCAGGAAATGTTAGTGCATGGCGTAGTGCTGAGGTCTGCAGTGTCCGCCAGCGGTAGTGGTATTGCATGCACTGAACATGTCTTTTTTCTGTTTTTTTCTGTCTTTCCTCCCCCTTTTTGTGGTCTTCCTGTTCTTGTGTGCAATAGCATCATGTAGGTGGAGGAGCAGTGGCACTGGAGCAGGAGGGAGCTGCATCCCACTTGGCCCTGGAGGGCAAAACAACGGAGTCTGAAGCCACCAGTGGGACGGAGGGCGAGGGGAGCTCCACGGCGGGGACAGGAGGTGACAGCGACAGTGACTCCTCTTCTGATGGGAGCTCCCTTGCGGTGGCGGGCCCCTCTGTGCCCCCTGCATACACAGGTACAGCCGCCACCCCCCCACAAGCACCGCCCTCCCAGCAGACCCTCAGCGTGTGTCCCGTGCCCGCTCACCCAGGAGGGTGGACATCTCCTTCGCCCCAGGCACCTCAGGCCCTGCCCCAGTCAGCCCTGCTGCCCTCAGTGAGGGGGTTATTGACCTCCTGAGATCCCTCACTGTTGGGCAGTCTACCATTGTGAATGCCATCCAGGGTGTTGAGAGGCATTTGCAATAAACAAATGCATACCTGGAGGGCATTCATTCTGGCCAGGCAGCCCAACAGAGAGCCTGGCAGGCTCTGGCCTCAGCACTGATGGCAGCCATTGTCCCTGTGTCCAGCCTCCCCCCTTCAACCTCCTCCACCCAGACCCAATCCCCTGTACCTCAGCCTATCCCAAGCTCACCATCAGACCAGCATGCACACACCTCAACACACAAAAGTGGCTCAGGCAAACATAAGCACCACACATCCCACAGGCATTCACACAAGCATCATACCCATGCAGACATACCAACATCCACTGCCTTCACTGTGTCCCGTCTCCCTCCTCCCTTCCAGTCTCGTCCCCACTCACACCTGCATGCACTACATCTTCAGCCACTACCTCCATCACCAGCACACCCCATCAGCACACACCGCTCATGTGCACTCACCACCCCCACTACCATTCACACATCCTGTGTCCTCTCCCAGTGTGTCTGTGAGCCCTGCTCCCAAAGTACACAAACGCAGGCACACACCTACCCAACAGCCATCCACCTCACAACAGCCTCCAGCCCATGCACCTTCACCCAAATTCAGCAGACGTACACCTCCTAAAACCACTACCTCTTCCTCCACTCCCAAACCCCCTCCATCTACCCGTCCCAGTGTGTCTAAAAAACGTTTCCTGGCTAATATTGACCTCTTCCCTACACCTCTCCCACCCCCGCCCGTCCCCTAGGGCCAGGCTTTCCAGGCCCCAACCCAGCACCTCAGCCACCACATCACCAGGCACAGTGGTTCCAGCAACTGCAGGCTATCGGAGTGCGCCAACCATCAGGGCTGTCAGTGTGCCTCGGAGCGAGGGCAAGGACATTCCACCACCTGCAAAACTTAAAAAGTTGCTCACATCCCCGAGGGAGAAGCTGGAAACAGCTGCCACCAAGGGCTCAGGGAAACCGAAAGGGAATAGTGGCAAGACAGCAGCGCCACCATCCAAGGTGGGGAAGGGCCAGAAAGTGAAGGGCAGGTCAGGAGAGGGCATGGTGGCACCTTCTGTCCACTTCGACCCCCCCCTGTACAGCGGAGAAGACCGCCACCTGCACCGCCACAGAGCCCGCCACCAGCACCGCTGTTATTGAGCCCGCCGCCAGCACCGCAGTCACTGAACCCGCCGCCAGCACCGCAGTCACTGAACCCGCCGCCAGCACCGCAGTCACTGAGCCCGCCGCCAGCACCGCTGTCACTGAGCCCGCCGCCAGCACCGCTGCCACTGAGCCCGCCGCCAGCACCGCTGCCACTGAGCCCGCCGCCAGCACCGCTGCCACTGAGCCCGCCGCCAGCACCGCTGCCACTGAGCCCGCCGCCAGCACCGCTGCCACTGAGCCCGCCGCCAGCACCGCTGCCACTGAGCCCGCCGCAAGCACCGCTGCCACTGAGCCCGCCGCAAGCACCGCTGCCACTGAGCCCGCCGCAAGCACTGCTGCCACAGAGCCCGCCGCAAGCACTGCCGCGACTGACACCGCCGCAAGCATCACCAGCAGCCCGCAACATTCTGAGCCAGTGGCACCACCGCAGACATGGCTGCCATCCCCAGTGGTCAGTCGTCTGAGGCTGGTGGTTAGTTCCAGGAGCCTGGGCAGCTTCAATGATGCATCACTTTCAGTGGAGAGATACAGCCACTACCTCTGTCCTTGGCAGGATGAAGCACTCTGGGCACAAAGCCCACTCCAGAACCAGTGAAGACTGTTATCCACTTGAAAGACTGTGGCTTTGCACTCCCCAGGTTAAAGCAGTGGGCTACCCACCCACTGGAGAGACTTGAGAGACTGTGGCTTTGCACTCCCCAGTTTAAAGCAGTGGACAACCCACCCACTGGAAAGACTTGAGAGACTGTGGCTTTGCACCCCCCAGGATAAAACAGTAGGCAAACCACCCACTGGAAAGACTTGAGAGACTGTGGCTTTGCACTCCCCAGGATAAAGCAGTGGGCAAACCACCCACTGGAAAGACTTGAGAGACTGTGGCTTTGCACTCTCCAGGATAAAGCAGTGGGCAGCCCACCCACTGTAAAAACTTGAGAGACTGTGGCTTAGCACTATCCAGGATAAAGCAGTGGGCAAACCACCCACTGGAAAGACTTGAGAGACTGTGGCTTTGCACCCCCCAGGATAAAACAGTAGGCAAACCACCCACTGGAAAGACTTGAGAGACTGTGGCTTTGCACTCCCCAGGATAAAGCAGTGGGCAAACCACCCACTGGAAAGACTTGAGAGACTGTGGCTTTGCACTCTCCAGGATAAAGCAGTGGGCAGCCCACCCACTGTAAAAACTTGAGAGACTGTGGCTTAGCACTATCCAGGATAAAGCAGTGGGCAAACCACCCACTGGAAAGACTTGAGAGACTGTGGCTTTGCATTCCCCAGGATACAGCAGTGGGCATGGAGCCCCCTCGTGGAGCAGTGGCATCGTGCGTTCATCAAGCTGAGGTGTCCCCTTCCCCTGAGGTTCCTGTTTATTTTCCATCTGATGCCCCTCCAGTGTTCTCTCCGTTTGGAGTCAGGTATCGAGTGTCGGCCTCGCCCATGAATTTTTGGCCCAGTGGTCAACGGACAATGATTGGTGCACTATCCGGACTTGTGTATTTGGTGTACATAATTGTATATACTGTATTTAGAGTTTTGACTACTGGATTTTTCTTGATTACAATCGTTCAAATCAATTCCTTTTGTCCTTGCGTTATTGAAGAGGGGGTGGGGGTGTATATGTAATGTTGCGGCATGTATTTGTGTGTATGTTGTTGTGGGTGAGGGTGGGGGTGGGGGTGTTGCGTGTGTGTGTCACTCTCTTTTCCCTCCCCCCTCCCCTGTGTTGTAGGTGCAGTACTCACCGTGGTCATCGCCGCCGTCTCTGGAGCTCCTGATAGAGGAGCAGGAAGACCATCACCGGCAGGATGTGAAGTTCTGGCTCAATGGTGTCCTGGTTCCTCGTGGGGTGTGGAGAGGTGAGTGATTTCCCCTTCTGTGTACTGTTTCTGCCGTGTTTTTGATCGCGTTGGTTCCGCCCTGGAAAAGGTGGCGGATTGGCATTGTGTGATAGGGTGGGCGGTACATTGTCTTCCGCCTGTCTGTTGCCGGTTACCGCCGCACTGTTTGTTTGTACCTCCGTGGCGGTCGGAGTGTTAAAGTGGCTTTCTATGTTGGTGGTTTCCGCCACGGTCGTAATCCCATTTTTTTGTCCTTTGGCCTGTTGGCGGTATTACCGCCGCTTTAACACCGACCGCCAGGGTTGTAATGAGGGCCTTGATCTGAAAAGAACAATTGCCTAGAAGTGCAGTTAGACTAGTAAAACTCCACAGTTGAGATTATGGCAACACGTCGAAATGGCCACAATCACATTTTTGGCCAGGTCTAGGTTGTTATAAAATATATTTGCTTAAAATGTCTGGAACAATATTTTTTCAACTGATTGTAATCTACGTAGACTGTTAAGAATTTCGAACTACATGTTTGAGATAACTGTATATTTAAATGACCGTTTAAAGCTATCCACCTAAATTTGTGCTTTAATGTGAAGCTCCAGAAAGCTGCCTGCTGATTTAATGCAGCGGCGCCAGTCAGTAGTTAACAGGAACTTTCCCATACCTGCAAATACAAAGCCTAATGTCCCCACGCTATTTATAGCACAAAACACATTTTCTTCAGAGTTTTCGATGTTAAAAGAATAAGCTGCTGTGGGACATAAATGTTTGAAACTATTTTCACTAATTTCAACATCTGCACAAAAGACATAGGCCCACATTTCACCAAAAGACTGTTGCCGCGGCTAACATCCATCCGCCATAAGATGAACACAGCCGGATTTCTGCCACAAGAAGGGGAAATCCGGCTGTGGCCATGCTGGTGGATGGTGTTAAGGTGGCGCTGCTACTACCAGCAGTGCCACACCAGTAGACCACAGTCAGCCGTATTATGAAAAATATTACGGCCTGGCGGTGTTCTGCTGGCAGTAGCAGCGCCCCGTCCCCTGCTGGAAGACCCCCTGGATTCAGGTAAGTCGGGTTTACGACAAGGGAGGGGGGTGCGTGTGGGGGTGTATGCATGACTGTGCATGCATACGCATGAGTGTGTAGTGTTGCGTGCGTGTGTGTGCATCTGAGAATGCGTGAATGAATGGAAAAGTGAATGCGTGTATGCGTGTAAGTTTGGATGTGTGTATGTATGTTTGCGTGAATGGATGCATGCGTGTATGCCTGTGTGAGTGAGTGTGTGAATGTGTAGTGTGTGCCTGCGTGTGTGCGTGTATAGGGGGTGGATAGGAAGGGGGGAGGCATGGATACAGGGGGGCTTGGGGGTTGTACAGGGAGTGTTGATGGGGTTGTATTGGGAGTGTCAGGGGGTGGGCCTCCTACCAGTGACAGGGAATTAATTCCCTGTCACTGGTAGAGCCTACTGCCATGGTTTTTGTGGCGTTATGAACACCACGAAAACGATGGCGGTAGTCAGGGTCATAATGCCACCGGAGGGACAGTAGCGGCCGCCAGTTTGGAGGTTGTTATCTCCAATCCGGCGGCTGCTACCACCATGGCAGTCGGTGTGGTACATTGGCGGGTTGGCTCCAGCCAACGCCAATGTCATTATGTTGTGGTGTGTCCTGCGAGTCTGTTGGTGGTACTAACGCCACATTTCCACCGACTGCCGGGGTCATAATGACCCCCATAGTCCTTGCACAAGACAGTGTAAACAACGGCAGACTGGCAATCTTAGAATGGATCTGCTGCCAATTCACAGAAATGGAAGCTACTGAATCAACAACCATTTTAAGAAAATCATGAATATTTTACAGGCAATACTTACAAATATTTTTACAGATTATAAATGAATGCCTATAACTGATGGGAAGACAGACTTTCCTGTGCTCTAGGTTAACGATCTTCTAGCCCTGTATTAAAGGGGTCAGCAGTAAACACGCTGAATGCTCATGAACTGATGCTTATAGCGAGTTGCAGCCCATGTCCCCCTTCCTTAGTGGCCTCTGCTGCTTTTGTGAAGAAAGTACAGTGGTGAAATGGTTTGAAACTTCAGTGCCAAACTCAGACATTGCAAAGTGTGTTTTTGAATGTACTGAGCAGCAGAGAACGCTAGAAATAGACATGGAACTAATTAATTGGTAATCTCACTACCTTTGGCTAAATGTCAGTGTGATTAATTTTAATAGGTAATATGCTGCAGTATATCATTATTGTACTGATTAAGCCTGGACACAAGTATAAAATGGAGTAACTTTGCATTTGTTTTCGAGCCCGCTCTACTACACACATTTATGTTGTGTGTGTGTGTGTATGTGTGTGTGGTTGTGTAAGTTACTGTACTTGTCCTTCTATGACTGTTCCTACCAACCTGAAAATTATTTTGTATCATTAACTGCCTGTCAGAGCAGGGCAACATCTATTTGAGAAGTTTGTAGATGTGCCATTTTACAAAAGCAGTATTGTCCAACAAGCAAAGGAGAGGACTTCTTAGTAGCCATTGACATTGGCATTTCTATGGACATTGCCTTCTAGTGTTCTCATCCTACTACAACCAGTAATGTTGTGCAAGTGCCACCTGCCTTGGACAATACTGCTTAAATGCTTTGAATGCTGAAAACAGTAAGCAAGCATAAGAGCCCTGGAGAGTGGTGCATTTTTTTGGGAGAAGCAAGATTGTTCTTTCAGCCTCTTTATGTATGTTAAGCTTCACATCACTAACACCCCAAGAGCTCAAAATCATTGACAGCCACCAATGAAATTATATTACATACATGCAAGTAGGAAAAGCAGTCAAATGTTAATTATGGTGCCAGAGGCGCACTGATTAGAGAATCCTTTTGTGTTATAAAGCAATGTCTCAAAAGGAAATAAAAACCTGATAGAAGAGATTATAAATAGGGGTGAGTTTAAAACTTTCGGTGTAATGAAGTAACTTCGAGGATGTCTATCGCTAATAATATTTTGGGAAGGAATGTAAATATAGAGGACAGTTTTGTTGGCCAACCTTTGTGTGCTACCCTACAAGATAATTACTGTTCATAAATTAACTAGGTGGACCTAACCTCATGTGTGTGAGAAATGAGTATGCAGAAACATGCTAGCAAATGTCCAACCTTAATAATTAATTTTGTTTGTTTAAAGTATCTGTTTATTATAATGTAGACCATGCCACAACGCAGCGGAGCGCTTTAGAAGTAAAAGTGGACTTAGCAGTTACAAAAGACACTGGGGGAATTAGCATGGAGTGAAGAGAATAGCTCTTTACAGTAGCAGTGACCTATGGACAGTTACAAAGAGCCCTAAAATAGGTAGCCTTGAGTCAGTCAGTGAAGTATCATCTTAACAGATGGTTTGTTATGTATTTTCCTGAAACAAGAAGGTTAGAAATTAGTCTTAAGTGGTCTGGAATAGAGTTCCACCGTCTATGAGCTAGACATCAGAATGCCTGTTTGATTTAATTAGTTTTAGAAACGTCAAGAGTTGGATGAATGCTGCCTCTTGTTTTTTTAATGTCGACACGTCAGCTTGAGATCATTATTAAGAAATGGAGTACTTTATGTATTATGCACACAATCTTGAAATCAACTCTTGCTTCAAGAGGTGACCAGTCAAGGTTCTTTAACATGGGAAATAATATACTCACGTTTCCTCGCTCCTCATCTAGCTGATCTGCCGTGTGGAATATTGCTCAAGGGCTGCACTGGTAGATTTTGGATGGTGCTAGAATGTATGTATTTATATACTTGAATGTAAGAGAGAAGGTCCTAAGAGACTTAACATTTAGAGGCAATCATAATTAAAAAACACAACTGAGGATTACATAGTACAGACCATCCCACAGGCAAATGTTACAGAACAGACTTCACCATTGCAGTGCCACATAGATAAATTCACTTATCAGCATCATTGGTAACCCCGAAAACTTCCATTCACAAATGTAAACATCAGAAACCTACTATAACATGATAACCAGGGGCATGCAAAAAACTCATAAAAGGTCACATGTTAATCTGACTGAGATATTTGAAACTATAAAAAAAAGGTTTTCATGAAATTTATAGAAAGTTTGTTTTCTGCACGGTACTGCTGGAATAGATGTAACTTTATAGTGAACTGCAACCGACCCATCCAGTTTAGGTGTATTTTTTGGACCAATTTATGAAGGTATTTTTAGGTATGTAAAGTAGTACTCCGTTAGTATTAATTAATGCACTCCTGACCTACTGCTGTCATCAATGAGTAGTACACGATCAAATCTTTGTGAATCAAACCCAAGGTATAAAACAGGCATAGCTGGAAATCTCCACCTGTACCCTAGTGAAGGGCATTTAGCAGTATATTGAGTAGAACTACTGGGATACTGCTTCACATACACAAAAATGCCATTGTGAATTCTCCCCTACATTAATTGAACCCGAAATTTAACCTTGTCATGTGGTGGAAACCCATGAGTAGAATAAGTAAAATTGTTTTTCTTTGTTATTAATTATAAACGTTTATACAAGAGATCATGGTATTTCACTCACTTTAGCTCCAATTCAAAGTATAATTTAGTGAGCAGCTGCAAGGATGCCCAACTTAATCTTTAGCAAGTGAAATGCATAAGACTCTTTATATATGCATGAAGAGCTGAAAAGAACTATGTGCCCATGTCTTAAACTGTTTCATTTGCTAAGAAAGATTCTTTGTGCATAGGGACTGAGGTCCACCCAATGTAGCCAACACAAGCTATAAAAGCAGTAGCGTTTATTCATCATTCCAACCTCACAAACCCACAGTATTCTACCTGGAAGTGTGAGTTTAAATGTGATACTAAGGCCCTTATTACGAGTTTGGTGGTCTTCGGGCAAGAATGCCATGGAAAATCCCGCCACCATCTCGCCACTGTTGGCGGTACAGTGTCCGCAGTATTACGAGTCACAATCACCAAGCCGACGAAACACAGCCTGAAATACAACACCGCCAGTGCCACTGACAGCAAAAGAGCGACTATCCACCCACCAGGCCCGCCATGTCGACACCATTCCGGCCACCATATTATGAGTTTCATTTCAGCACAGTGGAACATGCACAGCGTGAAACCATTGGCAGTGCGCATCTCAGCAGGGTAGAAAATCACCACCATTTGAAGGCAACACCGGATTTGACAGTTAGAATACCCCACACCTGAAACACATACACACACTACACACACCTGCACACTGCACCATAATACACACACCCTCAAACCCTTGTGAATACTATCACGACCCAGAGACACATGACCCACGAACCACTGCACACTGAGAATTGATTTCACATGGTGCATGTACCCGTACAACATGTCTCGCCACAAGCACCCACCCTTCAGCGACAATGAGCTGCGAGTCATGGCGGACCAGATCGTCAGAGTAGAGCCACAACAGATGGGAGCACAAGTCCAGAAAACATCTATGGCCAGGAAAACAGAGCTATGGCAGAGAATTGTCAACAGGGTGAACGCAGTCGGCAGCTGCCCATGCACAAAGGAGGACATCAGAAAGAGGTGAAATTACCTCAGGTGGAAGGTCCAATCCATGGCGTCCAGGCACAACATCACCCTTAACAAGACTGGCGGTGGAACCCGCCTCCTTCCCTTGACTTGACATCCTGGGAGGAGAAGGTTTGGATATCATGCATCCTGAGGGCCTGACTGGAATCATCGGCGGGATTGACTCTGGTAAGGAAGCAACACCCCCCTGAGCACTAACCACTCCAGTCCTGCATGCCTCCCAAGCACTCATCACTCCCCAATCTATCACAAACCACAAGAATGCACTCCCCACTATCACCCCACCTTACTACTCTGCACGCTACACCACCCCTCTCACACTGTCCACACACCCACCACGAACAATGCACGCTAAACCTTCACTATCTCCTCAACTACCACTCCCACAATCCATCACTATGCACGCTGGATCCGAGTCACACTCACACCTCACAATGGAGCACCTTCATGGACAATCATCCCACAGCCCACCTCGACTGCTAGCCAACATTGCCTCATTATCTATGGTAATTACAGCAATGTCAACCAGCAAACCCACGACTGCATATTGTATGACAAGCGTAGCCCAAAGCCCATTCACCAAGCAGTGTCTACATTGCTGCAAATGTCATTGCCATCCCTGGGTAACAAATCCACCCACTGCAAGCAGCACACCATGACACTACAATGACATACCCACATACTAACTCTCACCCTTTCTATCTACAGCTAACCCTGCTACTGCCACCCAGCAGAGGATGCCAGGTTCAGATATCCCTCCCCAGGTTGAAGGCCCCAATAGATGTCTGGCAGATGAAGAATTGCCAGGGCCATCTGGGGTGACTGCCAGTCCCCCCCAGTAGCCCCAGCCTGGACACCCCAGGCTCACCCTCCCTTGTAGCTACAACACCTCAGCAAGCCCCTCCTCCCGGTCAAGGGCACCCGCCCCATTCAATGAAGGCCCTGGTGCTACTGGGAGTGGGCACACTGTGCCAGGGGCACAGGGGGCCAGGGCTAGTGGGAGGGGATGTGTTGTCCAAGGGAGGGGGCATCAACAACATCAGACTGGTCAGGAGGCCCTCACCCAAGTTCTGGGTGTGTACCACCAAACCCAGGACACAATGGCCCAGATCCTCACTACCCTGCAGGAGACATAGAGCCTTTAGAGGGAGAACCATCAGGAGGCCATGCAGCACTGGCAGACCCACAATGCCACCATGGCCTCCATAGCATGGGTGCTGACGGAACTTACCACCATCCTGCGTCAGTCCACCTCCCACCAGCAGGCCCCTGCCATTAGCCAGATCACATCTGAGTCCTCCACGTCAGCCTCAGCCAGTGGAATGGAGGCCCTACCACATGACACGCAGGACACCAGCACCCCTTCCCCTGTAGCTGAGGAGCCCCCACGCAAGTGAGGACATCCAACCAGACACCCAGCCTCCACTGATGCCAAGACCAAGACCACCGCCAGGAAGTAAGCCACTTCTGGACATACCCTCTTGTATGTCACAGCGACACCCTGTTGACTGTCCACTGTCATAACACCGATTTCACATGGCCATCATACTGGACTTTGACTCTCCAAAGGTGGGCTAAGTTCTCTGATGATCCCACTCGCCATGACCCCATTCTTCAGCCCTTGCACTTGTATATTTAAACACCTTTGAGCACAGTTTCTGCGTATGTCTTTTTCTACCATGAGTACAAAATATATAGATATGAAATGTGTAACAGGCAGACCATTGTCCTACCAATGTATGTGACAGTGCCAGAAGGGGGAGCAATCATTTACAAGTTCTGTAATACAGATAACAGCACCATATCTAAAGTAATGGGTCAACCCAATACCCCCATTGAACAAGCAACCCTGGTAGCAGCTGTGCAAACGACAGGCACTGCTACTGGCTACATAGCATGGCTTTTACACATACCTGTATCAGCTCTGCTCTGGAATCAGCTGCATCCTCATCATCCTCCTCCTCATCACTCCCCATGTCTCCTTCATCAGCCGCTAGCACAGCTCATCCAGTAATGGGATGTGAAGTCTGGGAGCCAAATTGTGTAACATGCAGCAGGCTATAATGAACTGGCACACTTTCGCTGGTCTGTACAGTAGGCCCCCTCCAGTAAGGTGCAGGCACCAAAATCTGGCTTTCAGCACCTTAAGGGTGCATTCGATGACCCGTCGGGTCCTACCATGGGCCTCATTGAAACAGTTTTCTGCTGCTATAGTCGGATGCCTGAGAGTTGTCAGTAGCCATGGCAGGTTGGGATAACCATAGTCACCTGTGTGCACAGAGGTAAAAGGGATATTGAAAACTGTAGGTAACTCTGGAAGGTGGTGTAGAGTGTTCAGATTACAGACACACACATATGACACGTTACATACCGATGAGACAGGCACGATCCCTTTGCAGTGGTGCCATCAGGTGTGGGATACTGCTGTTCTACAGAATGTAGGCATCATGCACTGAACTTGGGAACCGGGCAGTCACTTGTGTGATGTAGAGGTCTGCGAGACGTACCACTGAACATTGGTTTAGTAGAAGTTTTTACAGTTCCTAAACACCTGTTCACTCCTCCTGGGTGGCTCCAGGGCAGTGTGGTTCCCATCAATAGCCTGATCACATGTGGCACATGTGCTACAGCGTAGAAGGCAGCTTTCATAGTGGGCAGATCGTCACATTGGGGGAACCTGATCTAGCTGCCTATATGTTTGAGTAAGGCACAGAAGACGTACTTCAAGACGTGGCTGAACATGGGCTGGGACATTCCAGTAACCCAGCCCATCGTTATTTGGAAGGACCCTGAGGCAAGGAAGTGGAGGAGTGCCAACAGCTGTACTGTGGATGTGATGGTATTAAGATGACGGATGCCCGCAGATCCGGCTCCAACAGCCGCACAAGCTCCATGATGGTCTGACTGTTTAGCCAATAGCACTGGATGACTTGACGCTCTTCAAGGTTGGCAAGATCGACCATGGGTCTGTAGACAGGAGTATGCCTCACCATCATACTTCCACCGTACCTGGGAATAGGAGGGAGTAGCACTGATTATGTGCATAAAGGACTGTGTGGATGCAGTGGAGATGTGCACAGGTCACTATAAAACATCCCTGACACACCTCTTAAACCCCCTCTTTAAACATTGTAGAAGTAAAATGGCAGCCATGTGCCCTGCATGCACAAGACAGATAGAAGTGAGTGAATCCCGCTGGTATTATACGTCATGCCCATAGGCGGTCACAGCTGCGACGATGGCGATCAATGCCTGTGGTGACGGGGAGGTCCGTGGCGGCCGTGACCATCATGGTCACTTGACTCCTGGTACTCGTGCTGAGAAGACCTCCACTGCGTGTGCTGCTGTGTTCTGCCACTGGTAGCCAAGATGCCACATGCTGCAGGGGGATAGGGCCCCAGCCTTCTCACAGGAAGAACTAGAGAAGCTTGTGCAGGGTGTCCTACCCCTGTATGCCCAGTTGTATGGGGCACCAGGGCAGCATGTAAGTCCACTATGATTGTACTGTCTGAGTGGTACGAATGTGGATGGGGGACTTGGGACAAGGATGAGTGACTTGTGGAAGGACCTGGCTGAGGGCTGTGAGGACAACTGGAATGTTGAAATGTGCATATTTTCAGGAGATGTGTGGTGTCCAAAGCAATCCCTTAGATGACATGCTACATGACTGTCTCCTTTTCTCTGTGTCATCCATGCAGATGAGTGCCAATCAGAAGAAAGGGATTTGGTGTGCCATCGCCAAGCAAGTGCAGACCCTGGGGATCCATGCCTGATGGAGCACCCACTGCAGGAAGCAGTGGGAGGACCTGAGACGCTGGGCGAGGAAGACCAGCGAGGCCCAGCTGGGGACATCCTCCCAACGAGGGAGGGTTGCCGGTCTGACCTTGACTCCCTTATGTCCTTCATTTTGGCGGTGGCGTACCCTGAGGTGGATGGGCAAATGAGGGCAGCACAGTAGCCACAAGGGGATGAGTTCACATTCGAACTTTGGTTATGTGGTGAGTGATAGGTGCATCCTGTGCAGTGTGTGAAGGCTGTGGAATGTGTGCTAGGTAGCTACTGTTGGACTAGGCTTGGGCCACATAGAGGCCAGATGTGCTACATCCATTTGTTAAATTCTCATGCAGGATGTGAGTTGAGGTTAACTTAACTGCTGAGTAGTATCAATGACATGGCAACTGTGTAGTAGATGAGCAGGGTATTCAATGTGGACAGGGTTCCTGCTTCTGGAATTCACACATACTCTACTCCCAATTATCCAAACAGTGTTGCTGGGGCCATATCCCCATCTGCTGTCTGCTGGCATGTGGTGTATGTGTAGTCTGCAAAGTCTGAGGTTTTACATCACACAGCTATATGTGCATGGGTTATGTAGCTGTGCAAGTATGCCTCCAAACGCCCATAGGGTATTTAGTTTGGGTCTTGTGATCATCAGTTTGGTAAAGCTATGTGTTGAGGGTATGGCTTTCATCCTGTACAGGACTGAATGTGTCCTGTACAGGAAACAGTGACTGGACCAGGAGATGGAAAGAGGGAAAACTCATGGAGGAATCTTTTTTTAGGGGCAGTGGGTAGGTCATGGGTAAGGCGTCTAGGAGTGGAGGGATGGTTGACAGGTGTGTATGTGTGTATGATATGTGTGTGCTGGGTGTGTGTTGGGTGGAGGAGTGTGGGTGTTTAGGTGTACCGGGAGAAAGAGTGGGGGAGACAGGGAGATGGCAGGGGGGATGTGTGAGTGAATGTTGGGGTGGTGTGTGCAGGTAGGGTGGATGTGCTACATGTGGTTGTGTTGACTATTGTGGTGCGTGCGGATGTAGTGGATGGGGTGATTGTATGGGGGTTTGCTGTTGTGGTGACATTGGCAGTGATGGCACATGTGGCTGGACCTGGGACTGATGATGTGGTGTCTGCATGTGTGAGTGGCGATGTGACTGTGAGGGGGGAGAGGTGGGGGAGTCCTTGTAGGGAGTGAATGTTGTGTGTGCGTCTGAATGGATGGGAAATGGGAGCGGGATGTGGGAGTGGGAACAGGTAGTTGGAGGGAGGACGGAAGAAAAAGGAACACTGGCTGGCGTCCATCAGGAGGCCAGAGTATGAAACGATTTCTGAAGGGTAGACAGGGCACTGTGAATGCCTTCCAGGAATGCATTTGACAGGTGCATCTGGGATGCCTGTCCCTTGATGGCATTCACGTTGGTTGTCTGCCCGACAGAGATGGATCTCAAGAGGTCAATAGCCTTCTCATTGAGGGAAGCAGGGCTGACTGGGGCTGGGGCAGAGGTGCCTGCGGCAAAGGAGATGCCCAACCTCCTGAGTGAGCGGGCAACTGGGTGAGGAGCTACAGGGAATGCGGTGCTGGTAAGGGGGGTGGCGGACAAGGATGGTGCAGGCATACGGCCTGAAGGTTCCGACACCACCAGGGAGTCACCATCAGAGGAAGAATCTGATAATGGTGTAGATGTTCCTGTCTCCCCTGTGGTGCTCCACTTGCCCTCCGTCCAACTGGTCCGTCGGCTCCACTGGTATCAGCCTCGGGTGTCCCGTATGAAGCACCTTCCCCCCTCACCGGTGCCCCTTCTCCTTCGCCAGATGATGCTGATGCACACTGAGACAGAGGAGGACAGGGAGGGAGGGTGGTACATTGAGAGACTGGGTGGGAGGAAGAGAGACAGGGAGCAATTGGTCAATCCCAGCACAACAGCTACACACAAGTCACTACAGCATGTACTAATACCATGCCATTACATGCCGTGCCTTCACTCACACATGCCACTCCAGTAACAGCCCACGCGTGCCACTTCAGTCATGCACATGAGTTTCCGCCAGCAACAGCGCTCCATCCACAATGGCGGTCCGGACGGAGACTTGCCTGCGTTCTGCAGGTGCCTTCACAGTACTCGTAATATGGCGGTATGCACTGCCAGGCCCGCGGCGGTGCGACCGCCATCCCACCATGGCGGTCCACTGACCGCCAGACTCGTAATGAGGGCCTAAGTCTTCATGTAAATGTAGTTATCCCAAGAGGAATGAGCGTTCTAGTTTACTGCTAAACAGCCTGTACGGAGAATCTCTCTGATACAGCATGTCTGCATAGTTTACTCTGAAAGTGATCTCCTATCTGGAATGTAATCATTTCCTCTCTGGGAGTTTCTTTCAGAGCACAAGGTGCAACGAATAAACAGAAAGCTGCCCTAGCAATCAAGGCATATTTTTTAAGTAAGGATAGTTAAGTTTACTTTATAAAAAGCGATGCAGCTCTAGTTAGGGAATCCCTCATGGGATTCTTCATCAACCAACTTGGTCATGCTATTGCCTCCTTTTAGTCAGTGATGGGTTCTCAGTTTCTGATGTTGTTGATGCTTCAGTGTGCTGTACATGTTATTTACATTGACTGAGGGCACAAGCTCACATGTTGGGACTTCTCTGAACCTGACTACTTGTTTGGTGCATTTCTCATTTCCTACGCCAGCCCCTCCACCCCTTAAATTACTTGCCCCTGATGTGCCGCCATCTTGATAGTGACAATTCACCGTGGGTCTGGCAGAGACCTACCTACCTGTGCAGCTGCTCCCTTCCTAGACAGCGATGTATTCATGCTGCTTTTTTTGTAGTCAGCAAGGCTCAGCTTCCTACCCACAGTCCCCCTTATTTGAAGTGTTGGAGACAGCAAAGTGCTGTCCCGCCTCATTTTTCAGCAAATGGCAACCCACTGCCATTTTTCCAAGTGCACGTACTCTGCCCTTCTAACTCATTAACCTACAACTGCAACTTAGTTTTGTAGGTAAGACTAATAGCATATGGGAAATCTTGGACTCCAGTTTTTCACTTTCTCACATAGTCTTCCTCATTGTCTTTCTCCCACTTTCCAGATAGTTATTTAGCATTTTACAACCTTGGATTTTGTTACAGAATCAGTTATTATAGGTCATGCACTTTGGGGTCAAATAACATTGTTTTGTGTTTGGCTTCTCACATGATTAAATTTTCATTGCAGAGATTGCACCGGTATACACTCTTGTGCTGTCAGCAATTGAGTGCTTCATACCTCATAGCTAAGCATGCTTACTTGCTCATGCATTGTTTCGCTGGCATTCAGTTTTCTTCATTTAATTAGCTACCACCCCCCTTTTATTTTCAAGGTTACTGCTTTCTTAGTTGTTAGTCCTGATGATGATCCCAACTGTTGAAACAATATTTTGGACACTCCTTTTGTTACAGCGCCCCAGGGCATCCCAGCTAGTGGAGATCTCCGCCCATCCGGCCACTGCCCCCACTTTTGTCGGCAAGGCTGGAGGAGATAATGAGAAAAATAAGGAGGAGTCACCCACCAGTCAGGACAGCCCCTAAGGTGTCCTGAGCTGAGGTGACCCCCTACCTTTAGAAATCCTCCATCGAGGAGGCGCAAAGAGGGTGTAGCCACCCTCAAGGACAGTAGCCATTGGCTACTTCCCTCCCAGACCTAAACACCCCCCCAAATTCAGTATTTAGGTGCTCCCCAGATCCCAGGAAATCAGATTCCTGCAACCTGAAGAAACAAGAAGGACTGCTGACCTACAAGCCTGCAGAGAAGGAGGAAGACGACAACTGCTTTTGCCCAAGCCCTCCCGGCCTGTCTCCAACTTCGAAAACCTGCAACCAGCGACGCATCCGACAGGGACCAGTGACCTCTGAAGCTTCAGAGGACTGCCCTAGACTAAAGAACCAAGAAACTCCTGTGAACAGCAGCCCTGTTCAAAACCAGCTACTTTTTTACAACAAAGACGCAACTTTCCAAGACTACACGTTTCCCGCTGGAAGCGTGAGACTTCTCACTCTGCACCCGACGCCCCTGGCTCGAGATTCAGAGAACCAACACCTCAGCGAGGACTCCCCGGAAACTGCGAGCCCGTGAGTAACCAGAGATGACCCCCGGAGCTCCCACAGCGACGCCTGCAGAGAGAAACCAAAGGCTCCCCCTGACCCCGACTGCCTGTAACAAGGGACCCGACGCCTGGAACCAACACTGCACCTGCAGCCCCAAGGACCTGAAGGAACCGAACTTCAGCGCAGGAGTGACCCCCAGGCGACCCTCTGCCTAGCCCAGGTGGTGTCTGTCCCGAGAAGCCCCCCCTGTGCCTGCCTGCACCGCTAGGGTGACCCCCAGGTCCCTCCATTGTTTTCTACCTAAAACCTGATGCCTGCTTTGCACACTGCACCCAGACGCCCCTGTGCCGCTGAGGGTGTGTTTTGTGTGCCTACTTGTGTCCTCCCCCTGTGCTCTACAAAACCCCCCTGGTCTGCCCCCCGAGGACGCAAGTACTTACCTGCTGGCAGACTGGAACCGGAGCACCCCTGTTCTCCATAGGTGCCTATGTGTTTTGGGCACCTCTTTGACCTCTGCACCTGACCGGCCCTGAGCTGCTGGTGTGGTAACTTTGGGGTTGCCTTGAACCCCCAACGGTGGGCTACCTATGCCCCAGAACTGAGACTTGTAAGTGTTTTACTTACCTCCTAATCTAACCTTTACTTACCCCCCCCCAGGAACGTTTGATTTTTGCACTGTGTCCACTTTGAAAATTGCTTATTGTCATTTTTTACAAAGACTGTATATGATATTGCTTTTATTCAAAGTTCCTAAAGTATCTAAGTGAAGTACCTTACATCTAAAGTGTTTAATGTAAATCCTGAACCTGTGGTTCTTAAAATAAACTACGAAAATATATTTTTCAATGTAAAAACCTATTGGCCTGGAGTAAGTCTTTGAGTGTGTGTTCCTCATTTATTGCCAGTGTGTGTACAACAAATGCTTAACACTACCCTCTGATAAGCCTACTGCTCAACCACACTACCAGAAAATAGAGCATTAGAATTATCTACTTTTGCCACTATCTTACCTCTAAGGGTAACGCTTGGACTCTGTGCACACTATTTCTTACTTTGTAATAGTATATATAGAGCCAACTTCTTACAGTGTACATGTATCACTTTTGTACATATAAAATGGCATACTTACAGATTCATGTGTTTGGCCTTATCTTTCTGTTGACACTTACAAATTCACTCTACTTGAGTCTCATGAACCAGTATGATTGTTTATCAGATGTATTTCTATTAAAAAGGCAGCAGACTGAATAAGTAATCGCCGCCATCTGTTTCTATTTATTTTAATTATTGGTTAGTGTTAATTTTCTCAAAATTCCTCCTGAAGGAAGCCTTTTATTGGTTTATAGATAATTTCCTTTGTTCTTATGGATATTGGGCTCAATCCATATTTTTGCTTAGTCAATCATGATGCAGCGTGCATGATCAATGAACATGAGATTCAAAGAAAGAGATTATCCAAAACTGGAGCTACTGGATGTATTAGACTGGGTGAGAACAAAAAAGAGAGATTTTTTTTACTTGACACCATGAACCGTAAACAAAAGCAGAAAACTGATCGAGAAAAGAAATGCAGATTCGATATTGATTTCATAAGGAAAGTCAACAAATAAAAAAGATATTGCACAAAACTGAAATCTGCTAGGTAGGAATGAGCATTAAAAGCACTACTTGGAATTAAACTCAAGGGTAAAATACGGAAAGGTAGCACTGTTAGGAGATATGCTACTAAAAATTATCTTGAGCTTGAAAGAAAACAGGAGGTCATGGTTGCCCCTGTAATGAATAAAAAAGACTTTAAAGGAAGGAAACTACAAATAAGAGTGGATTAGCTGTGATACTGAATATCATTTATATAGTATAGTTGTTAGACTATTCATCCTTCATTACCGGGTTGTTGATGTGTGTTGGACTCTGTTTTTGTTACTCTCGCCACTTTACCACTTCTATCCGGTACTAAAGTGCAAGTGCTCCAGTATAAAATGTGTATGTAATTGGATTTCCATGATCAGCATATTTGATATACTGGTAAGTCCCTAGTACAATGCACTAGAGGTGCGCAGGGCCTGTGAATCAAATGCTACTAGTGGGCCTGCAGGACTGGTTGCGCCACCTACATTAGTAGCCCTGTAAACATGGCTCAGACCTGGCACTGCAGTGTCTCTTTGTGCAGTTTTAAACTGCAAATTCGACTTGGCAAGTGTACCCACTTGCCAAACCTAAACCTTCCCTTTTCTCACATGTAAGACACCCCTAAGGGCAGGGTGCAGTGTATGTTTAAGGTAGGACATACACTAATGTGTTTTATATGTCCTGACAGTGAAATTCTGCCAAATTTCATTTTCACTGTTGCAAGGCCTATCCTTCTCATAGGTTAACATAGGGGCTACCTTTAAAAATTATTAAAGTGTAGATTCCCTATTGGAGCAGATAGACATGTGGAGTATGGGGTCTCTGAGCTCACAATTTAAATACATCTTTTAGTAAAGTTGATTTTGAGATTGTGTGTTTGAAAATGCCACTTTTAGAAAGTGGGCATTTTCTTGCTTAAACCATTCTGTGACTCTGCCTGTTTGTGGATTCCCTATCTCGGTCAGTTTGACAGTTGGGCTGTTTGCACCTCTCTCTAGACAGTGACACAAAGGGGGCTGGGGTGTAGCCTGCATATCCTGAGGAGCCATCTGTGCTAGGAGGGAGGGGAGGAGTGGTCACTTACACCTGAAAGGGCTGTGTCTGCCCTCACACAAAGCAGTCTCCAACCCCCTGGTGTGTGTTTGGGGCCTGCCCTGGGCAAGGCAGGATTTCACAAACAAGAGATACTTTCCTTTGAAGTAGGCCTACTTCAAAGGCCAAAATGGGTATAAGAAGAGCACCCAAAACCACAGACTTTAGATCACTTCTGGACATCAAGAGGAACCTCTGCCTAGAGAAGAGCTGAGGAGAAGTGCTGCCCTGCCTGAGACTGTTCTTTGTGGAGCTATCCTGCAGTTGCTGCTTCTGCCTGTGCCAGGGGACAAAGACTGGGCTTTGTGTGCCTTCCTGCTTGTGAAGAAATCTCCAAGGGCTTGTCCTGAGCTTGCATCCTGTTGTTGAAGTCTCAGGGCCATCAAAGCTTTCTCCTGCCAGCTCCTCGACTCTCTGCTGAGACTCCTGCCCTGCCAAGTGGTGCCCTATCCCGTTCCTGGGGCCTTGGAAGTGAAACTGGCAGACCAAGACTGAAAATCCACACACAGAGCACTGTGCGGGGAAAATATCGATGCACCTTCCGAGACATGGCTGAAAAATGACACGCCGCCGGCTTCGCAGCAGAAATCGGCACTCCACCGGCATCGCAGCTGGAAAATTGATGCACGGAGCTGGAAGAACGATGCGCAACACCCTCTGACGGAGGCTGTCAACATCGCAACCCACATTGCGCATTTTTGTTGATACGTGCAGCAGGATTTTCAACGTAAACCTTGCTGGGTGTGGAAAACCGACACAACGCCTGCCTGGACCAGAGTGCTACCCGGATTGACGCATTGCTCCCCTGCGGGGAGGAAAAACGACGCACGCTGACATCACTGGAGAAGGAGAAACGATGCACGGTCTTGCTTGCGGGTGAGACATCAATGCACTGCTTACCTTTTTGGAAGCACACTCCCCTGTGTGTGTTATTTTGACGCTATCCAGGTACTTTTCAATACTAACAGTGTTTTACCTGTTTTCTAAGGATTTAAGACTCTTTTTCCTTTTTAATTAATAACTTGACTTGAGTATGTTGGATTTTTGTAGTTTTGGTATTATTTTGTTTTGATAAATATTTGCTATTTTTCTAAACCTGCTTTGTGTCATTTTGTAGTGTTTTCATTATGTTACTGTGTGCGTTGGTACAAATACTTTACACCTAGCACTCTGAAGTTAAGCCTGCCTACTCGTGCCAAGCTACCAAAGGGGTGAGCTGGGGTTAGCTGAGGGTGATTCTCCTTTACCCTGACTAGAGTGAGGGTCCTTGCTTGGACAGGGGACAACCTGACTGCCAACCAAAGACCCAATTTCTAACATTGGTGATCAGCGGATGGGATTGGACTTGTATTTGTACTTGAAATACAGTGATTAAGTGTACACTACTGTTTTCAGTGCAGACCACTACGTGACCACATACTACTTGTCTTGTGATTTTGCTTTTTCTCTTTTTTGGATTTTTCCCTACTTCCATTTTGTGGTAACCCTTGATTGACTTTTGAATTTCATTGGGAACTTGTTATCTGCCTTTGGAACTTTCCACTTCTGTTGACGTTTCATCATGTCTCAGTCTGGAGATGCATAAACTTCAGCTGCTTTTGATTTAGTTACACAGTGGCCCAATTAAAACAGTTCTGTAAGGATCTTGCCTGCAACATTAAGAGCTCCACCAGGAATGAGGAGCTGCAAAAGGCTCCGAAGGCCTGGGTGGCAGCCAAGGGGACACAGGAGATGAGGATGAGGGTGAGGAAGAGGAAGAGGAAGAGGTGCAGAGTATTCACAATGGTATTGTGGGAGGGCCTGTTCTGTCTGGGGGAAGGATCTCCAGGGCAGGTAGCAGTGTCTCATCTAAGGGTCTGACTCCTGAAGAGTTGCAGGACAGACAGTCAGAGAGGGCTCACCAGTTGGAGTTGGAGAAAATGAGGGTGGCCATAGAGGAGAAAAAAATTTTGTTGGCTCATGAGCTCAGCTTGAGGGAGCTGGATCAGAGGAGCCAGTCTAGTAGGGATTGTGGCAGCAACATCACAGTGCAGCCTGAGAGGAGAGTGCACATTCCTAAGGACCCTGTGAAGGATTACAAGAGGGAGGATGACATCCTGTTGTGGTTTAAGGGGTATGAGTCTGCTCTCCATATGAATCTGGTCCCTGAAGCTCATTGGGGGGCTGGTCTGTGGAAGCACTTTGAGGCAGAGGGAAGAAATACTCTGACATCCTTACGGGGTCCCCAGGGGCTCACTTAACCTGATCACTAGGTATAGTCTCACCCCTGATCAGTATAAGGACAAGTTTAGGTCCTATAAGAAGAAGGAATCCCAAACATGGTTGGAGTGTGTTGATTCATTCTGCAGGCCACTGTATGGTTGGATGAAGGGCAATAAGGTGACAACGTGTGAGGGGCTTTACAAACTGATTGCTTGGGAGCACTTGTACAGTTTGTTTTCCAGAGCTGCACCAGCACCTGATTGACAGCAAGCTGACTGACCCCAGGAAGCTTGCACAGGAAGCAGACCACTGGGAGAGCACCAGGGTCCAAAAGAGGTATGGGGGAAGACCACGCCAAGGGTGGGCAAGGTCTCTCTCAGAAGAAAGGGGGGGTAAGGTTAAACAAAGGGAGTTCTCTAAAGGACCCTAATCTGATTCCCAGGGTAAGGATTCCCAGCCCCCCCCAGTGAGAAGAAGCCATGGTTCTCCAAAGGGAAACCTGTGGCAGGGGGTCCCCCACGTAAGTGCTCTGCATGTGACCAGGTGGGTCATGTAAGGGGGGACCCCAAATGCCCCAAGAGTACTCTGGCACCCACTGGTGCGCAGTCCAAGGGTTTGGCTATTGCAGTGCTTGGGGAGGAGTTGGTTCCAGGTGGGTGGGAGCCAGCGGAGATGACCCTTGTCTCACTAGGGGACAGTAAGATGGTCCAGAGAACCCTGGTGCCTGAGAACACTAAAACGTTCAGGCAGTGGGTGACCATTAATGGGCAGAGGGTGGAGGCTCTGAGAGACACAGGCGCCAGTGTGACTACATTGAGGAGTCACCTGGTGTCTGAAGTGCAGATAAATCCCCGGGTACTTCACCAGTGTAGACAACTTAGAGCGCCTGTGGAGAGTGGCGCAGGTTCCCTTTGAATGGGGCAGGGTCTCAGGTTCCTTGAAGGTAGCTGTGAGTCCAACCATGCCTGTAGATTGTTCGTTTGGCAATGACCTGGAGGATTCCCCTTGGAAGGAAGTGGAACACAGGTCACACTTGGAGATGTTGGGTCTGCCTGGGTGGGTATGCATATCCACCAGGTCTGTGGCAGCCTGTCAGGGTGATCAGGAGACCCTGGATCCTGAAAGAGTGGCCCAGGTGTCTGCCAGAAGGAGGAAGGGCAAGGGGCACGTGAAACCGGTCCCAGAAGTTCCCACGATCCAGGAGGAGGCTGAACCTGAGGGGGAGGCCCTGGAGCCTACAGGGGGAACAGGTGGCTGCACTGGGTGAGGTCCCTGAGTTGTCAAAGTGGTAGCAGGAAGGGGGGGTGGGAGAATTATGTGAGGCATAACCCTCTAGAAGGTTTGTGGCAGCAGCCTGCAGACCAGGCACCTGGCAAGGAGCCTGGATCACACTTGATTTACTGGGAGTACAGCCTCCAATATAGCGCGCATAAGGTTCCTGAGCCTGGGACGGCCCGTGTGCTCGTGGTACACCAGTGGTTCAGAGCCTTCCTACTGGGTCTGGCTCATGACGTGCCTTTAGCTGGTCATTTGGACAAGACCTTTGAGCGGCTTCTCACTCACTTCTATTGGCCCCATTTCTCCGATGCTCATTGCAGGTCTTGCCCAACTTGTCAGGCAAGTGGCAAGAGTGGGAGAAATGTAAGGCTCCCCTCCAACCTTTTCCTGTTGTCAGTACCCCCTTTGAAAGGGTACACATTGACATTGTGGGGCCTCTGGATCCCAAGACAGCCATGGGCAACAGGTTTATCCTGGTCTTGGTGGACCATGCCACCCGGTACCCAGAAGCCATTCCTTTAAGATCAATCACTGCCCCTGTGGTGGGCCGTGCCCTGATGGGAGGTTTTACCCACATGGGGTTCCCCAAGGAAGTGGTATCTGATAGGGTACCAACTTCATATCTACTTATATGAAGTCTCTGTGGAAGGTGTTTGGGGTAACGTATAAGTTCACCACACCTTACCACCCCCAAAGTAATGGTCTGGTTTAGAGATGCAACCGCACCTTGAAAGGCATGATTATGGGCCTGTCAGAGCCCTTGAGGCGGAAGTGGGACGCCCTCTTGCCATGCCTTCTGTTCGCTTACAGGGAGATGCCTCGAAAGGGACTTGACTTTAGTCCTTTTGAGCTGATTTATAGCCACCCTGTGAGGGGACCTTTAAGTCTGGTCAAGGAGACTTTGGGAAAAACTCCTTGTAAACCCCCCCCAGGGTGTATTTAGTTACATGCTGGCTCTGAGAAAGCAGACTGCCCACTTCAGGAGTCTCGCACAGGAGAACCTAGAAGCAAGCCAGGAGGATATGAAACGCTGGTATGACCAGAATGACACTCTGGGTGAATTTCAACCTGGACAAAAAGTGTGGTTGATGGCACCAGTGGAGCCCAGGGCTCTCCAGGACAAGTGGACTGGGCCATTTGAGGTGGTGGTGCACAAGAGTGAAGTCACCTACCTGGTGAACTTGCAGATTCCCAGGAACCCTTTAAGGGTCCTGTATGTTAACCAGCTCAAGCCCCACTTTGAGCAGACAGAGTTGTCCAGGCTCCTAGCGACAGATGACAGGGTGGAGGAGGAGAGTGATACTTTTCCTGACCTGTCTGCAGGAGAGAAAGATGAGTATGTGGAGGGAGTGAACCTCTCCCCCTCCCTGACTGCAGAGCAGCAGAGGGACTGTCGCCAGGTTTTGGGACAGTTCGCCTCACGGTTTTCCTTGATCCCAGAACTCACACACTTGTGCACACATGATGTGGACACTGGGGACAGTACATCCATTAAACAAAAGGTTTAAAGGGTGACTGACAAGGTCAGGGCTAGCATCAAGGATGAGGTATCCAAGATGTTAACCCTAGGGTTATTGAGCATTCCAGCAGTCCTTTGGCCAGCCCTGTGGTTTTGGTCCCAAAGGCTGCTACTCCTGGTGCCACCCCAGAACTCCAGTTCTGTGTGGACTACCAGGGTCTCAATGCGGTCACTAAAACTGATGTGCACCCCATCCCCCAAGCTGATGAGCTCATAGATCAATTGGGAGCTGCTAAATACCTCAGCACGTTTGATTTAACGTCTGGGTATTGGCAAATTGCCTTGATTGGGGGGGCCAAGGAGAGATCTGCATTTTCTATTCCAGATGGGCACTTTCAGTTTAACGTGATGCCATTTGAGATGAAGAATGCCCCTGCCACCTTTCAGAGGTTGGTCAACCAGGTGTTGGCTGGGCTGGATGAGTTCAGTGCTGCATACCTGGATGACATTGTAGTCTTCAGTTCCACATGGGAGGAACACCATGCAACATACTTGCAACACCTCTGTAAAGTGTTGGAGGCCCTGCGAAAGGCAGGATTCACTATTAAGGCAAACAAGTACCAAATAGGGCAGGGTTTTTTCTAACAATATTGCACCTGTGGAAATAAATACAATGGAAGCACAACAAAGAAAGCGAAAATGAGGATCATGCAGCATCTATGTAAAGAATTGTGAAAGTGGTTACTCAATGGGAAAGCATTTTTGCAACAAACATGGGTGCAATCCCAAAAATCTAACATTAATATGGGATTTAGAACATCTTGATTCACCAAAGAGCGGATGCTTGTGACATCCAACTAGGGACAGAGGAATCTAAACTGATTATACTTTTAGGAACAGAAGCTCCTTTGGTACACGATGCATGTACACCTGAAAGCTAATGCGGCTCCAGGAAATCAATTTTGTAAACGTTTTGTTTCAGACAAACTTGTCCCAAGAGCATTAGTGTGCTTTGCATGAGCACCAGATTATGCTACACAGTGTCAAATTCATTATTTTTATTTTAGGCATGGGGAGATTTATTGATTTGCCCAGAATCACATGATGCTGAGTCAGCATGAGCAAATCACATTTAAACATGATGTAAGCAAGCTGATACTATGATGCTCCTTTACAGCACTGCTCTGTATAATGATAGGGAGATAATGACTATAAGAAAATGCATATTTTTGTATGATCACCTCCATTTTGTATCGACTGATGTTGCTGGACTCTATACACTCGAATCCTGCGAACCAGACCCCTGTGCATGGGCTCTGACCCCTCAAAACATGTTGAATTGGTATATTCCTGATTGACACATTTAACTAACCTTTATGTCCACAGTGTATTGTACCGCAAGTGCCCAGGACATGTATTTTAAATGGTACCAGCACTTATTGTGGCACTACTAAAAGGACCATGTAAAGCATGACTCAAGTCCTGCCACAGCAGCCTAACTGAGCAGTTTTAAAACAACCATTTTGATCCATCATAGTCACCTTTTTGCCACAACTAAGCCTTCCTTTTAAACAGTAGTACGTCACCCCTAAAATACTCTCTCTAAGGGAGGGTACATAGTATTTAAAAGTAGGACATATATATTCAATGTTTGTCTGTGTCATGCAGCCCATCTTTCACTGTAACAAGGCTGGCTGTGCCATCCTAGTTAAATAAAATCCAGCCTAATGCTAAAGTCGAATTTTGTTAAACTATTTCAGAAATGCTGACTTTGGAAACTCCCTATTTTTCTACTTAATGCCAGTAGAAACCCTTTCAGAGTTAACCTCCATCTGTCATCTGGCAGCCTTCTGGCTTCTTTTAGGAAGATGTGAATATCCCACAGAATGGGAGCAACAGGGCCTTGGTTGGGAGGAGGTGTGTCTTCCTCCTGACAGGATAACCTTGAGGTGTGTACACCAACTGCATACACTTCAAAGGGGCATCCCTGGTCACAGGTGGTGTGGCTCATCCCTGTTTGCCTCTTGCAGTGTCCAGGTAGGCAGGGTGGCACCCATGTCAGTGGGGGACCAGTTTCAGAACTAGTTTGCAAGGGGCACTGACCAAGAGGAAGAAAGATTCTGCTGTGCCGGAGATTGGCAGAACAGTGCACTATGGGATTGTATAGGGCTAAATCCCCAGGAACAAATGTCAAAGAGGGTAGGGATGCCCCTGGGAACTTTTTCCGTATTGGTCAGGCAGTCTCCTCCACCCACAAGCTAGTGCCAGGCATAAATGTGGCACCCCTGGGCACCTTCTTCAGAACACATCTGAACCTGTGGGGGACAGAAGAAGGACTGGAGCTGTTGTTGATCGGGGGTGTGTGCTACTACTGCTCAAAAAGCCAGGTTTCGAGCCACTTCCTGAAAGTCAGCAGGTCTTCGGTCTGTCGTAGGGGCAAGGGAAGAGTGTACCAGGTCTTGGCGGTTAGGTGGGAGAAGGATCTGCCTCCGGTTGTCGCTCTTCAGATGCGGGGGACGGTGGCGAGGGTGAGGTCGGCTGAGCGGAGTTGGCGGGACGGGGTGTAGAAGGTGAGTCGTCTGTTGAGGTAGGCTGGACCGGTGTTGTGGAGTGCCTTGTGTGCATGGGTGAGGAGCGTGAAGGTTATCCTTTTGTTGACGGGGAGCCAGTGTAGGCCTCTCAGAAGGTGAGTGATGTGGCTGTGGCGGTGGGCATTGAGGATCAGGTGTGCGTAGGCTTTTTGTATGTGTTGCAGTCGTTTGAGGAGTTTGGCTGGGGCTCCTGCTTAGAGGGCGTTTCCGTAGTGAAGTTTGCTGCTGACGAGGGCTTGGGTGACTGTTCTTCTTGTATCTGTGGGGATCCATCTGTAGATCTTGCGGAGGGTGTTGAAGCAGGATGAGGAGACGGCGCTGACTTCCTTGGTCATGGAGAGTGTTGAGTCGAGGATGATGCCCAGGTTGTGTGTGTGGTTGGTGGGTGTTGGGGCTGCTCCCAGAGCGGTCGGCCACCAGGAGTCATCCCAGGCTGAGGGGTTGGTGCCGAGGATGAGGACTTCTGTCTTATCCGAGTTCAACTTCAGTTTGCTTTGCCTCAACCATTCGGCGACAGCCTTCATTCCTTTGTGGAGGTTGGATTTGGTGGTGAGGGGTTCTTGGGGAGGGAGAGGATCAGTTGGGTGTCGTCGGCGTAGGAGATGATGTTGAGGTTGTGCAGCCAGGTGACGCAGGCGAGCGGGGCCATGTAGATGTTGAAAAGTGTAGGGCTGAGGGGCGAACCTTGGGGAACGCCGCAGATGATCTTGGAGGCTTCAGAGCGGAAAGGAGGGAGGCAAACGCTCTAGGTTCTGTCGGAGAGGAAGGAGGTGGTCCACCGCAGAGCTGTGTCCAGGATCCCTGTGTTGTGGAGGCGTGTGTGTAGGATGTAGTGGCAGACAGTGTCGAAGGCGGCCGAGAGGTCCAGGAGGATGAGGGCTGCGGTTTCGCCGTTGTCAAGCAGGGTCCTGATGTTGGCAGTTGCGGCAATGAGGGCGGTTTCGGTACTGTGGTTGCTGTGTAACCCTGACTGGGATGGGTCCACGATGTTGTTTTCTTCGAGGTAGTGGGTCAGCTGTCTGTTGACGATCTTCTCGATGACCTTGGCCGGGAATGGGAGCAGGGAGATGGGACGGAAGTCCTTGAGGTCTCTTGGGTCCGCCATGGGTTTCTTGAGTAGGGGTTTGTTCTCAGCATGCTTCCAGCTCTCGGGGTAGGTCGCGGTCTCGAAGGAGATGTTGATGACTTTGCGGAGGTGGGGTGCGATGGTGGTGCTTGCTTTGTTAAAGATGTGGTGCTGGCGTGGGTCTGACGGAGATCCAGAGTGGATGGTGCCCATGGTTTTGATTGTGTTGTCTTTGTTCACGTTGGCCCAGATGAGCAGGGGGTCGTATTTGAAGGTGGGTGGAGAGTCTGAGGAGTCTGTGATTGCCAGGGTGGTTTGGCTGTTGAAGCTGTCATAGATATCTGTGATCTTGTGGTGGAAGAAGGCGGCGAGGGAGTTGCACAGGTCTTGTGAAGGTGGGATGTTGTTTGTGCTGGAGCTGGGGTTGGAGAGTTCATTCACGATGTTGGAGAGCTCCTTGCTGTTGTGTGCGTTGTTGTTCAGGCGGTCTTTGAAGGAGGTTTTCTTGGCAGATCTGATGAGGTGATGGTGATTGCGGATGGCGTTCTTGAAGGCGCCATGGTTGTCCGGTGTCTGTTCGAGGAGCCACTTTCTCTCCAGTTTCCGGCAGCAATTCCTCGATACCAGACATATTAAACACCCTTCGGCAGCTTGATTGTGACCTCGAGGCCATCCGTAACATCACCCTAAGGAACTACTTATTTTGTGGGGTGGTGATTTTAATATATATTTATGCTGATTTTCATCCAAAAAGATATGCGGTCTAACAAAAATTGACAATTGCGACCAAACTCACTTTTTACACAACTGCTATGTTGACAAACTTGATGATTTATTGCTTAAATATGATTTGGCCTTTTGTAACGAACTATCTTCTCCATGCTCCATTTAAATGAACTTTTAACCACAGAGGAGTAAATATTGTTTCAGATTTTATGCTGCTCTCCAATGGACACTTTCCTAAGGCTTCCAATTTTACCACCCATGCTGTCTCAATTACCAATCACTTCCCGCAGAGCGTTCACCATAATATCAACATTTTTAGAAACTGGTCCATAATCCATCCAACTTGTGTAATCAACAAAATTGAGATTGCCACTTTAAATGGATATTTCTTGAGATGATACCAAGTTGACCATAGCAGCTTTCTAAAACATTTAATTATAACCCATAAAGAGGCGTTTGAGACTTGCTTAGACATCATGGCTGACCCTAATGTGGTTATTGAGGCTTTCCTATCCAGAATAAAAGGGATAAAGGATGGGCTATTATTCTCTAGAAGGCACATATCTTGCATGAGAAACGGGTGGTTCAACTCCCTATGTTTGAAAGCCCACAGTAGATTGAAGGAGGCTCTGTATGTCGCCCAGATGTAGGCAAGAAGTTCAGGTGGCCAGACAAGCATTTATTCTAGCTATTTAGTGGTGGAAAAATGACCTGAAGGATGAAGCCTGGGAGACTTGGCATGAAGCAAGTCTTAGCAATGATAACATTGCATTTTGGTGAATAATTAACTCCCCTTTTCTGAGAGCAGAAGACGGCCCTCAGGTGGAGTTTGCTATTATGGAGGCCGAATGGATAGCCCTTTTGGCCACCGTTTACTCACAGCCTATAGAGGGGAGAACCAAGGCCTCCTCCACCTTATCTGCCTGCAGATTCTATACCTTGGGGCACCTCTAGTCTTACAATTACAGTAGAGGAGGTGGACAGGGCTATAAATGAGAGTAATGGGTGAAATCCCTGGGCCCGAAGACATCACTTTTGACCTTTTTCAATCCAACCTTCCACTATGAGGCTTCTTATTGACATAGCTCATAGATGCATGTTGCAGAGCAGGGTTCTTGCATACTTGGTCAGAGTCACTCATTGTCCCAATCTACAAAATGGGTACCGCCGTAATCCTGTCTGTTAACATCCAATTTCGTTGTTAGACTCCCTGGTCAAGGTAGTCGGTCATATCATTCTAAATAGACTTCAGGATTGGGCAGAATCCAATGAAATCCTCTCAGATTTACAATATGGTTTTCGGTCTGGGTTATGGACAATTGAACAGGGCTTAAAACGTAACTTTTTGGTCAAGAAGTATACCCAGGTTAGACGAGGTAATTTGTTTTTGGCATTTGTAGAACTATCCTCAGCATTTGACTGTTAGTCACGAGAAGCTGTGGTTTATCATGACCGATCTTGGCATGACCCCACTCATCTTACAGTTTCTCAGGGAGCTGAATGCCAGGAGTAGGGCCAGGGTACAGCCTGGCGCTACGGGACAATGGCCCTCATTCTAACCCTGGCGGTGTAACACCGCCAGGGCAGAGGGCAGAAAGCACCGCCAACAGGCTGGCGGTGCTTCCAGGGCCATTCTGACCGCGGCGGTAACGCCGCGGTCAGAAAAGGGGAACCAGCGGTTTCCCACCGGTTTTCCCCTGGCCCAGGGAATCCCCATGGCGGCACTGCAAGCAGCGCCGCCATGGGGATTCCGACCCCCTTACCACCAGCCTGTTCCTGGCGGTTTTCACCGCCAGGAATAGGCTGGCGGTAACGGGTGTCGTGGGGCCCCCTAACAGGGCCCCACCATGATTTTCACTGTCTGCTGAGCAGACAGTGAAAATCGCGACGGGTGCCACTGCACCCGTCTCACCCCTGCAACTCCGCCGGCTCCATTCGGAGCCGGCATCCTCGTTGCAGGGGCATTTCCGCTGGGCCGGCGGGCGCTCTTTTGGAGAGCGCCCGCCGGCCCAGCGGAAATGTATGAATGGCTGACGCGGTCTTTTGACCGCGGTGCGGTCATTTGTCGGCGGGACATTGGCGGGCGGCCTCGGCCGCCCGCCTAGGTCTGAATCAGGCCCAATGTATTCACCCTTTCAGCATAGAGAGGGGGTCAGGCAGGGCTGCCTACTCACACCTTTCTTGTTTACATTGTACATTAACAGTTTGGGTAATGCGCTAGTCAGCAAATCTAGAGATCTCCCTCAAATTAAACATTGTCCGATTCCAGCCCTCCTCTATGCAGATGCTGCTGTGCAGATGCTGCTGTTCTCTTGGCCCATACTCCATTGGGTCTGCAGCACTTACTAATTAACATTGTCATTTTTATGCAGGAGTTAGGACTACTACTCAATCATAGCAAAACCTTTTTTAAGAAGTGGGGGAGAAAAGCTTCGAAGTGATGCGATATAACCATAGACGGCTTTAAGATCTGCTCCATTGTAACCTTTTCCTACCTGGGTATTGTATTCAATAAAGAAGGTACATGGTACCGGCCATTAATGCTAGAAAGCTTCAGTTCATGAAGTCTACAACAGCCCTGTGCAATCTTGCAAGAAAATCGGGTAAGAGGTCTCCAGAAAAGATGCTAACTATTTACAAAGCATAATGTTTGTCCTCTGCCCTTTATGGAGTGGGAATTTGGGAATATGCAAATTGTCTTCCCCTGTAATATGTGGAAAATGCTTTTTTAAAGCATCCCTTGTCAGTTTCCAGTAGCAGCTCTACAAGCATATGTCATGCTGAAATTAGGACACCTTTCTTAACAGATATGGCTACGATCCAGCTAATTCTGCTTTGGCATAAGATCTGTACATCTGACTATACCAAACTTAAATGTGATATCATTTGGAACTGCCTAAAATCTCCTCTTGCCCTTTAAATCCCTTAGTTGAAATATATTAAAAATATATCCAGGGATGTAGGGCATCCAGAATATTTTGATCAGCCTGAATCCCTGGTCCACACTGGCTAAAAGGAATTAACGGCAGAATGTATGTCTCTGCTTGGGGATTTAGGGTTGTCTACAGAATTGTTGCAGCCAAGCATACTTAAAAAACAAATGCAGCTGGTCACATTTGACATTCAACCTTATCTATAATAATTTGTACATGATGATAGACATAGGTTTGTTCTAACTCATTTTAGAACGGACACATTTCACCGCCTGACTAACTTCCCTAACATAAATGATTGGTCTTCACCTTTAGTTAACTGTCCCTGTAACGAGGTATCACTACAAATCACTATAAATATTGTTTTCATTTGCAAATTGTATAAGGATCAGAGGAGGCAGCAAATTAAACCACTGTTGATATCTAACAACTTTGTACAATGTCTGTGTGCTTATACCTTACTGTCTTTGTATATCTGTAACATCATGTCAAGGTTTTTATGGGCTGTGAATAATTGCAGAAAGTCACTGAAAGTTTGTAACTCTGTTTATGCTGAGATGTTTTATGCTCATCTGTAATTTGTATTACTATTTGTAGCTTTTGAGCATATCTAATGTACATAGGGTTTTATGATTTTATACTAGATGATTTTATGTATTTTATTTACTTTCTTTATGATTTTAAATATTAAATCGAATGAAACTTATTTTGACTTTGACTTACTGAAACTATTGCCTCCAGGGTAATATACAAATGTAAATATATATATAAATAACAATCCGGTTTTAAAAAGCGCTGCTACTCATCCGAAAGTGTCTCGAGGCCCTAAGAGGGTTTGTCCTCTGAGCTTCAGTTGAAGAGCCAGATTTGAAGGTTCTTCCTGAATGCAGGTAGCGATGGTGACTGCCTGAGGTGCAGGGGCAGGGTGTTCCAGCTCTTTGTCATGCGGTAAGCAAAGGATCTTCTACCAGCCGAGGCCTTCTGAATGCGGGGCTCTGTTGCTAGTGCTTGTTGAGCAGAGCGGAGAGGTCTGGTGGAGAAGCAGGACATGGGGTGGTTGAGGTAGGCAGGTTGAGGTTCTAGGTCATGAAGAGCCTTGCAGGTGTGGCAAGGAGCTTGAAGTTAATTGTTTTCTCGATGGGAAGCCAGTGGAGGTCTCTTAGGTGATTGGAGATATGTTAACGGCGGGGAATGTCCAGGATGAGTCTGGCGGAGGAGTTTTGAATGTGCTGTAATTTCTTCAGGTTCTTCTGGGTGGTACCAGCCTAGAAGACGTTGCTGTAGTTGAGTCTGCTGGTAACCAGGACATGGGTTACGGTTTTGCAGCAGTCCTTTGGGATCCATTTGTAGATCTTCTTGAGCAGTCGGAGTGTGCGAAAGCAAGTGGATGCGACTGAGTTGACTTGGTGGGTCATGGTGAGCGATGAGTCCAGGATGAAGCTTGGGTTGTGTGCGTGGTTTGTTGGGGTGGGGGTGAGGGGTGCTGAGGGTCAATGACCACCAGGAGTCATTCCAGGCTGATGTGGATGTTCCCAAGACGACAATCTCAGTCTTGTCAGAGTTGAGCTTGAGGCAGCTGTTCTTCATCCAGGTAGAGATGGCTTCCATCCCGTTGTGGAAATTCTTCTTGGCCATAGTGGGGTTTTCAGTCAGTGAGATATTCAGCTGGGTATCATCAGCATAGGAGACTGTGTTCAGCCCGTGATCCCTGACGATGGATTCGAGCAGGGCCATGTAGATGTTGAGAATGGGGCTCAGGGAATAGACCTATGGAACTCTGCAGCTGATCTCTGTAGGTTCTGAGAAGTAAGGCGGGAGTCTGACTTTGTGTCCTGCCAGATAGAAAGAGCGGTTCTGCCAGAAAGGAAGGAGAGGGTTTTGGATCCACCCTCTACTTCCATTGGTCTGTTCAACTGTCATTCACAATTTGCTTCAGCTAACCACAGAATATTTCATGGACAATGGGCCATCCCACTCCAGCTATTGGCTCTCTTGTTCTGTGAGTGACATGCACATCCTCCTAAAAAAGTGCAGTTGTTTGTCAGCCCATGAGGGTCAATACGTTACTTTGCTAATTTATTTCATTTTTTGTTCCCATTTTTTGGTTCTTGTTATGCTTTTAAACTATGTCTAGAGGTTACAATAATTTATACTCCATAGCACCTTATCTTTACAACCAAAAGAATCATATCTCCTGTGTTCCTCATTCAAAAGTAAACATAATTTAATGCTATTTCTTAGTAAATATGCCTTGCCTGAAATGAAGCCCATGCACTATTCTATTAAGTTATATACTTAGTGGCACTTTTTTGTATCTAACATTTTAATTGCAAACATATGGCTGGCACGTTTTGGTGGTAGCATGTTTACCTTTTTTTCTTTGTTTATTTTTGTGGTGTATGGTTCTAATTAAAAAATAAAAAATAACTACTGCACTGTCTTGCCAGAGGTAGAACTTTGACGTTTCCAAGGATTGCTTTTCTAGCATTGAAGTAAGTTTGATTGCCCTAAGCTGGATTTAAACTGTGTCTGTAGCTCAATCTTTGTGTCACAGCAAAGCGCCTCATAAAAAAGGACACAAACGTCCTCCACCTACATGTAACTACTGCATACACATTTATTTAGCAATTCAATGAAGGTGGGACACATTCTAGCTAGAGTAAAGCAATACAGGAGTGCTAATGATTCTGACAATACTACCCTTATGTCAAACTGAACACAAGGATCAAAAATAACAACAGCGCCCAGATAAAAGTACCAGGAGACTGGTGTGACTGCTTTTATAAGTAGGTTCATTACCTACATGGGAGGTAATGCAGTGATGCACCAATGCAAAATAATACAATCAATTTATTAATTAAAATGAACAATGATAAAATATCATTCAGTATATTTCAATATATTCAACAGGACAGGTGGGCAGTGGTGTGATTGAGTTAGTGTTGTGGTTTCTATTCATCATATTAGTGTTTTTGTATAAATCATATATTGGAGAAATAAAATACTTTAAGAAGTGATAATGCTATATTTTTATTAACTAAAATTAGGAATTGAATGTAGCCCTAGACTGGATATACAGTTATTAAATATGTATATCTATCTATCTGTCTATATATATATATATATATATATATATATATATATATATATATATATATATATATATATTAGTAGACATACAGGATTAGTTGTATTTCTAATATATTTGGGTGTTGTCTTCTATCTATATCTTATTGATATTATTTGAGAGTAGCTCTGAATTTTTATAGTCATTTCAGTTTATATACAAGCTTGAACCTTGAATAAGGCCACATGCTATTGGCGTTTCAATGAGGAGAGGTTGATGTAGAGCATCTGGTTTTTCAAGTCATTAATTGCACCTCAGTAATCGAATAGCTTTGCATGTGTGCTACTTGTAAAGGCAGGAGCATCCCTGGTTTAGTTTGCTTCTTACATTTATCATACATTAACTTTATTGTCCATGTTTGTGCAAGAGATATGGACTTTCTATTAAGTGAAGCACAGCTGGCCTTTAGAATCTGCTCCACTCTATCTCACCAAGACAACTACAGACCCAGAATATGAGTCTGCTACCATAATTTTTCAACCAGGCAATGACGCTTGAGAACTTCGAATACAATATTTTATTCTTTCTACTTTATTAGCATTTCACATTGTAAGTCACTTAGAATAATCATTGATTAATCAAGTTTCTTGTGATTAAATCACTTTTTGGTGAAAATTATTATTATTATAATAATGACATATAGTATTGATGCTTACATTTTTTGTGACGTTTATTTTTATGTTCCTCATCTACACAGTCTTCAATCCTCACACTGTACACTTGTCAACCTAAAGTGGTAAATATGGGTGCATATTTAGAGACCTGTGAAGATGACAAGAAATATAGAGAAAAGCAAGAAAAAATAATTTAGCACAATAGAGGCCAAGAACAATGCTAGGTCTGTGAGTATGACTACATACCTGTGATGCTATTAATTGTGTTTGACCAATGACTTTGTGTTTCACCATTGCACATATTAGTTGCACGATGTTCACCAGTAGCACATTATTACATTTTGTATTCAGTTTAGCTGCCTATTGGCTTTGACATGGCATTAGCCATTAAATTCTGTATTCAGTTTAGCTGCCTATTGGCTTTGACAGGACATGAGACATTACATTTGATATTTAGATTAGCTGCCTATTGGCTTTAACGTGGGGATAGACATTGCAGTTGAGACTTTGCAGATGAGCTGTGTTTTTCCAAGCTGTGTTTTTCCACATAATAGACCAAGCTGTGTTTTTCACACCAGACTAGACCTGATAAGAGAGAGTACATTTGGTGTTTTCCTTTCTGCTCAGCCTTGGGAAGAGGAGAAGTCTAGGAGATCTGGCCAGTCTCCAAAGGCTTGTGTAGTTTTCCTGAGTCTGAGAGGAGGGGGCACGCTTTTGGAACGATGACTCTGGACTACGCAGAGGTAGATTGAATCTGCTTGACTTCAGACCGGAACGGAGACGTCAGTTGCCGTTCTCACGTTTGGGTAGAAAATCTCTTTCTCGCAGTTGACCGGAGTCATCAACTTGCAGACCCCAGAAAGATGAAGCTGAGCTATAGGCCCTACGGTGATGAATTTGGACTTTTATGCTTTGCTTTGAAGTTATGCTATATTATAATCACATATATTTGCTGTGTACATTGCAACTGAGAAGTACTTTGATATATTTTGCTTTCATTGCTGCGACTTTTGAACGTGTGCTTCCAATCTACTAATTTCGTCTCTCAAGAACCTTGCGGTGAAGTAATAATAACAATAAATGTCAGAAGTGCATTCCAGAGAGGTTCTGTGAGCTCGGTTATGAGATAAGAGCAGGAAAGCAGAACAATACCTCTTGGGCTTATTATCAACCCTACTCTTCGTTTTTGTTTATTTGACATAGCCTCTCAGTTCTTTTTTTTTAATAGTATACAGTGCCCATTCTGTGCACTGAAAGAAAAATAAAACACAAAATTGAAACTACAAAACAAAGGTATAGGAGACATAACAAAGCTGAGGTCGCACAGCATTAACGATAGAGCCCTGTGCAGTTTAAGAAGTGATTAAGATGACTCTTTTCTGGTCTACCTAACAGAAGTCACAGTGTCACTACAGACCAGTGATCTTGCCTTACTAACCTTTTTAGGGTCGAGCGCGCAAGCGCACTAGCCTGCTGTAATCTCTCTGTGGGCTTTTAACCACACCCATCAGTTTCATTGGTTTGTGGGCTTGCCCTTTTAAAAACCGCTTGATTTTATTTGTAAGAGGCATGCAGACGTTATGCCTTTTCTGGTATTCAACCCTCCTCGAGCGCACCGGCCAACTCCTGAAAACATAAGAGGCTCCATGTTTTCACCATGGTTTCTGGACCAACTTTTCTTTTTATTTCCTACGCAGTGCAATCTTGCTGCACTTTTGCCAATACGTTTGACTGTGAGCGAACTTCTGTTTCATTTTGTGTGCTTCTTCACGCTTGTGCTCATGGTGTGGTACTTTAAATCAGGTTTTTTATGTAAAACTGTATTACTTTTCATTTTATGTGGCAATAAAAGTCCGGTTAGGACTTTACAACGCTGATAGGTCCAAGTCTCGCAAATGCAAGACCCATTGCATTGTAAATGCTTGTTGTGAGTAGCTGTAACTTTATCCTGAGTGCGTGCAGTATTAATTCCATCAGACTGTAAGTGGTACATCAAGATGGAAGAGTGGAATTGCTGCAGTTCCTAGGCATCTTGGTGGTCGATCACTTGTGCTGCTTTCATCCATATTGTCTTTTCTGGCATTAAGTCTGAAAAGGACATCACACCCTTGAGTAGCTTCTTTAACAATCGTTGACATTATATTACATTCTTTCATATGCGACTATCTTGAACATTAACTTTTAAAAAACTAAAAACTAATGTCAGAGGCCCAGCTGTTGATGGATACTTCCTTAGGATTTCTGGTTTCCAATCATTACTCATCATATCATATGTAACATTCAGCAGTACGGTTAAGGACATCGCATTTTTTGAAGAGTCTGTGAGTTCTGTTTCCAGTGGGTTTTGATGGGTCCAGTGCCAAACACTTACGAGATTAAAGTGTTTTAGTTTCAATGTTATTTTCTCTTCATATTCATATTCAATATGGTTTATGATGTATGCTGTAGTTTTTCGGTGCACCCAGCAATGTTCAGTAACTAGGCCTCTTTATGAGCTCTCTGTCTCTTTTTGCAATCAGTGAACCTGCAATCACTTTGCCTGATAGATGGTTGTGTCATCATATAATCTGTAAACTGAAGATATCACCATCTCTGGGAGAACAGGAACTCAAAAAATGCTTGCAAGTATATTGTTTATAGCGCTTTCTCTTCTCTAAAAATATTTCCCTATCTCTTAATATTTGCTTCCTTGCCCTACCTCCATTGTAATAGTTACTCCATTCTTCATCTGCTCTTTACCCCCAAGTAGGAACTTCTATGTGCAGTCTGGTATTAATTTTTATTCAGATTTCAAATGCATTTTTGAAGATTTTAAGACTTCATCTTCTCTGTAATGTCTTCTTTCAGAGATCCGATTTATTCTAAAACAAGTGTTATTATTTTATTTAACAAGTATCAC
The DNA here is from genome assembly GCF_031143425.1 of Pleurodeles waltl. NCBI lineage: Eukaryota > Metazoa > Chordata > Amphibia > Caudata > Salamandridae > Pleurodeles > Pleurodeles waltl. The sequence goes on along the minus strand of NC_090449.1, from coordinate 768,417,250 downwards.
GAAAATCTGCACTATATAATTACATTGCAGTAGTATCACAGCTACTTCCATTATTCACCATACAAAATATACTGTCAAAAAATGTGATTACCGTACAACAATTGAAAATCTGTGTCAGCAAAAACCACAATACTCTAAAACAATTAGAAATACAACATAACAACTTGAATGTAGAGCCAATTACGGATAGGCAATTTCACAGCTGTTATAGTGCCCTTGCACATTTCTACCAGAAGACATTCCCACAATAGCATGAACGATTGCTGTTGGGGATGGGGTTTCCAATGTCTCAGCCGCTTCACCATCAGACAAGTGGAGGCCTTATACCCCCAGCAATCCTCATATGTCATCATTATTTGGGGAAATTACCTCTCGTTCCAGCATGGCCAGAAATGACACTATGATTGTAACCAAGGCAGGTCCTTGTTACTTTTTGCCCCTGGCTCTTGTTCGGTCATCATGGATTACAATGCATATTTGAATATCATTCCGAAGGCTGGTGACAAAAGGTGAATACACTTGGCTGTCTCTTTTTCTACAACCCTCATGATACAAGTATTGTTACAAGCAAAGTCCTCCTTTCTCTTGGTACCCCGCTTTAAAGCTTGAGTCAGAGGGCAGCTGTGATATATTATTACTGTGCGATCAGACAAACCAAGAGCCCTGGACACAACAGTTTCAGAAATAAAAGGAGGAAAAAGCCAGAAGGCCCTCCCTCTCTGGAAAGTGAGCCAGTTCGAGAGGGGGGGGGGGGGGTGGGTGCCAGATTTATGTACGTTGATGCCTTTAAATAAAACGCTACGTTCAGGTTCTGCTTAAGACACGTGCAGAAGAGGAACAGCTGCGATATTTAATAAAAGAGAACCAAATCCATGTCCCATAGAACCAGGCATGGAATTTACCTCTGAAACCATCTGCAAGACATTCTAAAATACCAGGATGTGTGTAGTACACTGCTATGTAGGGTTGGATGTGGTTTAGGTACGAATTTTTGATTGTACCATGATGATACTTTTAAATTATCAGTGGGCATTGCAAGGAATATTTGGTTAATTCAGCTTGATATAGCACAACATCTGTCCCAAAATCTGTCCCTCATACAATTAAATGTGCAAAGCGTAGTTTAACAATTCCCTCAGCACTTTCAGGAATAGGTTTAGCAATGTAAGAGCATGTACCATTCAAGTCATCTACATGTAATCAATTACACTATTACATCACTTGTTTTAGATTTTTATCTAAGTGCAGTCGGCAGCACTGGTATTTAAGCACACTTAAGTGATACAGTGCATGAAGAAATTATGCCGGAAAGCCACACCAATTTCTTATAGCTTAGGGGTGATGCAGCTAAATGGATACTTGGCGCATTCTTTACACATTGTTTGCACATCCAAAAATGTAATCTTGGCGACAAATTGTTAAACGCAGCATGTATCAAATGTATTAGCATTGTATTGCCTCTAACTTACAAAGGATACTTACGAGATGTTCACTTTGAAGATACCCACCTTGACCATGTAACACACAGACAGAAATACTTTATGGATAGCTTGATACATTATATGCTTAAACTGGAGCATTCGTCATTAAAATGCAGGTTTAGTCTGTATTAAAAGTGTTATACATTTTATACAAAAATGAAAATAGGTCACCCATTGTTCTTGCAGACTTGTCAGATCTTCCCACTTGCAAGTGACTACTGTGGTGCATAGGAAAAAGTAGAACACTGATCATTTTCGTATGGTAGAACGTATGGGACAGTGAATGTAAGCTGAACAAAAATAGATTTAAGAAGCACTGATGACGAGTAGTTATACTTACTGATAAATGATAATGGAGCATTTTTTCACTTTTATTGCTATTTGAGGGGCATGAGCACAGCCACTAAAATGTGCACACAAATTTTGTTCTGAAACTTTTCAGTTTTGACACCCATCATAGTGGCAGTTACCTTTACAAACACTTGAAATGGTTCGACATGATTTGTGTCTACCAGCAGGGGTGGCTCCTCCGCAGTAGTGGAGGAGCATTCCACCCCCACCCCGGCTAAGAGCCAGCAGCAGAAAAATAAAATTATATTTTAATGTTGTTTTATTTTTCTGCTGCTGGCTCAGCCAGCATGTGCGAGGAGCCGCAGGGCTGGGCCACGGGAGGTGGGAGAGAGGAGGAGGAGTGGAGTGCACTAAGTGTGCATGTTTGTTTGGCTGGTCATCTTAGGCCGGCCAAACACACATGCGCCCTTAGGTTTTCCAACCCAGCTGTGTTGCACAGCCGGGCTACAGAGAATGCACAGACCCCGAGGCAGTGTCTGAGCAAAAGTTCAAGCTGCTGAGACCAATCCTGACCAGGCTAGGCTTAGCGTGACAGCAGCACCAGGTTTGCATGGGGAGCCTGAGCTGGTGTCCCGGTGAATGCTGGGACAGTATTAGAAGAGCAGCGAGGTGGCGGCGGGAATGGCAGGAAACTGTGTTTTTTTTTTCTTTGTTTCCCCCGTCGTCCCTCCCACCTCCCCACCCCTTGACATTTGCAGCAGCCACCGCTGTCTACCAGTATTAAGAACAACAAACTGACATGATAGCTAGGTACAGCCATTCAAAATAAATGCGAAGCCAGCAAAGATATTGTAATTGGATTTATATAGTGCTTCCTACCCATAATGAAGCATGAAAGTGCATTTGCAGCAAGAAGCACACTACACCTGAACCCAAGGTTAGTAGTTATTCCAGTGGTTATTGTGATTTGTAATGTGCTGTCAAGAAGAATTACATCTATTTAGTCCATTTACTTTGTGATATATTATGGTAGGTGTGATCATTAGTAGGGGATCTGTGGTTTCAGGTGAATGGTTGGGGAGATAGGCCAGTGGAGATTAGGTGATGCCAGAATATAGGGATTGGGTTTTAAAGAAGAGAGATTGTGATCTATATAATGAGGTATCAGTCAATTGCAGAATTGCAGTAAGAAAGATTGAGGCAGACAGGCACGAGACTGAGAGGAGGCTGTTCTCATATATAGAAGGTATACAGAGGATGGAAGGTAAGATGAGGGTCACTCTGAAGAAAGAAAGGAGAAGAATGAAGTGAAAGTTGGTGAAGGTCAATTTTTCCACGGTGGGTTTAGGAGAATAGTGGGAGACGTTTTTCTGAGTTAGCAAGGAGTCGGAGAGTGGAGAGCAACAACATTAAATGAAGTGCTCCATAACCAGCGCAGACAGCTTAAAAATGTGATTCCGAGTATATACATCATGTAAACATCAAGAGGCCTCACTTGTTGTTTTCTACGCCTAGGGCAGCACTTTTAAGCATAGTCTGGAGTATCTCTGCCATGGTACAGGGTCTGCATGCTGCACAACGGGAGCTGACCTGAAAAAGAGAAGGTCTTATTTAAAAGTCTTCCCTCACTATTATGTATATAGAAGGTTTTTTCACTCACTAAACATTAGTTACTTGGCACTGGCTTAGAATGTCTCGCCAATGCTCAAAAAGATTTGTACCCTGTTTTGTCGCCTAATCCTGTCCAAGTGTATGCAGTGCGTGTGACTATTGCAGTATGTGCAATATATGTACAAGATGAGGATGAAGTTATTTTCCCAGACAGTGGAAGTGTAACAAGAAGGAGGAGACCTTGACAGTGAAGTGAGGATAAAGAAGATAAGACTCCTAAAGAAATTTGTAGGAAAGTGGAATATTATGCAGTGAGGCTGGTTGAGCTTCACTATGTAATACTCATAATATCCCAGACTGGGTCCCTTGGATTTACTCTAATAAATCCCTAGCTGAGTCCTGGTAGTGTGGCACAGAGCAGTTAGACTTTACCAGAAGAACAAGTGTTAAGCATTTCAGAGTAGCAAAATGGATGATAATTAGACACGACTCAAAATAAATTGGACACTAATTTATTAAAATAAAGCAGATTTTTATATAAATATGGACACCAAAATGAACACAATCAGATACATATAACTAGAGTTATGGGTTTTAGAAGCAAAAATAAATAGGTTCTATTTACTCTTGCAAAACATGAATATTGAGGTCAATGGAAAAATACACTAGTTACACTCAGTCACTTACAGGTCAAGTTCAGGGTAACCCACTAAAAGTACAGATGCTGCGTGTCCCTGGATCAATGTTCACCAGGCAGTATAACTTTACTTGGCTCGTACAGCCTGGGTGCAGAGTGGCCTTGGCTGTCCATGGTGCTGAGCGCAGGAGCTGCAGGTGCTGGTTTTACCACTTAGACGGTGCTGGTGGGGAAATGGATGCAACAGCTTGACCCTGGGGCCACTGAGGAGGCTAGTTAAAGGTGCTTGGAGTTTTTTTGAGGTACAGAATCATCTAAGGGGTTGGTAGCATGGCTGGCCACCAACAAGCCTTGTTAGTCCCAAATACAGCTTTTGGTTACTTGGACGTCCAGGGGGAAAACAGTAGCCTCCTGAAATTTGCTGGAGGTCAGGACTGCTTTTCCCACAGTGCACTAGACCATTTACTTTTGGGCGATCCCTCGGCTGGACCGATGGCTTGTGATTCTTTGGGTTGGGGAGGGTGATTTGACTGCAGTGGACCAGTACCTGTAGTCCAAGGAAGTTCTGGAGCTGCCTTTGGCCTGCAGAGTGGATGCTCTTTCCCTTAAAGCTGGTTTCTGGTCAAGGATGAGAAATGGTCACTCAGTTGCAGGATGGTTGCCACAGGTGGTTATTGCGCCTTTGCTTTGTGCTGGCCCTAGGGTCACAGTCACGGGTCTCCTCTTTGCGATTGTTGCATGTTCATCAGATCTGAGTTTGTGTTGCGTGGGGTGCCTGTAAATCCTGGATTTAGGGGTGAGGGTGCAAGTAGCCAATGGGCTACAAGCTCCAGCGCCTAATCTGCCTCTGAAGCAACCACATCCGGGGATGTGTGCCACTTTTTCTACCCAGAACCCTCTATTTTGTCACTTTTTAAAAATGGAAGAACCCATCCTCAGCTGTACAGACGAGGTAGCCCACCATAGGGGTGTGGCTAGCCTTCTGGGGGTGTACACCTCCTAACTTCCTAATTTTCCCACCTGCTCAGGTGCAAATGTGCCTGGGGGCTGAAGGATGGCTTTGTACTCCCATTAGAATTGCAGATCAGTGGTGGTGTGTGCTTTAAAGCTCACAGACTTGATGTGCCACTTCACCAACCATCCTGTCAGGGAGGGAGGTGACACCTCTGGCCCAGGTAGGCCTTTGTTTTCAACTCTTGGGAGCAGTGCTTTGACCTTGACACACATGGTGGGGGCAAAGTTGAGTTGGAACAGTTTGCACTGCTCCTGCAGTCTGCAATGGCAGGGTTGCTGTCATCTCTTTATTTGGGTCACTTAGAGTTGCACAATCAGTGCTTCAGTCCCTGGTGAACCCTTCAAATCCCACAACCTGGGTACCACTGGAACCATTTACCAGGGACTTATAAGGGGGTTGAAGTCTTTGCCAATTGGGGATACCAACTTTCATACATCAGATTTAGGGAGAAAGCCCTGGGACTGAGGCCTGGTTAGCACTCTCCAGTATGCTGTCAGTCATTGATCAGCAGCTAATAATCCAGTTTGGGGCCAAAAGTGGGGGAATCTGCAAAAGGCCTGTTTTCAATTAGGTGCTTCCAGTAGCACTGCCACTTTTTAGATGGAGGGAGTGCAGGGGGCTGCAGTCTGTTGTTTAGGGTGAGAATGGTCCTTTTGGTGAGTGAGACCAGACTTTTTTCTCTTGCCTGATCGCTGTCTTTGTGGCTCGCACATCATTTAGTTTTGTCACATTGCCTATTTTTTCTCTGTTTTCCACTCGTTTGTTGCTTGCTACCATCATCAAAACTCCCATTTCATAGATAGTGCCTCTCTCTGTAGGGCAATTCAGATTCTAGATAGCCTTTTTGTCGCTCTCTCTCTCTCTGTTGGGTAATTCACAGCATAGATGGTTTTTTGTGTGTGGCATTGGTGCTAATCAAGCTGTGCCTGATTTGAAAGTTTGTTTTTTGCATTTGCCAGCTGTGGAACTTCCCTGGAATAATTTGTTTTCAGAAAATCACTGATAATTTATTTTTGTTTATTCTGTTTTATGATAATATGATTAGTCCATATTGTTTTCCAGAAAGGGAGTGCTGCACATGCATATATGGCCACTAAGCGCACTTTAATGTAATATGCTGTACATTTGTGGGTCCTTCCAATGTTTCATTAAGACATTAGGCTCAAATCTGTTTGCCCAAATAAGACATCTACTTTATTTGTGTTTGTTAGAAATTGGGTCTCTACTTGGCATCGGTATGCACCCTGTCCAAGTAGGAACCACAATCCTAGTTAGGGCAAGTCAGTGACACTTCCTAAATTAACCAGTGCTCACCCTCTGGTAGCTTGGCACAGAGCAGTCAGGCTTAACCTAAGAGGCAATGTATAAAGTATTTGCGCAACACTTGAATTAAAGGACCACAGTGAAAACACCACAGAAAGACTCCACTCCAGCTTAGAAAAATAGGAAATATTTATCTGGTTAAACGTAGACCCAAAACACTGAAACCCAATTACTTTTGCATAGACTATCACGGTTCAAGTGTAGTATTGAAACTAAGAGTGCCTAAAAGATGCAAGCGCTCCCTTTCAGGGAGTTACTGTAAGTCCTCTTTAGGGTAGTATTAGGAAAGCCCTTGCAATGAAAGTTCTGATGTGGTATCATGACTGGAATGGTTTGCAGGAGATCTCAGTTCTCCGGCCCCTCAAAATTGAAAGTCAGTGCTGAGCAGAAGCACACAAGAGGTGGCTCAGAGCTGTCGCGTGGGGTCTTGCTGGATATGCATGCACAGAGGCTGAGTATTCAGCCCGCTTCCCCTACTCACAGTACCTTGTTGGAGTCTGGAAGGCCATATGAAGATGTCCTATGTCGTGGCAACTGGGCCTAGACACAGCGCAGCAGTGCAGAATGTTGGGCCGCGCTTGACACACATGGAGCTTAGCGATCGAAGAAGTGCTACATGCACTGGTTTTGGTGAACGAAGGAGCACTTGGCATGCACTGACTTAAGTGAACAAAGAAATGCTCAACACACGCTGACTTTGGTGCATGAAGACGTGCTCGACACGTGGTGACTCTGGTGCAGGAAGAGGCTCTTGATGCTTTGGTCAGAGGGATGTGTAATGCACTTGGAGCAGATAGTCACATGGCTCGTAGTTGAGATTCACTGATATCGAATGGCAGAGTCCCAGGGTAGTGATGTGTGGTTGAAATCTTTGATGATTTTCAGACTTTCAACAGGGGGCAAGCTAACTAACCCTTGGAGTTACTTGATGTCCTTTTGAGGTTGTAGAGCAAGAGCAGTCCTTCTCACTGCTATAGGCAGCGGGCCAATACAGCAGATCAGGTAGCATAGTGGCAGTCCCCCCTTCTCACTGCTATAGGCAGCAGGCCAACACAGCAGATCAAGTAGCATAGTGGCAGTCCTTACTAGTAGCACAGCAATCAGCAGGAAGTAAGCCAACACAGTAGAGCAAGTAGCAAAGTGGTAGTCTCTCCTGGCAGCAAAGCTCCTCTTCTTGGCAGAGTCTCCTCAGGACCCAAAAGTGAAGTGATTTTTTGGGGGGCTTGGGGCCCTATACTAATACCAAAATGTGTCTTTGAAGTGGGAGGACTTCAAAAGAGGCCTATGAAGATCAGAAGGTCACTTCTATTCCTTCCCTGGTTACAGACACTCTGCAGGTGGGTATGCTACCCTTTGTGTGAGGAGATGTACAGCCCTATTCAGGTGTGGGTGTCAGCTCCTCTCTCCCATGTATCTCAGGAAGACCCATTAGTCTGGTGCTGGCTCATCAGGATGGAAATGTCACACCTAAGCTTCCTTTGTGTGTGGCTGTCTAGAGGGGATGCACAAAATCCAACTGTCATCCACTCCAGAATTGTATTCAGAAACAGGCAGAGGCACAGAATCATTAAAGTAAGAAAATGGCAACTTTCTAAAAAGTGACATTTTCAGAGCTACAATTTAGAAGTTTGTACTTCACCAGAAGTTGTGATTTTAAATTGTGAGTCCAGAGACACAAAACGCCATAGTTCTATATTTTCCCATTTGGAAAGTACACTTAAAAGATGTTTTAAAGCTTTTCCAATATTAACCAATGGGAGAGACAGGCCTTGCAGCACTGAAAAACCTGGACATGTCCAACTTTTTAAATACCCTGCACCCTTCCCATGGAGTGAACTAGGGCTACCTTAGGGTTGTCTTATGTGTAATAAACAAGGAATGTTTGGGCCTGGCAAGTGGGTGCCCTTGCCAGGTTAAAATCGCAGTTTAAAACTGCACCTGCAGGCACTGTAGTCGCAGGCCTGAGATATGTATGAAATACTATTGTAGTGGATGGCACAATCAGTGCTGCAGGCCCACCAGTAGCATTTAATTTACAGGCACTTGGCACACATAGTGCACTTTACTGGGGACTTACCAGCAAATTAAATATGTCAATTATAGATAAGCCAATGGTACCATGTTTAGAGTCCAGAGCTCATGCATTTTAGCACTGGTTAGCTGTGGTAAAGCGCACAGACTCCTCAAAGCCAGCAAAAAAAAGTCTCAAAAATGGGCGGTCAGATGGCAAAAGGTTGGGAGAAACCATGCCAAGAATGCCAGGTCTAACAGTGTGGTAGCCAACATTTGTCATTTTGAACCTTAAAACAAAGTAAACATTATTGTTTAAAAAGCACTCGTGTGATTAGGCCAGGCCTAGAAATAAGGTGTGTGCCCACTTACAGATTCATGGCTTGATTTTGCTATTCATTTGGAGCCCACTGATATTATACCTCTCTTTTCACTGCTGATGATTAATTTATTACTAATTATTCTAGTGTTAGATGAAGATGTTGTAAAATAATTAAAGTAGACTTTGAACAGCGTTGTAGTATTTATTTTCTGTTATCTTATGTTTTGCACTGTAACAGGTGAAGAAATTGTTTTGCATGCCTATTACCATGGCTCTAGTTTGTATTTGAAAGGACATGCCTCCCGTGAAGTTCATGTCAATGGCAATCATTTTCAAAACTTTCCACATATTGGCCCTATTTACCACGTCAAATACTGAACAAAGGTGTATAAATGTATGTTAATGTTCTTTTTTGCGTATTTAAGTTCAGTCTTAATGTCATCAGAAAGTCACATTTATTACTGTCAAACTTGCACAGACGCTGCCTTCCTAGCCCATTTACCATCATCATCTTAAAATGCTAGATATGCATACCCATTATATGCCAGTTTATATGCCAGTTTTGTGGCAGGAATACCCAGAAACATGTCAGAAACTAGCATTATTGTTTAGGGATGGGTACTATAGTTCTGGTGCCACAGTTATGCTATGCAAAGCAGAATGTATGTCAATAAGACCCACAACATGCCAAGTAGAGAGACCAATATACCACATGTAGCCAAAATGCCTCTGTATGCTATCAAGAGGGTTCTGGTACACCAGGGATAGCCAATTTATCACCAAAAATACGTTGTGGAGTGACCACTGGTGTGTTCAAAATAGATAGAATATTTATCAGTATTTCACAAGAGGGGCCACTATAATGTGAGGGATAGTCTAATTGGCATCGGAAATGCCCATTATATGTCATAGAGGGTCCACCATTAAAGCCAGGGATAGTCTGAATGACCACATTTTATCACAGTTTGACCACTGTTATGCTATGTAATGCCCAGTTTTGCCCTAAAATGCACATAATATGGCATAGATAGTCCACTTCCATGCAGTGGCAACCACTGTCACCAACAATAGCGATAATATATCATGGAGTGTATAATTAATGCCAGATATAGCTGTAGTTTATTATATAAAGGCTACATTATGTCATGCAACTATTGCTATAGTAAGTCCAGGATGGTCACCAATAGACCCCTGGGCAAAAAATATAGAAAACTCACAGACCCACTGTCTCCCATACTTCTCTTCATCTCCTTGCCTCAGTAAAACATACCAGGAGAAACACACCATCTATTGGGTTCTCCACAGCTCTTTTCTGTCATGATCACAATCATGTTCCTCTGGGGTGAAGAGCCTGCTGACACTTCTATGAAGTCAGGATGGAACTGGTTGTTGGCTCTTCTTCTTTTGAAGGCCAGCACACATAGAAAGAGGGAAAATCATGGAGAAATAATATTCCTCCCCACTGCACCACCCTTACTCCACCCCTGGAATGCATACGCTTTTCACACATTCCCAGATTTACAAAACCAGGTAAATCTGGGAATGCATGAAAATCCATGGGTGTTTTGTGGGACACTCACCACAACAGTTATGGAATGCCTTCCTGACACAAAGTAAGGCAACACAGCAACTTGCACTGCCTTGCCTTACTCCATATCTACAAGGCCTTGTAAAGCCACTCAGTGGCTTTGTAGATAGGGCCATGCAGCCTGCGCCACCAATGCATCACAAAAAGTGATGCACTGGCAGTGCAGGCCTCATGTAAATATACCTCCCAGAGCTTAATTTGAGCTGTTGATGACAGCACATAATTATCCTCAACAGATTGTTGTCCAGAGCACGAGAGAGAAAGGAGGAGGAAGAAAATAGGGGAAAATGGTGACAAAGTGAGAGAGAAGGGATGAAACAGAACTTGCAAGATTGATATGAAAATGCAAGGAGTCTCTGGTGGTGGAATAAGAGGCATCGGGTGGAATTAACACAACACAGTCTCAGTATTTGGCACCACAACCTTCGATAGCACTGGCTGTAGCACAGTAGTACTCAAGTGATAGAACAGTTGTGGGTTCACAGTGCAGTGATGAAATGTATCAGTGTGGTGATGACAAGTTACCTCACTTTGTTGTGATATGGCTTTGCAGATAGGAGGTGGTTATTTAGGGTTGGTAATGTGATGATATTTGTGTTTGAGAAGCAGGGCTATGAGGGTTGATCCTGAAGGGAAGTGTGGTTTTGTTGGGATGTTGTATTTTCACTGACATCAGGTTTTTTGTGGTGTTGGTGTTTACAGTGTTAGGTCAGTGCTACGCATGAGAATACAGTGCTATGGACGTAGAATGGTAAAGGATGTGGTATGTGGTGCAGTGAGGTGGGAATCTGTTTGCTGGGGTTTTGTAAATTAATTGTAGTAGGTGGTATTGTGCTACTTTGCAGTGGTAGTGTGGGCCTGGAAAGGCAGTACCACAATGGTGTGTGGCATAGTCAGAGTGCTTTGTGTCAGTGTCTGCTGAGAGGTATTTCTGTAGGGATGGAAATTGGTAATACTGCTGTAGGGTGGTTGTGGTGGTGCTTTGTGGTGGATTGAGCAGGATGAGGGTGGGATTGTTGCTCGTGTGCATGCTCTTTCTATATTTTTGATTCTTAACTATTTCACATGCCTTTCCAAATATTGATGTAATTGAGTATGTGCACTACACATGAACTGTTCAGTGTCATTTCTGGTTTAGCTAATTTGATATATATGTGTTCCATCTTCAGATTAGAGTTTTGCAAATTTTCTTTGGCTCATGTTAAAGTCAAAGAAAGATTTTCCATTCTCTGCCTTACAGTGGCCACGTGCATTGTTTTTTAACCTTTGTAGCAAAAGCAGGATCTGAGAGTGAAAGTTTCACCTATTGCTTTATAAGCCATAATAAAAAGGAAAGCTAAACATTACAGTAGAATGAGGGGCGGAGGAATTAGCAGTAAGTCTGGCTGCTGGGAAGGGATCCTGGAGAGTGTCTCTAAAACATCTGTCTACTCCTAACATCCCGCTTTACTTTGTGCATAACAGTGCCCAACACAGTCTACTCAGTGAGACCCCAAAAATCTCAGGATAATCAACATAGCTTCAAAGATGGGGACAGCACCTGAGGGCCAGAAGGCCAGCACATTTGGTCATACACAAATTAACCTAGGGGCACTTTGAATCATTTTAAATTTGTCAAACAAATGTGTTTACTTGTCTAAATGGGTTTGTAAGGTGCTGTGGCTGGGGATGAAGCAGCCAAAGTAGTGGATATTCATGACACTGCTCACGTTGCCCTTCCCTCAAATTTAAAACCTAGTTATTCCTATTAATAGGGGAAAAAATCAAGTTTATGTTGGATGTGGACCCTTTTTATACTCCTAGATTGAGTTGGAAGCTGTAGATGCAGTAGACCTTTGCACTAAATATACTCCTATAATCCTCCACAGCAATCTCCTTTTAGATTTATTGAGATGCTGTTGACTTACACTGAGTGCCGGACCTGGTCCTCTCTGCAGGGCACCACCAGACCTTTTGTCTTCACCCCTCCTGATTTTCTGAATTCATTTTTGTGTGCATTAGGACTCTTTGCACTTAAACACTGCTAACCAGTGTTAGAGTGCTTGTGCTTTCTCCCGAAAACATTGGTAAAAATTGATGAAGCGCTTCTGGCTATACGTAAAAGTTTGCAGCTGTTCCACAAGATCAGAAAGGGTTGGAGTTTTTATTTCTGTAGCAAGGGACATGTTGAAACCTTGCCCATCGTGAGTCAGATTAACACCTAAGCATGGAATGTGATGGAATTCAAAAGGGAAGAAACAATAGACCCAAAAACTTCAAGGGTATAGCTCAAACACATGGGCAAAATTAATCAGAAATAAATTCTGGTATTGCCCTAGGAACGAAGACCCAGAGGTGTTGTACCTTGAGAGATAAGAGACATATATAGGGTCTAGAGAGACATTATTTACTTGGTAAGCATTATTCTCCTTATCCACAGGATTGAAGAGATAGATGTTATCGACAAAGGAGTGTCAATTCACCCCAGATTTCTGAAAATGAACAGCCAGAGGAAGGGGATGAAAAATCATCAGTGCAGAAACAGCACTTCAAAAAAGTAGAAAGGAATGCAACAAAGAGACAGGATGCTCACAGAAAGAGGGTTCCCTTGAAGAAGATTAGCCCTCAAAATTGTAATTGAAACTTATGATTAGTGAAGCTCTAAATAGAGAAAAACCTTTAACGAGAGCTGTTGCTTCACTAGTTTCGAGATCATTTTAAGTACCAGTATGCCACCATGTGGGCTATAGGGATTGCTCTATAAAAACAAGTGAGTTGGAGCAAGAAAGCAATGCCATATATGAATCTACTTTGAGATGAACCGTAGCATCAGTGACAATACCCTAAGAGTCCAGAAATGGAAAGGCATTTAAAGTGAATTCTATATAGGTTGAAATATCAGAAAGTAGTAACTCAATGCCCATTTACAATAACAACCAATATTGTTCTGGTTTTGAAACATAATGCATCCTGGGGATCACTTTGGACTAGTCTGAGAGATTGAGTTTTTAGTTGCGAAGATTCTGAGCCTTCACAAGTAATAAACTCATAAATTTCTTGTTAACCAAGTACCCCATTGTAGCACATTACTCTCTCAGAATAACTAAGCAGAGAAGCTGAAGACCTACCGAGAGGAGGTGGTGGTAGCTAGTACCCCCAGCTTGCTGGTATGCAACACCACGCAATAAATGATTGTGCAGTCAGTGTTTTTCTCACAGAACAGACAAGCACTTTATTATGCACACTACTAAATAATACATCTACCAGTAGGCCGTTATAAATACCTTTGACACTCCAGATCTGGTGTAACTCCAGTAAGCCATAGTCATAAATCTCAGTACTCCTACATATATGCATAGACACAATAACAAAGGGTGCAATTAGAAAAAGTCAGGCTTAATAGCTTAGTCCGGGTGTCGCCATAAAAATAGAAATATGGCATTTAAACTAATTGCAAACCACATCACATTAAAACACCCTCTGATGGTGCCATTTCTCAATTACATTTATTAATATAAATTTTGACCTACTGTTCATGTAAGCATACACAATAAAGCATTGTAAAATCAATCACATGTGAAGATGAGTCTTTTTCTGTCTTTATATGGTTGCCACTTCAGCCTTAGGAACATCCAACAGATGTCCCAACACTCCTAAGCTCATGTACAGAAGCAAAAGCTCCTGAAGTGCTTGAAAACTAAATCACCTTCTCCCAGGGGCATCAATACGATACCCTAGGAGACATGGTGCAATATTCATGAGAGAAAATCTAGGGGGTTGCTGCTATTCCTTCAACCCCCAGACAGCATTTAAAACCATTGGTCATACCCCTTCCCACTGCTGGGGCAGCACAAAAGCTATTATTCAAATTTTTAAGTCCTGCTCAGGGGTTTATGGGACACTCCACAGCCCTGGAGCTTGAATAACTGATAAGCAGCTTTCAAATGAGGCCTGGCGCCACCCCTCTTGCTTTTGTTTTATTGAAGCCTTGTGCCGCATTTGGAATTTTTGAATGCTGGCTGCCCCCACTCCTTTGTTGGGGCACCATATGTGTGCAGGTTAGGATGGGGCAGTACAGGGAGCACACTTACACACTCCCTGGGTGGCTCCCTGTATGGCCAACTCTGTTCTATTGTTTATTATGCCTACATGATTGTGGGCAGGAAAGAGCTAGTGTGGTGTGTGCAATGCACCTTGCTCCACTAGACACTGGCACAGGGAGCGGAGGCTGCATATGAGGAGGAGTGTAGCAGTGTTTGCAATTTGTTTCTGCTCCTGGGCGATAGGGTCCCCTGGAATAGCTTTCCAGTGGGTTTGGCTCTAAATGGTAGGGTCCCTAAGGTCAAGAGTTGATTGGGGAGGGGTACACTACATGCTCCCCCTCAATGCAGAAACTCAATTTGGAGATTGTTCTCACCCCTGGGGTACTGGTCCTCCCTGTGGGAAATTTTATAACTCATAGTCGAGCACCAGGTGTTACATTTTCCACTAGTCATCCAGGGGACTGGGCTTCAGATGTTGATTTCTCTGTTCACATGGGGCCATTTTCATAATTTGTTATTTTGCTTGTGGTGGCCTGCTCTAGCCCTCTAAATATATTTATTGCTCCTGGAGCTTGGTTCTTGACACCAGACCAGTCCTCTGCCTCGGCAACTGATGCTCTTGCCTGCCTCATAGCTGCTTCATAGCCAATAAGCAGAACTCGCTCCCTGCTCCACTCCCCTAGTCTTACAACCTCCTGCCTACTTACAGGGCACGTGTGTGGCAGTGGAGTCAAGGGCCAGTTCACAGTAGACCCAGGGAAACCCTTTAAGGTTGCCAACAGGTCCACCCCTCTACTGTTCTTTAGCGGGCATAAGGGGGCCAGCACCATTGGGCCTGGAGAGACTCATCATAGTCCTGGCTGCCAGAAGAAGGGTAAGTTCCACATTCTATCTGAGGAGAGGTTCAGGGGCCTTCCTCCTCATAGCTAGGCATTAATACGGCATCTCAGCCACAGGTCCAGTGTCTTCTCAAGTGTCCCTCCCTTGTGCAGAGATTTGTAAATGGGGTAGAAGGTTCTGCCCAGTCATCACATCATCTCTCCACTTCTGTTTCAACCATCCTGCACAGCATTCTGGGACATATCGTCATGGTATCTTCAAATGATCCATGGAAAGATCTTCCATGTAAGCTTAATCTTCTCCCCCATCTGACACATGATCCATTCCCACCAAAACCTCACAGTGAAACCCCTCATTTATTTGGCTCCTGAAGTCTGGACTTCTCTTTTGTTTCTGTGGTCTTGGCCTTGCCCAGTTCCAGGTGTAATGTGAAGAGTTATTTAGTGCATTCAGAATCCGTCCATCCAATCCCTCCCCTTCCCAGCAACTAGACCAAGCACTGTTAAATTGCTCTGTTAGGTGAGGAGGCCTCAGATCCTCCTGCTTGCCAGCAGACTAATAAACCTGCCTATAATTATGGCTGAGCCAGGGAAATATGATAATTGCCTAAGTGCCATAAGGAGTACTCATATCACAAAAGTGACAGTGGATCTGCAACCAGTGTATATGTTTACTCTAAAATTGATACCTGGCTGGCATCTCTAGGCTTAAGTATGGAGATACAGTGCAGTAGGGCAGATTTCACCCATAAGGAATGGTGCAGTGAGCACACAGCCTGTTCATTAATGCACTACAGACCTACATAATGAATGCTCACACACAATATAAGTTCTGAATGTCTACCTGCTGTTCAGCCGCAGATGTGTGCACATGTGTGTTTTCACATGTATGCGTGCAGTCAGCCCCAAGCCTCATAAGTACCTTATCCTATTAGGAAGTTCTCACTCTCATGCCATTTCCACAGAATTGATCTCTTGTGGGGCTCTGGTAGTGGGACTCACTCAAGGTAACCGTCCCGAAATGGGTAGTCCAGAAGTGAAAACCCCAGTGGGATTTAATGGTGTGGGGACTCAATTCCTGCAACTAGCATAACCTTTACTATTAATGCAGAACATTTGCAGTACAGAATATTACAAGAGATGTAACAAATGGACTTTCACTTCAGAGTGTTTCTCCCGAGTCACATTGTCAAACTGTTTTCACATCCCAAGGGGTGAACTATGGATTCACTCTATTGATACAAAGGTACAAGAATAGTGTAGAAGTCTTCTCAGTGCATGTCTTTGACTTGTTGCAGGAAGATATATGGTTAACGTCTTATGTGGATGACATACACGTCAATTGTGTTGAGTTAGCTGAGCAGCATTAATACATAAATAGAACAAATAGATATAATATAAATAGAATAATCACAATAGTTGCTAATGCAGGTTTTCAAATGAATGATCAAAATTCCTAAATTGGATATTTGAATATGATAGTCTTATGATATAAAATGTCCAACGAAGGAAAGAAACTTTAATCTGAATTTCTGTAAAAGTGTGGCATATTTGAAAGTTTGACTACAATCAGAAAATGACATTGATGAACAGTCTGAATTTCAATCGATATACCTTCCACATTATGCAGAAAGGTTTATGAAACTGTACCAATTAGTAACTCCCACACTTGCAGGGGGACGATTGTAAAGCAAGACATACCAGAATGCTAGGGAACGTCAAAAGGACATGGTTATCACACATTTCCTACATAGTAGGCAGAGGCAAATGCAACTTGATGCTCCAAATAGTTCAAAGTCAGGCAGGATTTACCTACATAAAATAAACAAAGATCAGACCACACCATCGAAATGTCGTTTCTACTGAGCTACAGAAAAGCCATTTGCTTGGGTAGAGAAAATTATTACTGCAGTGCACAGAGCTATAATTAAAGCACGCCCGACAGCATAGGGTAAGAAAAATATAATTATGTAACTAGTCTTCACTCTGGAGACAGCTACCAAGGTCAGTATACTAATTTCAAGGGCATTACATGTAACATGGTGCATTCGGCCGTATATTCGACTGGGTGAAATTTAAATTACACTAGTGCCACACTGGTTACCCTAAATCCTTGAAATTAAGGCGTTATTACACGTCAATTAATGTACTATTTGCAGTAAAAAAATTACCATGAAAATATGATAACAAGAGACCATGATTGACTGTTGTTCACTGTGCCATGTTTTAGAATGCAATTTGTTCGTCTGAGGTGCATCCTTGCATCAAACATTGACACAAAGAGGCATTTTGTACTGTTATAGCAAAAAATGATGGATTTGCATTTTGTGTAATTTTGACAAAACTTTCGAGCAATTACACAAAAGGAAATTATGCAATGTTTGCACATCCCTAGCTGCAAGTTAGATGAATTCTAAAATTCAATTTGATCATAATCCAACAATGAGAGCTCTCTTCCTTCAGTATCAACAGATAAACCAACAAAAAACATGAATCATTGTAAGAATACCTTGCAGTTTTGTATACGGATGCATCTGTGCACCTTTCAGTGGGCATGAACCAGTGATATTCAGCTGCCTGTGGAGCAGTAGAGGGAACATTTGAAAACCATTGCGGATTCTAAAGCACAAATTGCCAAACTAAATGCACCATATTCAGCCTGACAAAAGACAAATCCCTTTGTTCCAAGAATAAATGCCTCTGACTTGTCACTTTGCAAACAGGAATATAATACTGATTCAACCCACTGGGTATCTAATGACTACAACAATTAATTAGGGAAATCCATAGGAGCAAAAAAGAAAATTCTGGGTACAGGTGACTACCTTTAAAAAAACAACTTCTGTGTTTGGATACCCAACACTCATTGGCACACCAGATTGAGGAAATCCACACAAAAGACAATCTGCGCTTCTCAAAATCTTCATTTCAAATATGTAAAGTCCAGGTAGTAACCATGTCGGCAAGTATGGACCCAAAAGGAGCTCAGTAATACAGTTATGTCACAATAAAATATTTCCACCACCTTGCTTCCTAGTAAAGTACAATTGCTTCCTGCCAGAAGAAGGGCTCCCTATAGCTAACATTTTAGGAGTGGGTCACTGCTCTGTACTTCGTAAATTAATCTGATCTCATATGGCCACAGCTGAGCATGACGGGATAGATTCCGTTGTTGCCAGAGTCCTTGCAACTTTACATATATGAGTGATATTTCAGCTATTACTGACCAAGGCAACTCAACAGTATGTACTGCAGTGTAAAAAGACTTTTAATCAGCGACACAGACTTAACTAGTGTAAAAGCCATTTATTAGGACAGGAATGCATATTATAAACATAACATTAACATGATCTGAAATTCAATTTATCAACTTTTCAAACCCCACCCTTTTGACGCTTCCCCTAGTCTTTCTTTTCACTGCATTCCCCCACTTTTTCCTCCATTCACCCAACCCCCACTTCCATTCACCCACACACCCCTGCCTGATTTGGACTTCCCCCACAATGTCATCCTTCACCTGCTTTTTCTCCTCCCCTACCCCTGGAAGGGTGGCCAGGCCTGCATCTGACTCTCCACCCTCCCCCATCTACTGCACTACTGCCCACCTTGCAACCTGCCCTAAACTGGCATACTCCCCTCTCACGACCTACTCTACAAGCATACCCCTTCTTGCCAAACCTTCCCCACTTCCATTTTTACGAAGGTGGGTTGGGTGGCCAAACTTCCGAACTGCGCGATGGGCTGGCGTGGAAGAGGCCGATCCCTCCCTTAAACCCTCCCCCACGTTACCCCCCACCAATCCTTGTCCTTACCTGTTTTGCTTCCGGGTCCTGAATGCTCCAGGGGAGAGACTAGACTGTGTCTGCTCTCCACGGGGCCCTCCATCGGGACATAGTCAGTGACACTGACTTAACTAGTGTAAAAGGCCATTTATTAGGACAGGATTGCATATTATAAACATATATATAACATGATCTGAAATTCAACATATCAACTTTTCAAACCCCACCCTTTTGACGCTTCCCCCAAGCTTTCTTTTCACTTCATTCTCCCACTTTTTCCTCTGTTCACCCAGCCTCCTCTTCCATTCACCCACATATCCCCCTTCTCCTTTCGTCCCCTGTCTGATTTAGGCGTCCCCCATGCTGTCATCCTTCACCTTCTTCTTCTTCCCTCCTGGAAGAGTGGCCAGGCCCGCATCTGACTCTCCACCCTCCCCCATCTACTGCCAATCAGCATGAACCCTCTAGGTGTTTTGCTGCCCCACCAGCGAATCCCACTGCAACACTGCACATCCTTATGCAGACTCTTTAAGCCACATCATCTTACCCCACAAATCCCCCAACAAGAAATACACTTCCATGATGTAGTACACATTGCCCATATCTGACAGGTGTACTCCGTCATCTCTGAAGGGCACCGCTTCCTCCTCTTCAGACCCCTCATGTGTCAGAACCTTAATGTCATGAACACAGCAGAAAACCCTCATCGCCCGATTGAGGTTCCTTTGAGCCCTTTCCATAGCCCCATGTTTCATAGCCCCTCTCCATTTTCTCCTGGGCACAAATTCTGTGCATACCAGGCAAGTTCCATGCATATTTTGTAGGAGCAAATCCATATCCCATTTATGTTTTGCAATAGGGTGAGCCCAGAGAGCCGCACCAGATCATTCTCTCCCAGATGTAATACCAAAACATCAGAACATCCCTAATTCGGTATCATAGATGTTAGAAAAGGAAGCAAATTGCCCTACCTCATTCCGCTCTTCCCCCACCACAAAACCTTGTGACGGCTACTTGGCAGTCCAAGGGAGCATCCATAAATTTGTTTCTCCGTGTACTTTGCTGCCCAGTGTATAAATGAGTGCCCGGCCATGCATGGTGGCCACTTTCGAATTCTTTGGGCCACGCATGAAACCGGCAAAGAAACACAAATTTCAGTAGGTGGCAAACAATCCCCCTCCCGTTCCAAGTAACCCCGTCCATTATCCCTTTACTCTCTTGCTTGTAACCCAAGTCTCAGGCCCTCACATATTGCTCGCAGCATTTAGATATCCACCTGATATGAGCCCAGCCCCAACCTAACCGAGCTGCTGCAGTTGCTGCCCCAATCCTGAATAAATGGGTACTGAAATAATGTGCCTGCCGCCCAATCCGTCGCAAAGCCACTCACAAGACTGACAGCAACGAAAATGCTGTAAGTTTCTCACCATTCGCGTGACAAAAAACACCTCCCCCACTCATCATCCTCTGCGTCCTGAAACTGTCCTATTCCAAAACCGGACATGCAGCTACATCACCCCCTTTACATAACCACACCCATTTACCCCATCCCAGCTGATCAGTTTTCGACCTTCAGAACCAGATAACCTAAATGCTCCATTGCAAGCACACCTCACCCTCCTTCACGCCAACAGACTTCCTCACACCTAATGATTCAGATACATGAAATGCCCCAAAAAACATCCATACCATGCATAGCCTAAAAAGTGCCACCTTGTGGGCATCTGCGCAGCAAACCAGCAACATGTGCAGCAACTCCAGAAGCAAATCAAACATAATAGCTTCCCTCACTGCCTTGTCAGACCCGACTCTTACTTTTCTCTATCCTTTGAACATTTTCCCCAATATTTCATGCTTTGCTGGATCGCATCCAAAAAACGACTTTCCATAGAATGACACACCTGCCAACTTGCCTCCAGTTGTGGCTGCCGATAAACCTTTGTAAATCAAGAACAATGCAAAATGCAACATACGTGACTCAAGTGCCCCCACTATCCTGTGCCCAAAACTCCCCTTCAAAACCTTCAAAATTCTGGAACTCCAACCATGCAAGGTGATAATTCTTCCGAGTGGATTCCGCTAGTGACATCTCCACAAGCCTAATGGCCATCATGTCCCCCATTCCCAAATGTCTGCTGGGATCTATGTCTTGTGTTTGTCCGCACCTAGTGACAAACTGCGAAACCGTTGCCACTGTGAACGAGTCAGCGAATTCTACAATAGAATTGTTTACCCCTGGAATATGTGCTGCCTTAAATATGCAATTTAAAGTTAAACATCAAAGCATAAAACTCCTCAGGAGCCTCAATACCCTGAGATCCTTTGTCCTCTGTCTATTCACCAATTCCAAACACTGCCAAATTGTCCTCATGAAACATTACTGTTCTGTTTGCCAGTTTGTCCCCTCAAACTGTCAATGCCACAAGCAGCGGAAAACAATCCAAGTAAAACAATGCTTCGTCCTTGTGTCAACCACTGCTCCAGCCACGCCTCCGCACACCACCGTCCATCCCAGAAAAGGCCAAAAACAGAGGCACCCACCGCGTCAAAGAATATCTACACCTGCCAGACTGTGTCCTCCTCCCAAATAAACATTGAGACCCCATGGAACTGTGTCAAGGAAATCTCCCAGATCCTGATGTCCTCTCATATGCCTACTGACAAAGGAATCCTGTGATGAGGGAGGGATGCACCCAACATTGCTAGTCGCAAGTGCCTGCAAAAAGTCCTACCCCCCCACACCAACCTGCACGCAAAATTTAGAAACCCCAAGAACTGTTGGGCCATGCTCAATTCAATCTTGTGTAACGACCTGATGTGTCTTAGAAAAAACAGAATTTACTCCACCTTCCCTGCTGGCAATTGTGCCATGAGGGCCACTGTATCCAGGTCAATGCCCAAGAAGGCCAGTACACAGCTTGGGCCCGTCATCTTTTCAGGAGCCAAAGGAAACCCTACCTCCAAAGCGAGCTGTTCAAAACGTTTCAAAGCCTTGCTACATGATCCGGAATTTGGCTTACAAAAAAGGAAATCGTCCAAATAGTGTAACACAGCCCAATGCCCACTCACCTTTATGAAAACCCATTGTAGTAAAGTACTAAAGGCTTCGAACAATGCATATGAGATGGCGCAACCCATGGGTAGCACCCTGTCCACGTAAATGGCCCCATCAAGTTGCATCCCCAGCAAGGTGAAATCCTCAGGATGGATGGGCAAGAGCTGAAAAGCCGCTTTAATGTTGCACTTAGCCAACTCAGCTCCCCTGCTGCACCCACAGATGAGCTGAATAGCATCATTCATTGACGCGTACACTACCTGCGTGTCTTTCGGCACAATGAAATCATTCACCGAGGACCCCTCTGGCCATGACAAATGGTGTATGAGGCAAAACTCACCTTTACTCGTTTTTGGGACCACATCCAAAGGTGAAATCACCAGTTCATCCATGGGCTATTCATAAAATTGGCCCGCAATTCTGCCCTCTGCCACTTCTTTATTCAATTTTGGAGCCACCACCTGTGGCCTTTCCTTTGCAGACCGCAAATTGTCTGCCCATCTTTTCACTTGCGGCCCTTAATATTTACCCAGATCCTTTCCTTGAAACCCCATTCCAATTTACTTGCTATGTCCATATTCGGGTACATGCGCAGCCAAGGCAGTAACCTCTCCAACTTAATTGGAGTAGGAGCCCTTCAGCCCAGGAGTGCCTTGCATCCCTCTGCCCCTGGCTGATCTCCACTGTTCCACTGGACTGGCAAGCGAAAAGCATTTCGTAACTGCGTGTCTCCCCCCCACACTTCAAACACTCATGTTTGAATTTGCAGAGACGTCTAGAGGAAGAACCCTTGTTGAAATTCCAACAGGCTCCTGAACTAGGGGTCTGAGGTTGCTGTACAGTACCTGCCCCCCTGTGGGCGGTACACAATTGAAAAGACTTATACAACACTGGCAAACCACTAGCGGTGTGCGTCGATGCAGCGGAATGTGAAGATGCCATCCACTGCTTCCACAGTTCCAAATCCACATCACCCCATGTCTTCTCGGGATTTACGCTCTGTCTGGCCCTGAACTACTTATCATAGCTCAAGCACGCAAAACCCCAGTGTCCTACCCCCACCTGACTTCCTTTTCGTGTGCCGTTCTCTCCCCATTGCCTGCTCCCTCTCCCTACACAGCTTGGCCCACCTCTCTTCCGTTTCAGCTACAGCTCTCCTTTGCTCCCTTATCCTGGCTTATATGTCCACTGCAGACCAGTCAGTGGCCCCCGTCCTGCCGTGGCTTTCTGCTCTTTTGCCCCTCACCCCTGGACCAAGCCTGTTCCCCAGCTGACACCCCTGGCCTCACTGCATCCTCGATGGCCTCCTTGTTGCCTCCAGCCAGATGACCGTGCCCTAGGCCCTGTTTGGCCTTTCCTTTGCTTCTTTTTTGCTCAAGGGCCCCACCCCCCCTTGCCGCTACATGTTTTTCTCTCACCTACTGAGAGGTCCAGAGGCAGGTCTAGCACACCTTTTCCCCCAGTCTCCCCCACTTCCACCTTTTGTGGCTGCCCTGTAATGGTGTTCTGCCCAAGGGGCCTCCTGGGCCCTGCATTGCCTTCTCAGTTTGGGCCCCGACCCCTCATCACCCACTGCCACAATAACAGCAGCAGAAAACGATTTTTGTTTTGGGGAGTGGAAGCGCTGCACGTTCCACCCCCCCACTGATTTCCTTTTTGGCCCTTCCCAGGCAATGGCATGCGGCAACTGCCGCTGCCACGCCGTGTGTGGCGGTGTGCTTGAGGCACACCATGCCCACTCAGGCCTGGTCCTCCCGGCCGACTTCACCCAAAACGCTTCAGCGTCATGGCCTGAAGCCACGTCGGTGTTGCGTCCACAATAAAACAATACACCTAACCTACCCTGCCAGACTTCCGAACCGTGCTTCAGGCTGGCATGGAAAGGCTGATCCCTCCCCTAATTCCCCCTAATGTACCCCCCTTATAAACTCCCACAAATCCCTGTTCTTACCTGTGTCACTTCCAGGCCCCCGAGCGCTCCTGTGGAAAGACTAGACTGCATCTGCTCTCCACTGGGCCCTCCATAAGCAGCTAAATTGGTTGAAAAAAAATAATCAATTGCACTGCTTTTCTCCGGTCACAAAATAAATATAAGTATATATTTGTTGTGGCACACTCACTTCAGTAGTCAATTCATATGAGTGTGGCCTCGGCACCAGGCCAGAGCTTTTGTACTAACAAAAGACTTGTTGTGCTTGGTAGTGCTTGGTAGCAATGGGTAGAGTGCATACCTTTTCCTCAGAACAAGGACTGGCATCAACTTCCAAAATTAGCAGAGGCACTTGCCCGAGGTGGGAGTTGTCAATTTTCTAACTCCTTCAACTCAAATGCCAACTGAGTGGGTTGGGAGGCCTCATGTACCAACACAACTGGATTTATTTTCAGTGAACTCAACAAAGATTATCTGAAGTGCAAAAAACGACTCCCTCCAAAGGTTGCTGCTATTGACTGGTTCCTAAAAAAACAAGTGAGCTAGTAGAGGAGAAGCTACATAACAAAAATTAGCTTGGGCTTTCCTATAGAAAGCCTGTGCTAGCCACAGCAGTATAAAAAATGTAATTCTACCACTATTACAAGGATAGAAGAAAAGATAAGTTGAATGTTAACATGTGACTATTTCTTCACATCTCCCAGTCCACTACCTTATAGATCACAAATAAAGATTGTGCCACAGCCAGAAATTTCTCCCCATGATGTGCAGCTGAGCAAGTGCTGCTCAACAGGTGGTTAGCGTTGTGTACTTTAAAACCTGCAATTTGATCCTGTTCACTTTCACTGTTTAGTGCCAAGAGCATCACCAGCTATATATGGGTCAGAAAGACTGAGTACTAGGAATCATACTGAATTAAATTATCAGTGCATCAGAAACCCACCAAATTCAAATTCAGAATTGGCTATAATCCCTTTTGCAATATATATGACAAAGTTGGCGTTTCGTATTCAAATAGTGCATGGTGAGTACATACCAGTCTATGGATAACCAAGTCCAATTAGAGTTGCAACTAGCAAACAAGGAAGTTTCAATGACCAACAAGCAGTGTGTCTGCTATCAAACTGGTAGCCATGCTTCTTCAAGATGTTATATATTGGGAAGAATTGTGCCCAAATACTGGGACCAACGGTGACTCTGCAGGTGCCCCATACCTTTTGTATCATCCTAGATGACATAGTCTCACCAGGAATATTTGCCAGCAAATGGGACATAAATAATTTCAAAAATGTTTTGACTAATCTACAGTCCTAAACTTCATTTTATGATACGGATCCATATTTGAATGCAAATAACTAAGAAGATGCTTTACAGCTATAATTGGTATGCTGACACATATCAGGCATTGCAGGAGTTGCTTCAATGGGAATGCTGTTTATTCAAAGTATAATTTACATACAAGTTTCCATATTTTAAAGCCCAACAAAAAAATTATTTGACCAGGACATTTATTTTCATAACCAAAAAAATGATATTCCGACTCTCTCCTTTCTTTCTGGTCCTAAAATGATTTATTCAACATAATTTCTCCATTAACATGTTGAGAAGCCTTTTGAGCTTTGAAATACAACTGTTCTTTTGCAAGGGTTGTAGGAAGCTGAGAAGTGGCAGTTACGGGAATTGACATTAATATGTGATTTTCCAATCGATTTGTGTTATTAAATAATATTTTTCCATAGGCACATGTTTTTAAGAGATCTGATAGCTTCTACTGTACCCCAATAGAAATATATTTGTTTTGTAAAGTCGAAATGCGGTTGCAAATTAAGCATTCAAAAATTTAAAGCTTGTTACCAAATGCTACATTTAGGGATAAGTGATGAATATGAACAATGTTCGGGTGTATCTTGGCTCCACTCATTTCTTTTTTTAGTTTGAGTTATTTAAAATTATAATGTTAAATCTTGTCCATATGATTTATGAAAGAGTAGCATATTATAAATTGCAATGCTTTCCAAAATACCATTATTTGTGTGTGCAATAATTCTGTAGTTCAAGGTACGCTTCTGCAACATCAACAGTGATTGCCTTGGACAGTGCTGTCTGACTCCTAAGACCGTGCTAAACATAACACAACGGGTGAGATACACCTGTCACTGTTCCTTTCCACAGGAAAAGTCTTAATTTCCTTCTGGGGTTCAGGTAATCTACTCCTACCCCTAATCCTGTGGTATGTAGTGATAGTAGAGTGTGCTAAATGTGATAAAAGGTGTGATTAATCATTCTAGTTTTGAGATTCAAAATAGTCCACACCTGTTGCAATGGAAGCTACCAAGAAGGAAGGATACTAAATCAATGAATAGCATGGGGTGAGAGACAAACCCCATTTGAGAAAGGTAACAACAATATCTCTTGGAAACAGCTAAGTCTCTCTGTAGCTAGACCTAAAAATTAGACTTGATGGGGTAAGTTAACAAAACCATCTCTGGGCTTGTGCCCTCACTTGTCCCTACATGAATTCATTTGCTTGGTCCCTGTGGTTTATTTATGAAAATGTCACTTGATTCACAAGCAGATCACTTTTATTGACATCTTTTAAATAATGCTAGTCTCACATTAACCAAATACTTCTTGTAATAGCTGGCCTTCAAGACCCTTAGCAACCAGTATAAAGCTGCACAAAACTTCAAATCTAGCATCAATTGCATGCTCTACTAATACACTTCCACGTGCGTCCTATCAAGGATGAAGACTTCATGCAATCCTTTCCCACACCCCAAAGCAAAATGTTTGTTAAGATTTGTACACACATAGTAATAATAGGGTTTTTAATATGTGAATCCGAACACGCTTAGTCCTGTTGATTGCAAAAATTTAACTGGCTGGAAATCATTATCAGCATAAATTGCTGGTTGACTTCCTTTACTATCGATTTGCTATTCTACTGCATTTATTGCATCTAAAGCATTATCTGTAAGCTGCAGCTAATGTAACTACATGAAAACATGATAAGCAGAAGATTTTTATTAATATTGCAAAAAAATATTGAATATTTTTACTTTACTTTTTCAGGGGAGTTGTTAGAGTGGACTTTAATTTGCAGAAGGTGGATATTGACCAGTGCTCAGACGATGGGTGGTTTTCCGGAACTCACAAATGTCAGCATAACAGCTCAGAGGTAAGACTACTAAATTAATATGAACTGAGCAGTGCAAGAGAATGCACCGTACCTGCTTTACCTTGTTTATGTTTTGTTAATTGTGCATTTCTATCTTGCATTATGAATAGTAGAATAGGAATATTTAAAAATATTCTTGTGGGGGAAGGACAGCAGCCATAAGATCCCTCATTCAACATCGCATAACCAAACTGAATAAATAAGTGGGTCATTCTCATGCAAATCCAGCAACGCCTTTAGTTCAGACTACTGCAGAAATGTGCTAGTGGGTGACAAGTGAGGGAGTAAACAGCTGATGCAGCTTCATTAAGGTATCATATTAAACTTTTCCACACGCCCATCAATTGGATATTATTTCTGCACGTTTTAAAGTAGCTTCAAACACACACTGTGTCGGTTGGTATAGAAGTAGGGGTTTGCCAAGTTTTTATTGGGAAAGTGACATTCTTCCCAATTAATGGCCTCCCTTTCGTTAGTGAAGATTCCGAATTTTGGGTAAGAAACAGTCACCTTGTTAGACTTGTTAGATGCTCTGTTGTTCCATACCTGTGAATCTATTTCTCGTGTAAGGGTTTTTTTTTTTTTTCCCTGTTGATTTTCGTTGCCTCTAGGTCGTCTTCGATTTTATGATACTGCTAGAATTTTGTGCTACTGTTGTAGAAGTTAGGGTTTCGCCCTGCTTTTGGTCCACGGATTGATGCTATTCCCTGGTACATGTGTCTTATGCTTTGAAAATACAGTGACCTTACTATAGATGGGTGCAGTAAGGTCGGCGGATGTTTAATTTTTTCATTATTATTTTAAATATTCCGTGGTTAGTGTGATGATTGTCATCTCGTGTGATTGTTTGGAATGATTATACGCAGGTTTTCGTAAGCCTTTTAAGGCATATTAAACGTGGTCAAGCAACAAGAAAAGGAGCTATTGTATATTTCGAGGTGAAAATGTCATTATCATCATTTTTGACCAGCATACTGTTTGATTCTAAGCCATTCGAAGGTTTGTGAGACTTGGAAGAGAGAGCAGAGTAAGGTTTTGGAGTTGCCGTTTTTTGTTTGAAACGGACATTCTTAAACTGTTCAATTTTCCCCTGTGGCAAATGTGTAAACGTACATTTTTCCTTTAAAAAAAAGCAACAACAAAAAAAACTACATTCTGGAAGAGCATGGAAATACATTCTGGAAGCCTTCTAACTGGAATATAATTATATCAACCACTTCCATCTAAGCACTAGTTTCAGGCACAGTGGCTAGTGCTGCTTGATCAGAGAGTGGGCACTATCATTACACACAGCCGCAGCATTGACACAGTATCACAAGACTACCAATATTACCTAATTACTTGGGCTCTTTGGAGCCCGTGGAAGATGGGATGAGACAGGGATAAGGAGATCGTGCACAGAAAATCTGCTACTTTGCTTCTTGATCTGGTCTATGTAGAGACAGAGTAGGCAGGGAGATCAATAGTAGGCAGTTGAAGGTAGCGCTACTAGGCCTGTCCATACCATACTTCACACAGAATAGATGAGAGAATTTTGATAGAAGTATCATTCCAGTTTTCTCCTCGTCTCAGCTTCCAGTAGGTCTGTAAAATAGAGAAGGTGAGGACAGCAGGCTTTACCAAACTTGACTAAAATCTGTTTAGACCAGGAGGAGTTGGGGAGAAACAGTTGTAGGCCTTATCTCTTGTTAAATGTCAACCACAGGCGTTGGGAACTGCTGCAGCATCACAACAGTTGACAAGATCTCTCAGAAACCTTTGTTGTGTGTAATGACTTCATATGAAAACCATAAACAATAAACGTTTGAAATTGTGTCAGTCCCATATCCAAATGCTCACATTTTGTTTTGTGTTGCCCATGATGATGTTTATGATCAGAACAGTTAACAAAAGATCAGGAAAATAGGGTAGTTGAAATGGAACACATGCAATTCTTTTGCTTAACTTAGAAATGTGTGAGCTACGATGCATTAAAAGATTTTTTTAAATGTGCTGATAAATTTCCATTTCCCACAGTGACCTCTAAAGCTAAAACACAAAGTACAAAAAAAATCTATTATGAGAGCCAATGACATTCCCTTAATTTGAAAGATAATTTGGCAGAGCCATTAAGGCATTAATTGATTTTAGGTAAAGGTCCTAGCAAATATCTTTAGCTTGACCTGTAGCCATGTGTGCAAGTAAAGTGGATTTAAATAAAGCAAAGAGCTTAGTGAAAATCAAAAATGTGTAGTGCACAATGTGTTGGGCAGTATATGTTCTATTGTAATTGCTTTTATATGACGTTTCATACCCCTCAAATGGCATCGCAGCGCATCAGGAGCCGGGTAGCAGATACACAGTAAGGGAATGCGTGATTGGAAGAGTGTTGAATTGCAGCGTGCCAAATGTCGGAGACCACATTGATGAAGTGTGTTAGACTTTGCATCCTTGGCGTGGTCTCCCTTAACTTTTTGCCTCTGTTTCCCAGGTTGTTGATGTTTGCTGGACTCTGATTTTGCTGTTTTTGTTACTCTGGGCACTTTACCACTGCTAACCAGTGCTAAAGTGCAAGTGCTCCTTTACAAAATGTGTATGTAATTGGCTTATCCATGATTGGCATATTTGATTTATTAGTAAGTCCCTAGTACAGTGCACTAGAGGTGCCCAAGTCCTGTAAATCAAATGCTAGTTGTGAGCCTGCAGCAAGAAGCTCTGTAATCGTGTCTCAGACCTGCCACTGCAGTGTCTGTGTGTGCAGTTTTAACTGTAAATTCGACTTGGCAAGTGTACCCACGTGCCAGGCCTAAACCTTCCCTTTTCTTACATGTAAGGCATCCCTAAGGTAGGCCCTAGGTAGCCCCAAGGGCAGGGTGCAGTGTAGGGTTCAGGTAGGACATATAGTAATGTGTTATATATGTCCTAACAGTGAAATATTGCTAAGTTTGTTTTTGACTGTTGCAAGGCCTGTCCCTCTCATAGGTTAACATAGGGGCTACCTTTAAAGCTGATTAAAGGGTAGATTCCCTTTGGGAGCGGATGGACATGTGGAGTTTGGGGTCTCTGAGCTCACAATTTAAAAATACATCTTTTAGTAAAGTTGATTTTAAGATTGTGCATTTGAAAATGCCACTTTTAGCAAGTGAGCATTTTCTTGCTTATACCATTTCTGTGACTCTCCCTGTTTGTGAATTCCCTGTCTGGGTCAGTTTGACATTTGGGATGGTTGCTCCTCACAGTAGACTGTGACACAAAGGGAGCTAGGGTGTAGTCTGCATTTCCTGATGAGCCATCTGTGCTAGGAGGGAGGGGAGGTGTGTTCACTGACACTTGAAAGGGCTGTGCCTGTCCTCACACAATGCAGTCTCCAACCCCCTGTTGAGTGTCTTGGGTCTGGCCTGGCTTGGGCAAGAAGGATTTCACATTCAAGAGAGACTTTGCTTTCAAGTAGGCCTACTTCAAAGGAGAAAATGGCTATAAGGACACCTAAAACCACAGACTTTAGAACACGTCTGGAAAACAAGAGGAACCTCTGCCTGGAGAATGGCTGAAGAGATGAGGAAGAAGAGCTATCCTGACTGTGACTATGCTTTGTGGAGCTATCCTGTGGTTGCTGCTTCTGCCAGAGTAAAAGGACAAAGACTGGACTTTGTGTGCCTTCCATCTTGTGAAGATCTCTAAGGGCTTGATTTAGAGATTGCCTCCTGTTGTTTGAAATCTCGGACAGCAAAGACTTCTCTCTGCCAGCACCTGGAGTCTCTGGAGAGACTCCTACTCTGCCCTGTGGTGCTCATCCAGTTCCTGGGACCCTGAAAGGAGAAGCTGGCAGCCTAAGAGGAAGAAATCCACACACTGTGCGGGGAAAAGATCGTCACAACTTAGATCTGTGGCAGAAAATTTGACGCGCCGCCGGCTTCACGGCTGAAAATCGACGCTCACCTGCAACGCGACCGAAGAATCGACGCACGGAGCTGGAGAAACGACGTGCAGCATCGCTGACGGAGACTAGGAGATTGCAACCCACGCTGCGTGGTTTTCAGGGCATCGTGCGGCTGGATTTCCGATGCAGGTACCGCTGGGCGTGTAAAAACAACGCAAGGCCGGCCAAGACACAAGAGTGCTGACCTGATTGACGCATCGCCCTCCTGCGGAGAGAAGAAACGACGCGCCCAACCTGACGAAAGGAGAAATGACGAAAGGTCTCGATTGTGAGTGAAATCGACGCATCGCAAGCACTTTTTGATGCACACTCACCCATGAGGGGTTATTTTTGACGCACCCAAGATACATTTTCACGCTAACAGTGTTAGTGTATGTTTAAAACTACATGAAGACTCTATTTGCTTTTTAATTGATAACTTGACTTGTGTATTGTGGATTTTTGTCGTTTTGATCTTGGTTTGTTTAGATAAATA
Organism: Pleurodeles waltl; assembly: GCF_031143425.1. Classification (NCBI taxonomy): domain Eukaryota; kingdom Metazoa; phylum Chordata; class Amphibia; order Caudata; family Salamandridae; genus Pleurodeles; species Pleurodeles waltl. The sequence continues at coordinate 768,385,772 of NC_090449.1, read as the reverse complement.
TTTCCTATTTTTCTTCACCTGTATTGTCATTTTGTAGTGTTTTCATTAAGTTACTGTGTGTGTTGGTACAAATACATTACACCTAGTACTCTGAAGTTAAGCCTACTGCTCGTGCCAAGCTACCAAGGGGGTAAGCAGGGGTTAGCTGAAGTTGATTCTCTTTTACTTTGACTAGTTGAGGGTCCTTGCTTGAACAGAGAGTAACCTGACTGTCGACCAAAGAGCATATTTCTAACAAAGTGGAACTATGTGTTGGACGAACTGGAGTTAATAGGAAGAACACACAAGAGTTCCTCTGTCTTAAGGTGTGGTAGCTTAAATGACTTAAGATAACTATTGCAATAGAATTTAGGGTGTGGTTTGAATGAAATGGTTTCTTTTGCTGACAAGCCTGAAACTTCATGAAACATTTATAGGCACAAAAAAATATATTTAAGAGCGCTCAGCTTTACTGTTGTACTCTCAGAAAACATAATAGTTATTCAGGAAGTGCCATTTCTTAACAAGCTCCTCTGTTACTTCGTGTAAGTTTCAACTTCATGATTTAGGTTTAATTCCTTTATCTTGCTTTTACAAGGGTGTAGCAATGTATATTTTGCATCACTCAATCAATTGATGCATATTTCAATAACATGTTTCACTTGGTCCCTTTTTGTTTACTAGTCTTTATTTGGCTGGTTTCATTTTCAAGGTGATATTCCACATCTAGATACAATTCTGCAAAGGTTTTGCCCACCGCTTGTTATTATTGAACTATTTTTCTCTCTTTATTTTTTGCCTTATCAAAGTGGAGTACTTGTACTGATTCATCCATTTTTTTCTCATTTTATTACATCTGTTTGATCACACAAAGAGTAATTTTATTCTTCATTATCATTCTTACCTTCTTTGTCTCTCTTCTATCCCATGACTGCCTTCAGTTCTGGTGTCAAGTTTTCATCCCAAATATATGTGGTGTTTTCTCCCTTTTGGGTCATGACACAGTTCAAAGGTGTGCGTTTCCAGGGTAATCCATTTACCTCTACGGGCCACCAAAGGAACCGAGCGGCCTGTGTTGCATTGTTTGCTTTGTCTAGAAATACTCTTGTAGGTGTTGGTGTGACCGCTTTCTCAACACAGTACAAAGGTTTACTCTTCCTTAATAACCTGTTTGCCCCACCAAAAACTGTCTGACTAACTGAGCGGTCCCAATATTCCACTGTTTATAGGGAAGTTTAGTCAGATGATTTTTCTTCTGATGAGATCTCAAGACTAACTACAGGCGAAATCATCAATATTCCCTTCCTAAGTTGTTTTCAAAACTTGTTATGGCTTGCCAGGAGATACCAGATATGAATAGACAGGATCTCTGCTTATGTTTGTTTGATATACAATTCTATGCAACCTTGCGATCTGTTCAGTGGCTTGCTCTATGTTGTTGTATACCTTTTCATTGCCTGAGCACTGCTTCGTCTGCACTAATTTGGATATATAATAAAATGAATATTGTTCTTATACTAAATATGTGAAAACAATCATCATACAAGATATTCTGTCTTGTACCCTTTATCAATAACATTGGTCCTGATACAAGTTACTAATTTAGTTTGCACACTTTCAAAGCAAGTAAAAGTGTTGGCGAATAAGTCCAAAGAGACATTTGTTTTGACTTATTACATTTACTTCGGTTTTCGTGGGCAATCAGGGTGGTCCTTGGGTTGTAGACATAATTTCACTGAAGAGCAGTTCAAAATCTAGTCAAGGCTTTACAATTTTGCCACATGAGGTACTCTGTGACAACATGGTTTTAATTTCCGGCCATCATTATGTGCTGTGTGGGGACTATAAAGCCCTTGTCAATCTGTAAACAGAACATCTACCACATTCTGACAGTGAATAAATGTGTCCAGCAGGCCATAAGCAAGTCCATGATTTCCTCAAGTAGAGGGACAAACATTCTACTGGTGCTTCCCTAGTGAAGTAGTGGCCCATGAAAGGTAGGTATTGTTGCACAGCCATTTAAACTTTTACCTCACTGCAGCTCCACTTCAATCAATTTCCAAAACTTCACTTTTGTATGGTACAACATAAAGCAAGTTGTTAAGCACATGTCTGGGTGATATGGGCACCAGGGGCAATAAACATGACTCTCCTGCCTTTTTCCTTGTTTAGTTTTGAAGGACACAAGGGGCAACCCAGAGGTACTAAGGGACCAGGGGCAAGTATTTTATAAAGGACCAGTGTAGTGGGAAAACAAAAATGCCTTATGCTGTTTAGGTGATTGATATAGCTGGTAACATGGGTTATAAAATGCCGATTTTATTGTATGTAATAATTGGTTTGCCCCGCTCTTTTATAGACTCTGTTGGTTCCGATGGGGACATCTGGTAACTTGTTTTGCCCTTAGGTCAGTTGGTAACTCGCATGATGCACAATTGGTTCTATTGCTGATAATTTGGTAGGGTTTTTTTTTGTTCCAGTAAATACTGAGAATTGCCCATTGAGGGTCTTGATTGAGGATCATACCCTTGATCGATTTACTGAGGACTTTAATTGACAGATGTCCCTACAAAGGTTTATTCTGGTGGGTTGTTCCATTAGAACCCTTCTGCTGTGCTACTCACTGAAAGATTAGTTTGCTTAAGCATGGAATGACTTCACAGCTTCATGGTACATAACCTTGAATTGGTGTACTCACAGAACAAAAAGTGATTGGTTTGTGTAAGGATTGATTGGGCTCACAATTATTGTGACACCGGTGACTGCCTACATTGGTCCTGATTCCTTCCTGTTCTAAGACACATTAAGTGGCTTACTAGCTTCAATTATCATCCTGATCCGAAAGTTGGTACAGCATGAGACCCTGCATGGCAAATCTTTTCTGCATGTGATGCATAGTGTGGCAGCACATTTATATTATATTTTTGATATATAGCAATATCTCATCTATTCCTTATTTTCTTTTTTCCCTCTTAACCTTTTCTCTTTTCACCTGTTTTTGTTCTCTTGCTTTTAACACGTCTTGGTTATATAATCAGTGACTACTTAAGTGCATCCCGGGCATAATATTTATGCTGATGATGATCCCCACAGTCAAATAAGGGATCGAAACGTCAACATTTAGTACTTAGACTCTGTACAATAATATGTTTTTACATGAGCAAGAGTACTGTACAATTGTGACTTTAATTGGGCTTTCTGTCACATGGGGTATGTCTGAGCAATTATGATATATGGTTTCCAATATGTTTTTGTTTTCCCACTACAATGTTTTCTTACTTTCATTTGGACTAAATATACTGCTTTATTGCATGTTTTCCATGGACTTCATTGTGATTCTATGTGGTATTTATAAATATATATATATATATATACACATTTTCCCCAGAGGAAAAACAGCATTTAAAAAAAAAACTATTCTTCCCCTGGTGGTGGTGGTGGGAGGGTGGATTTGCTGCTACCCCAAGGGCTAACACTCCTGTCTTTTTTGAAAAAAAAAAAGTGTATATACATTTCTCTGGGGTGCAATCGAGGCCCTGGGAGGGAAAACAGCATGTTTAAAAATTACCGAGCACTATTATCACAGGGTCGATGTTGCCAAACAAAGATATCTGGTGATCTAGTGGATTCCTGATTATGTATCAAGGTGTGACCATGATCCACAATCAGGAAACTGTTTCAGGAAGGCCTTATTTGAAAGGGGAGACTCTCCCATTTCAAATGAGACCTCTCTGAAACCTGGCGAGGCTGTTTTCAGCTTTTTTCCACCATCAGAGCAGAAAGAGAGCACTCACCTGCTTCTTCTGCAGCTTCACACCTTGCTACACGCCGACGTCACAGGTTGCCGGGAGGGGGGCAGGAACTGACGTAGAAGTGATTCTGCATCTTCCATGCCCTTTAAAAAAAAAAAAAAGGAATCTTATGCAGTGGTTGCACCGGAGGATCGTATTCAGCCCTTCCAGGTGCTTTCAGCCCTTGGCCGACACCTGCACTTATTGGGTTAAAGGTGAACTTTGATGTTAAGTCACAATTCTGAACATGGCACTTTTAAAAAGTTGCCATTTTCTTACCTTAATCATCTGTACCTTCTGCCAATGTCCTGGGTCACATGACTGTGAATGCCTCTGCTGTTAGTGTTTGTGTATTGCTTTCAGGCTATAACACAAAGAGGACCTAAGTGTGGACAGAATAGGACATCTTGGCAGGCTGATTAAGAGTTGTTGTACCCAGACTGCTTATATTTGCAAGGGTTTTGCCTCCTGCACACACAAATGAATCTGACACCAGAACTGCCCTGTCTTTTGTCACCAAAGAGAGTTTGGAGTCTTGACAGGGGAAGGGGAAGAGCTTTTCAGAACCAGATGTGGGGGTAGTGTAGAAATGGAATCCCAGCACACAAAGGCTGGCAGCTAGTATAAATATTGGACCTCTAGAGCTACTCATCAGAGCACTCCTGGGCCTGTGGCCATTACAGGAGAAGGGCTGCCCTGCAACCGTAGTACTGCCCTGCTGCTGATGACTACCTTGCTGTCTGAGAAGGAAAACTGAACCTACTTACCTTCATCCCAGGCTAATCTGAATTACTCCAACGGTCTGTTGACTGACCTCCTGCGTGGGCTACAAAGTCATAAGATCCAGAGGCCTCCCTGCAGCTGCCCAGAGCCGACTTGCTCTACTGGACCTGGCAGAACCTACAAATGAACCTGCCTGAGCTCTGCTGGCCTCGGCTGGAGTGAGTTCCTGATACTCAAAAGGTGCCCCCAGGTCCAGGGCTCTTGGCTAGTGATAGTTTGAGGTTGTCCAAAGATGAAAAGAAGAAACCCTGTGGGTTGTGCTCTTCTCAACCATGAACAGGCCCCTTCAAACTGAAACTCTGCCACCCGCGAACACCACAATATGAAGCTCAAATGAGACCTGCTCTTCGCGCCACAGTGACCACTAGCAGTGACCGGCAACATGAGATTTGCACTTTGCACTACAGCAAAAGCCTGCAGTAATTCCAAATGGGAAGCTTCAGTTGCAGCCATCAATGATGCTTGACCGGGTCTCCGTGCTACAGCGATAACAGCCGGCAACACCTGGCCTGCTCTCGACGCTAGAGCAATGACCATCTGCGGTGCTCTTCCTGCTCCTCATGGCCTCCTCCTCTGTGAATAACCTGGTCCCTGGATCTAACCCATGCTCCATCATGATCTGCCCAAACTTGTGACTATCTCCCACCCTTGTACAACCAGATGACCACGAGTGCTGATTTGGGCTTGTAAGCTCTATTTTCATGATAAACGTTGAAATGACATATCTATAGTTTTACTTTTGGGATTTTTGTTACTGTGATATCATTTTATCTATTAAAATGCACTCTTTTTCTGTTTCTTTTTGTGTTGTGTTTTCACTTTATTATAGTTTGTATTCTGCATAAATACATTATAATTTGCCTCTAATTAAAGCCTGGGTGATTTGTGCCAAGATACTAGAGGACCAGGCACAGGTAAATTTGATGACTTTTCTGATTCACATTGACATGGACTGTGGTTGTTGTCTGATTGGGGCTTTCACCCACCTCAACCAGTAAGGCAACTTCTTACATAGCACAAGCCAAAAGAGGGCAGCTCTGCTTATGAAAATAAATACTGTGCTCAGTTTATTTCTTTTTACGGCAACATAGTGTTTGACAGATATTCACCCACGTCTCCTCACTTGGACAACAGTAAACCTCTGACCTGGAGAAAGTGGCATTCCTCTTCGCTGCCCTCCTTCAGATTATACAACCTAGCAACTGTATATGGAGGCAGAAGGACAAGCACATTAGCTGAGTCCGTAAGGTGTTGTGTGATGTCAGATTACACAAGCGCATGATCCTCCAGCTCAAACCTCCTTCAGCTCCTCCCTATGCATTAATCACTCATATTACTGGCTTCCATCACCTTTCTGGTGAGTGACTGTAAGACTTTACTTCTTTGACCCTACTTCATTACAACGTAACAAAATGTTATTCGTCTCTGAAGTACACCCTCTCAGCCATCGGAAATGTACGCCCTCAGTTTTAGCACAAGTTAAAGTATGAATGATTTGTGCCTGTTTCCTCTGATGTGTGTTACTTATGCCTGTAGATAATTTGGTGCATCTTGCCAAAGTATAATACTTATAGCTGTGCAAAAAATGTAGCGTGCATACAATGAAAGTTGTGTGTTTACCTACTATTCGGCCAATAGTTTTTTTGGGTCCGTAAGAAAATCTGATGAAACTCTCATTAAATGCAGATGTATTTTAACAAGAGAAGATGATTATGATTCAAAAATAGAAAGTGAAGTTCTTTAGAGAAGACTTTTTCAGCAATAGACTAAGATCTTGCCCGTAAGAATTGAGAATTAATAGTAGAAGCATTTGTAAATCTTGATGAAGACTTAAATGTGCAATTATCCATGATCTGGATCCCTGTTGCATGCATGTATTGTACTTCAGGACGAATATGTTTTTCTGCCTACAGATTATTGAAAAATTAAAGAGCAGATTTCCTACTATTTATATGTAGTATGAGTGTACTGTATTATAAGTGAGAGAGTAAGCAATTTGAAAAGGATGTAGTTATGAAATATTTTTCCTTAAAATTTATTTTGATCAGTGATACTTCTAACATCAGTTTAATGCATAATAAAAAGATTGCTATATTTCCATACCAGTATGTTTATCTACTACTATTTATAAAAAAAGAAACGTCAGGATGATTTAGGTATGCCCTTTTGCCCTAATCTGGGTTACCTTTGTTAGCGCGTCTAATCTTAATAAGTAAATTTACAAGGGGACACGAATAGGTCGATGAACCTTTTGACTCGCAATTAAGATGTTCTTACCATAGATCCAGTACATCAATAATCAATACACAATAATCAATAATCATTAGTAATCAATAATCAATGAAGTCAGTAACTGTCACGCACCATGACCTTTCAGTCATGAATAATCACACCTTTAGTAAAAGTTTAAAATGTTTATTTCCCTATATTAACAATGCTGAAGTCATGTAGATTAATCTCAAAATCAGATAAAACACATACAGAAACAATACTGGTTGTCCAAAACGGCGGAAGAAACGCAATCTAATCAAGCTTGAACAACAACACATTAGTCAATGAAATGAAGTACATGAAGTTTAGCAGAGAAATTCACCAAGCATTAGTCTGTCATCATAAATCGAGATCCTTAACTAACGTCAGATTAGCATCAGCATGTTGGGCTTCATGCAAAACAATTTAGTAACACTAATTTGGAAAAACATCTAACTATGACTCTATCAAAACATCGCAGTTGGTACCTAGAAAGAAAAAGCAAATATGCATAATAATCACATTTCAGAATATACCTATCTGCAGTATGGATCAGCAAAGCCGAATCAGTCTTCATCCTCAGGACATGAGTCGATCAGCAGAGCATCAGGCTTCAGCATCAGAATTTAAAAGGGCAAAGTCATTAAGCATTAAAGTTAAGCACGTCTCTAATCAAGACGCAGAATAAAGTTGTAACCTCTCGGTCAGGTAAAATATGGGCAATGGCCTGTCTTCTCTCAGAATGAGCTCTCTTCCCCCTGTGCAGTGTTGTTAAGTCAAAGTCACCTAAACTATCCCCCAAATCCCTATTGGTCAGTAAATCATATGTTCATACTTTGTCCAATAAAACTAATATCCCATATCTATGAATTCTAATATTTCTCCATTCTCATATTGTTGATTGGTTTGTCTTTCGATGTCCTCATCATCCGGCTTGTCAGGTAACAATATTGTTGCAGCTTCTACTCTAGTTAGTATCTTCATTGTTGTACACAGAAAATGTTGCACTAGCAAGAGCATCATCTTTTAGCAGTCAGTTCACACGAAAAGCTTCCGTTATGAGCATATTTGAACAATACAATAGACATTCACAGTTTAATTCACCTGGTCAGCATTTTCATTAAATGTTAAGAAATACAGCTTTTACATGAGGTCTGGCAAGTAGGCCTACAATTAATAAAGCTAAAGCTTAATTCATAAACCTCAGTATGACATATTACTGCATTAGTCTAAAATATATTCAACATTTCATATTATTAAATAGTTGATTAGTACACTTCGCTAACATTGGTGGCCATTCTTCGTGATAACATTTTCAAATGTGTGCCTTCATTTTCTATGTTACATGAACTTACTATTCAAAATACATAAACACTCAATAATTTTTATTAAGACACCTGCGCTAGCACCTTTATATACATAAAAGTAACAAAGTGCCCTCTTTTTCTTTTTAACCTGTTTTAATGGTAATTTATTTGCTAAAAACTGAAAGCAAAGTTTTTGTGACACATTTTTCACCAGCTGAAATGGTGTACTGCTGAGATTATCACCTGTATAGTACTTCTGTAAAGAGAGACCCCAACCCCAGTACACCCCCTAGCCAAGACCTATCTACTCAACTTGATTTCAGATGCCACCCCTGCATGCCTCTACCCACATGCCACCACCATCTTTCCCTACACACCCACTTCCCACCACCTCCTGTACCCCACCCTATCCTCCGACTGTACCATATCCTCTCCCACTCCTTCTCTATATTACCCCCTCCAGTTACATCGTATAATGTGCACCCGCTCTAATTTCTTTGCAGTGTCTTCTTCCTTCACTTGCTTTGTAGATAGAATTATGCTTTCCAAATCCAACATATCCATGTGAATATATGATTATATTATGTTGTTATAAACAAACTACTCTATTTTTCATGCTCGCGTTTGCTAGCGCGCCTGGTCCTTAGTAAGTAAATTTGCAAGGGGACACGTATAGGTCGATGAACCTTTTGAATCACATGGAGTATCCTAATCATGCAGTGATTACTGAACCAATAATCAATATCAATAGATCAATATCAACTACTTAAGGAACCAAAAAGGTAACCATATTAATCAGAAATAATCATCACTCATGGAAAAGGTTAATCATTTTTATTCCCTATTGATTACAATTCTAATCAAATGTTAATCTTGCCTTTATTAATTCAACCTTTATTAATTAATGCATTAAGAAAACATTTCTCACCAATATCTCATAAGCAACAATGCAGATCATAAGTCAGTGATTATCAATCAATCACATTTGTAGAGCGCACTACGTACCCGTTAGGGTTTCAAGGCGCTGAAGGGGGGGGGGTGCTGCTACTGGGCAGAGCGCCAGGTCTTAAGAAGTCTCCTGAAGGTGAGAGGGTCCTGGGTCTGTCGCAGGGAGGTCGGGAGGGTGTTCCAGGTCTTGGCAAGAAGGATCTGCCACCGGAGGTCTTGCGCTGGATGCGGGGAACGATGGCGAGGTTGACAGAGCGGAGTTGGCGGGTGGGGGCGTAGAAGTTGAGTCTGTTGTTCAGGTAGGCTGGTCCGGCGTTGTGGAGTGCCTTGTGAGCGTGGGTGAGGAGCTTGAAGGTGATCCTCTTGTCCACAGGGAGCCAGTGGAGGTCTCTCAGGTGGTGGGAGATGTGGCAGTGGCGGGGTACGTCGGGGACCAGCTGGGTGGAGGCATTTTGGATGCGTTGGAGGCGTCGGATGTCTTTTGCTGGGATGCCTGTGTAGAGTGCGTTGCCGTAGTCTAGTCTGCTGCTGACAAGGGCCTGGGTCACTGTTCTTCTGGTTTCCGTCAGGATCCATTTGTAGATTCTACGGAGCATGCGGAGGGTGTTGTAGCAGGAGGAGGAAACTGCGTTGACCTGCTTGAACATGGTGAGGGTGGAGTTGAGGACGAAACCCAGGTTGCGTGCGTGGTTGGCTGGCGTTGGCGTGGCTCCCAGCGAGGTGGGACACCAGGAGTCGTCCCAGGTGGAGGGGGTGCGTCCGAGGATGAGGACCTCCGTCTTGTCAGACTTCAACTTCAGGCGGCTGTGTTTCATCCACTCGGCGATGGACTTCATTCCCTCGTGGAGGTTGGCTTTGGCGGTGTGTGGGTCTTTGGTGAGGGAGAGGATGAGCTGGGTGTCGTCGGCGTAAGAGAGAATGTTGAGGTTGTGCTGACGGGCCAGTTGTGCGAGTGGGGGCCATGTAGATGTTGAACAGCGTCGGGCTCAGTGAGGAGCCTTGGGGTACGCCGCAGATGATGTTGGTGGCTTCGGAGCGGAAGGGTGGGAGGCGGACTCTCTGGGTTCTGCGGGAGACGAATGAGGAGATCCAGTTGAGGGCTTTTTCTTGTATTCCGGCTTCGTGGAGGCGTGTTAACAGGGTGCGACGGCAGACCGTGTCGAAGGCTGCGGATAGGTCCAGGAGGATGAGGGCTGATGTTTCGCCGTTGTCCATTTGCTGTCTGATGTCATCTGTGGCGGCGAGGAGTGCTGTCTCGGTGCTGTGGTTGCGTCTGAAACCGGACTGGGAGGAGTCCAGGATGGAGTTGTCCTCGAGGTGGTGGGTAAGCTGAGCGTTGACGATCTTCTCGGTGACCTTCGCCGGGAAGGGGAGCAGGGAGATCGGTCGGAAGTTTTTGAGGTCATTGGGGTCTGCCTTGGGTTTCTTAAGGAAGGCGTGGATTTCGGCGTGCTTCCAGCTTTCCGGGAAAGTTGCGGTTTCAAAGGATAAGTTGATGACCTTTCGAAGTTGGGGGGCGATGGTAGAGTCGGCTTTGTTGTAAACGTGGTGGGGGCATGGGTCTGAAGGGGATCCTGAGTGGATGGAGTTCATGATCTTGCGTGTTTCAGTGTCTTCTACGTGGGTCCAGGCGGTTGGTGCAGGTGGAGTTTTCGGGGGTGGGATCTGACGGAGGCGTGGTGTTGAGGCTGTCATGGATGTCGGCGATCTTCTGATAGAAAAAGGTGGACAGGGCGTCGCAGAGTTCTTGGGATGGTGGGATGTCGTTGACGTTGGCGCTGGGGTTGGAGAGCTCTTTCACGATGCAGAAGAGTTCTTTGCTGTCATGAGCGTTGTTGTTCAGGCGTTCTGTGAAGTGGGATCGTTTGGCGAGTCTGATTAGCTGGTGGTGCTTGCGGGTGGCCTCCTTGTGGGCTGAAAGGCTGTCAGGTGTGTGTTCGAGGAGCCATTTCTTTAGTTTCTGGCAGACGCGTTTGGAGGTTAGGAGTTCGTCAGTGAACCAGGTGGCTTTTTTCCTTTCTTGGTTGTCGGTGGACCTCGTGAGTGGTGCGAGGGTGATGGCACAGTCGTTGATCCACCGTGGTAGGTTGAGTGCGGCGGTGTCTGGGTCAGTGGAGTCGATGGGTGGGTTCTGGGTGAGGGTGCTGGTCAGCTGGTCATCAGTGACTTTGCTCCAGCGGTGGTGTGGTGGTTGTTGGGTGCGGTGGTGCTCGATGTGCTTCTTGAATGTGAAGTGGATGCAGTGGTGGTCGGTCCAGTGAAGTTCGGTGGTGTGGTTAAAGGTGACGTGGTTGCTTGCGGAGAAGATTGGGTCAAGCGTGTGGCCGGCGATGTGGGTGGGTGTGTTGACCAGTTGTCTGAGGACGAGGTTGGAGAGGTTGTCAATCAGAGATGCGGTGTTGGCGTCGTTGTTGTTCTCCAATTGGAAATTGAGGTCTCCAAGGAGGATGTAGTCCGTAGAAGGGAGCGCGTGGGTGCTCGTGAGGTCGGCGATGGAGTCGCTGAAGGGTGCTCTTGGTCCTGGGGGTCTGTAGATGAGCGTTCCCCTGAGAGTGGTGTTGGGGTCAGTGTGGATCCTGAAGTGTAGGTGTTCGGCGGTCTTGCGGGTGTTGTCCGTGTGGATGTGGATTTTGAGGGTGGATTTGTAGGCGATGGCTATTCCTCCTATGATTCCGTTGGGGCGATCCCTTCTGGTGATCTTGTAGCCGTCCGGGATGGCTATGGCGATGTCAGGTGCTGAGGAGTCGTTCCACCAGGTTTCGTTCAGGAAGGCTACGTCTGGGGTGGTGGTGTCGAGCAGGTCCCAGAGCTCGATGGCGTGCTTGCGTGCGGAGCGTGTGTTGAGGATTATGCAGTGGAGGTGGTTTGTGCCGGTTGTTGCAGGTTTCCTTGTTCTGTTGCAAGTGAAATTGCAGGCGCGGCAGGAGAAGGGTCCTTTGGTGTTCTTTGGTGAGGCCTGGAAGCATGTTGTGGAGCAGCCGGGGTTGAGGGCGATGAGCTGGTTGGCCGAGTAGCGGCGTCTGGTGGTGCGGGGGTCGTGCGGACCAGGGGGGGATGGTGCTGGGCACGGTCCAGGCACGGACAGGCGCAGACGGGCTGACGGTGCGCCTGCTGCGCGGACGTGCAGCGCCAGCCGTTAAGAAGGGAGGGGGGGAGGAGCAGCTGGGAGGCGGGAGGGAGCGGCAAATGGGGGCGCGAGGGGGGCGGGCCACAGGGAGGCAGCGGCGGGGAAATGCGGCTAAGGGGAGCGCACAAGGGGCAAAAGCAGTCACAAAAAAGTCAAAAAAGCACAAATGGAAGCAAATGGAGTAAAAAGGCACAATAAAGCAAGGCACAGAATACAGTCACAAATACGGTGAAAACGGCACAATGCACACGAGTCTAGCGACGCTTACCAGAAGCCCACTAGACACCAGGGATGAGGTGCAGGAGGATGCCTGCAGGTGGAGGAGGGCCTCGAACACGCTAGCAGCATCGTGGGCGGGGGTCAGGGACACGGACACAGCAAGGTGGTGCTGCGGACGTGGGGGAGCAAGCTCTTGACCGAAATCAGCATTAATGGAGTAATTCAGCAGCATTATTTGTCAGTCATTGTCACAGTCAGCGTCTCCCCTATCAGCCTACCTAACCAAGATTAGCATGTGGGTCTTCATGCGAAAACAATTTAGATGAAACATTAGTTTGGAAAAATCTATCTAAGAGAGAAAATCTATTTAGAAACAGCGGAGTTGGCACCAAGAAGAAAAGGCACAAAATTTGTCAGTCACATTTTCATAGCTACCGATCCAGGATCAGCAACAAGTCAGACTTCGTCCCCAGGTCATCAGTAGTCAGCTAAGTATCAGGCTCACAGGGTATAAGCCCAATTATCAGCACTTCGGACAGCGTCTCCTGACGTCATCAACTTTCTCCTCGCAGTTCTGATTTCGCTCCCCTTGTCTTGACTTTTTATTAGGGTCTCCCAGTCTGTCCCACTAATTGCTAATTGGTCAGTTTTGTCGGAAGTTATGACTCTAACCTATAGTTATTATTTACCAAATCTCTATTTCTGCATGGGCTTCAAGCCCCATAATTTTGATTGGTCCTTTTTGTGATGAGAACATCATCCGGCTCTTCAGGTAACAAAGTTGTTGCATACATAGGCGGTCATTATGAACACTGCGGTTTGGGCCACCATGCCGGCGGTGGCGGATAAAACCGCCAGCCGGCATGGTGGGCCACACCGCCACAAAATGTACCCCATGAGGGCCGCCACCGGCAGCCCTCACTCACCACCAGGCTGCCTCCGTCAGGCAGCCTGGCGGCGATTGGAAACATTATCCGACAGGGCAGCGGTGCTGCCCCTCGGATAATGTTTCCTCAGCCACCAGCCTTTCCGTGGTGGATTTCCCCGCCAGGGAAAGGCTGACGGATGGGGTGCACCGGGGCACCCCTGAGGGCCCCTGCACTGCCCATGCACTTAGCATGGGCAGTGCAGGGGCCCAGGTGCAGTGCCCCATCGTGTAGGTCACTGCCCGATTTTCGGGCAGTGATCTGCATGACGGGTGCAGCTACACCCGCCGCACAGAGGCATTGACGGCGGCTCCATGCGCCACCGTCAATGTCCCAGCCAGGTCTTCCTGTGGGCCGGCACCCAGGAATGTTCCTAAAACGTCTGGAGGGGATCTGGGGATGCTGGCAGTCAGTGTTTTGACAGCCAGCATGAACACAGAGGTTTTTACTACCGTGTTCATAATGAGGGCCATAGTCTTTAGTCAGTGCCTCTATTGTTCAAGTCCTCGGAAAGTACATTTAGCCTACACTACACATAATTGTATCAAATTGTCTTCATCATTTCCTGTCCGCTGGTACATTGCAGAATGTTCTAGCAGAGCCATCTGAACTCTGAACAGTTCAAGGTCCTTTCTTTCAGTTACCAGTCCTCGCAAGGCTTTTCGAAGTCTCCACGTTATGAGGAAGCCGTGCCTAGTGAAACTAGGCCTTTAGTCTGGCTAAGTTAAGAATATGAATTAACACAAAACATAAGTTATACATCCAGTTATGATATATTAAAACATTTCATATAGATTTTCCCATTATTTAGCATCTGTTAATACACATGGTGACCACTCTCTGGGCACATTTTCAATTATACATGTTATTTTCTAATAATAATTTTTCTACACATTTTTCTCAATATTAATCACACATTAATCATCAGAAATTTCTTGAATTAGCATATCTGCTCCACCAGTCCCTCCTCTGATGACTAAATAAGTCATCACACCCTTCTTATCAACACTTTACAAAATTGTCTCAGATGTATTTTGTCTTCTTCTTGAATTTTCCCTATTAATTTGTCTTCTAGGTGGTTCTCCCCTCATCTGATCATTTTTACCCCTCCTTAATTGTACCCTTTGCCATGATTTGCATGTACCCCATAATCCTAATATAGAAACAATCACAATTAATATTCCCTGGACAATCTTCCATAATACCCCATTCCAAATTTGGCTAAACCAATTTCCCACAGAGGCAAATCCATTTCCAACCTTCTCCCAAACCCCTGTTTCCTTCAATTCTTTCAAATCCTTGCTTGAATTAGTTAGATTAGTAAGTAAATTTCTTATCTCTTTATCATTGTCAGGTACGAATTAACAAAAATGCCTACCATTAATCATTTTACAGACTGCCATCTTTCGCTAAAATTATGTCTAAAGCAAGCCTATTTTGAAGCGTCATAGCTCTATTCGCAGCCAATTCAGTATTGCCCCTGTAAAGTTTGTCAGCATATTATCTACAATAGTAGACAATTTTCGTATCTTGTTTACAGAAGGAATTATTGCCCCAAAAATATCTCCCACATTTGCAGAGGCGGTTTCCCTCCTCTGTCGCACATGATATAATTCAGTCACTTTTGGTATTTTCTTTAAATCATCTATCTGATAAATCTTAAGGAAAATTATCCCTAAATAGCATGTCCCATACCATCCTCTAGGAAGACGGTAATAAGCATTAAGTCCACAAATATAATAAATCCCAGGAATCACAGGGTCCGCACCATTCAGCCTAAAAGTCCATTTACTCTGAACAAAAACACATGCCTGCATTCACTCGTTCCCACAAATAGTGTCAGTGCGTGATTTTTGGCCTATATATACAAAGCTTCCCCACGTGTAATGCATCTGAAAGCTAATCTCCCTTGTGTTTTTATAGCAGTGTAAGCATAGTCATTATTATAGGTTGTTTTCTCCAGCCCTTTTTCTAATTTCTCTTTTAAAACCTTTCTTCAATCGTCAGTATGCTCTATAAAGCTCTTTTCCAAAGGAGTTAGTAAGCAGGTCAGATTATTACGGTGAGCATAAGCAGTTCCAAAAGTTAGTGTTGGCTCAAAGAATCCTCTAACTAATACTATATCCTGCTCCTTAGCTAATGATGGGTACAAAAGAAAACCCTAGGTCGTGATTGGAGTAAAAATACTGAATGTATTCGTGGTAATAGTATCTGGTTAATAGCAAACTACAAGTTATGCCGTAGGTTAGGGGCAGACTATGGCACGTAACCCCTTCTTCCACAGAGGAAGGAATTTGCGTACACACAAGACAATTCTTTGCATCCATCGTCTCCACATACTCTCTCAACAACCGATAGAAAACATTAGAAGAAAGCTCTTCTCGTGCATTAGTATAATCATGCAAATATTTTTCATCTAGCTTGAGCCTTTCTAAAGCAGTTAGTGTAGTAGTCTCATGAACAGGAGCAATAGCAACTTCTTTCATCTCATGAATAGACATGCCCACAATCATTATTATGAACATTATTCCACACATGATTGCCACTCCAACACTCAAATATCTGCAATAGCTAACATTTCTAATGCTACTTTTAAATTCAGCCATGATCTGTGAAGAATCAGGAAGCAGAAATAACTCTTAGATAAAGTGCAACAGGAAAAATCTAAAATTGAAAAATCAAAAATATGCTTTTTACTCGCAATTCAATTTCATACGCAGGAACCCTTTTCTCCTTTGTCAGAATCCGTTAGCAGCTTATCACATCAGGTTTTCGAATATCATATCAGGTTATCAATATCTTTTTTAGGTTTATTTCAACAGTCTCTTTTTAAATTTTCCTTCAGATTAGCTCAACAACTCAGTCTATTGATTCCCTTCAGGTTGCATCAAAGTACTGATTTGGAACTTCTCTGTCAAAGCAAAAGTACATAAACTTGTTTTGCCATTCACTTGTTGCTGCATATGCCCACTCAGGACCTGCGTATCTTCGACTTGCTACTCTCTTTCTTTTCAACCTTCATTCTCCTGCTAGTTCTCCTTCACTTAGTTTGTCTTCTCTTGTAGTGTCTACTTCTTCCTCTGTTGGTTCGTTTATAACCAATTCCTTCTTCTTGCCTCTTTGCGACTCAGGACAATTGTATCCTTTCCTTGCTCCTTCTGTCAGCAATCTCTTTAAGATTGGACTCTTCTCTTTCCCTTTATCTATGGTGTCTTCTCTTGATGGTCCTGCAACAGGTTCAGGAGGAGTCGGATCACTTTGGCTTTGATCCATCTCAACTCTTTCCTCCTCTTGGTCTTGCACTTGGACTGCTTGTGCTTCAGCACCATCTACTTCTGGGAGAACCCCTCCTGTGCTTGGTTCTCCAATTGCTTCTGTTGGGTTAGGCTCTTGCTCCACTTCTTGTACTCCTGCACCCTCATCTCTTACTGGTGTAATTGACCCATCTTCCAGCTCTGGGTCAACTTCAGGCTAAACTTGCTCTGGCCATTGGTTTTGCTACGGTTGGTGCTCTCAACAGCACTTCTTCATGATCTTGCGGACTCACCACTGTCTTGGTATGGCTCGCATGTATCCAGTTAGGTAGTCCAGCACACTTCACAGCTGTCGAAGTTGTCAGCACCACCTGGTATGGACCCTTCCAATGCAGCTGTAGGCAAGTCTTTCGAACATGCTTTTTGATGACGACCCAATCTCCAGCTCTTAGATTGTGACCTGGATCACGGATGGGTGGCAGGGTAACGGCCTGCACCTGCTGAGAGAAAGATCGAACCACATCAGCCAGACCTTTGCAGTAGTCCAACATCATATCATCTGTAATATTAACAAGAATATTTGATGGAATTGCTGGCAGTCTCATTGCTCTGCCCATGAGAATCTCATGGGGTGACAGTCCTGTCTTTCTGTCAGGTATATTTCGCATTGACATTAACACCAAAGGTAATACATCTGGCCATTTCAGATTTATTGCGGCACACATTTTTGCAATTCTTGATTTCAACGTACCATTCATTTGCTCTACAAGTCCTGATGCTTCTGGACAATAGCTGCAATGCAGTTTCTGCTCAATGTTCAATGCTGCACAGAAGAGTTTGATCACTTCGTTATTGAAGTGTGTTCCCCTGTCTGATTCTAAAGAGATCAGGAATCCGAACCTTGGTATTAATTCTCTAAACAGCAGCTTTGCAACTGTGAGACTATCATTCCTTCGTGTGAGGTATGCTTTAATCCAGTGACTAAACACAAACACAATCACTAACACATACTTCAGTCCACCACACGCAGGCATTTCAATGAAATCCAACTGCATTCTGCTGAATGGTCCTCCTGCTCTTCCAATGTGGCTCAAATTCACTACTGTCCCTTTCCCCGCATTTAGTTGCTGGCAGATTACACATCTATGACATACTGCCTCTGATGCTTGTCTGAATTTTGGAATAAACCAATCCACTTTGAACAATCTAACCATGGCCTCTCTTCCAATATGTGCTTGGTCGTGATAGCACCTGGCCATCTGAGTCAATAAACTGTTTGACAGTACCATCGGGCCCTCTTCAGAAACCCAAATCTCATCTGGTCTTTGGACACACTTAAATTTCAACCAAAGCCTTTTCTCTTCCTTGCCTGTGTTTTCCTGCGACATTTTAAATTCTTCTAAATTGTCAATTATTTTCAAGGCAAAACTTGCACAATTTGTTTCTTCTTCAGGCATTAGTTCCCTCTTCTCCTTGAACGATATACAGTTCAATGCGCAAAACCTTGCGACTTGATCCGCATATCCATTACCCAAGGAAATGTAATCCTGTGTCTTTTGGTGTGCACTGCATTTTACCACAGCAATTTCTTCAGGTAACTGAATTGCATACAACAACTCTTTTTTTGCAATCGCCATTTCTCACTCGAGTTCCAGTTGAGGTCATAAAACCTTGCTGCGACCACAATTGGCCAAAATCATGAACAATTCCAAATCCATATTGACTATCAGTGTAGATTGTGACTCTTAACCTTGCAGAGACATAGCAAGCCCTAGTAAGAGCTACTAGTTCTGCCACTTGTGCAGAATACACACCTGGAAGCCATGAAGCTTCTAATGTGCCTGTAATTTTACACAGAGCATATCCTGCTCTCAGTGTGCCTGTTCCATCTCTGAGACACGAACCATCAACAAAAACAATTTGGTCATTTTCCTCTAAACGCGTGTCTCTAATATCTGCCTCGGTTTTGTACACAGTTCAGTTACTTCAAGACAATTGTGTTCAATATCTTCTTCCTTTTCAATTTCAACAGTATCACGTGGAAGTAATATTGCTGGATTCAGCACTGTACATCTTTTCAATGTTACATTTGGAACACCCAAGATGCTCGTATCATACATTGTCAGTCTGGCTCCCGTCAAATATTATGTTTTCGTCCTTGTCGGTAAAATCTCAACAGAATGTGGTACCATTACAGTCAAAGGGTATCCCATGAGTACCCCGTCACATTGGGAAAGACTTTGACCAACTGCGGCTACTGTGCACAGACAACCTGGTAAAGCTGCTGCAACCGGGTCCAAGGTAGCTGAAAATTAAGCTACTCAGCGATAAGCACCTCCATGGACCTGTGTCAAGATAGACAAAGAACAAGCATCAGGTTCATGACAAAACAATGTGAAAGGCTTTTTTGTAATCAGGCATTCCAAACTCTGGAGCTCTGCACAAACTCTCAAATTGGTGAAAGCTTTCATCTGGTCTTCATCTAGTGCAATAGGATCTGTAACTTCCTTGTGGGTCACCTGCTGTAAAGGTTTGGCTATTTCAGCAAAATTTGGAATCCACTGTCCACAGTACCCCACCATTCCCAGAAACATTCAGACATCTCTCTGTGAAGCCGGGGGATTTCCCTGCAGAATCATAGTGATTCTTTCTCTGGAAATGCTTCTCAATCCTTTCTCAATCTGATGTCCCAAATATTTCACTGACTTTTGACAATATTGTAATTTCACAGGCGAGACTTTATGTCCAAACTCTCCAAAATGATCCAACAGGGCAGTTGAGTCATACTTACACTCCTCCCTTGTTCTGGATGCAATTAGCAAATCATCAATGTACTGTACAAGAGTCGATTGGCATGGCAATTGCAATGACTCCAGATTCTTTTTCAGGATCTGATTAAACAGGGATGGTGACTCCGTATACCCTTGTGAAAGCCTGCACCAGCTGTAGACTCTGTCTAGGAATTTTAAACTAAAAAGAAACTGACTATTCTCATGAAGTGGCACAGAAAAGAAAGCTCGTGACAGATCTACCACTGTGAACCACTCTGCATAGCAAGGAATCTGAAACAGTATCATTGCTGGATTGGGCACAATCGGACAGTATTTAACCACCATTTAATTTACTATCCGCGAATCCTGTACCACTCGTACTTTCCCACATGGCTTTTTCAGACCCATTATTGGTGAATTACATGGGCTGCTCAATACTTCCTTCAAGACTCCTTGTTTTAAAAAGTCTCTGATTATTTGTGCCACAATTTAATCAAAACAACCTGTGCCATTTTATACTGTGGAAGCTGTGGAAATACTGCATTCAGCTTCAAAGTGATTTTAATCGGCTCCACTCCCTTAATCAGACCTACTTCCTTTCCTGTCAAATCCCATACTTCCTCCTTCACAGTTCCCTGTAAATCTGCATACAATTCTTTCACAGTAAACATTGGGAAAAATCCAATCAATTGGTATTCTTCATAGGCATTGCTGACTATCACTGCAGATGCCTGCTCTTCTTGATCATCACTATTTGTCTGGACTTCTATCCCAGTGTCTGAACAGTGATGGAACATTTGGTCTTGCACAATAAGTCTCTAACAAGTAAGGATACAGGACTTGAATCACACACCACAAATCTATGCATTCCTAAATAATTTCCAATTTCAATCTACACTGGTTCTGTGATTGGATTTGTCAACTGTCTGTGAACTGTCCTGCCTGAAAGAGGTAAATTTGGGACTTCTATGCTTCTTACTTTAGAGTGTGTGGCTCCTGTATCAACCAAGAATGAGACCTTGTAACCCATCACTTTTTCCTTCACAAAAGGCCCTCTCTGATCTACTTCTAGGGATGTAGCAAGCATACAGGCTCCTTTATCCGAACTATGACTCATCCATTCTTTGTTTATTTCATCCTCACTGTAAAATGGAAACTGGTGTACTGTGTCATTACTATTGTCTTGTATTTGACCTGTGATCTGCTGAGGAAGCATCACCTGTTGCTGTTCCATCGGGGCTTGAGGTATTTGCATTTGCTGTCTAGTTACCATAGGAACCTGCTGCTGTACTGGCGGTAATGGAGCAAATTGTGCATGCAGCACCTGCATTTGCTGCACTGGTAGGAAATTCTGTCCTCGATTCTGAGCATTAGGAACACACCCCTTTATCCTCTGGACTTTCATAGTTTGAAATGTACTGACATCACCTTGCTGAACCACACCATGAACGGACACTCCCACTTCCAGTGTCTCACGTTTCCGCACAAATGACACAGTAACATCCTTTTCATGCCTTGCATGTCATTCTGAACAACCACAGTTCCTAAGTCCGGACTGCACATCATGTCCATTCCACGCCCTCTACCCCTCACTTGAGGATGGAACATAACAGCTGTCTGTTGAGGTGGCACAGGCGGTACTAAAGCTCCCTGCGCTCCTGTTTGAGCTGCTTTCATTTGCATCACCATCGCCTTTTCTTTCAATTTCTTTTGTTTCAACTCAATCTCGTCAGTGCAGTATTTTGCATATTACAACACTTCATCAATCGGTTTTGCTTGCCAGCAAATCAAATGATTCTTAATCATCTGTCCCACCTCTGGTCTTAGACCTTCGACAAATCTGAACACAAAATGCAACATGTCTTTAGGCTCAATGGCTTCCTTACCACTGTACTCTTTGAATGCTTTCAACAATCTCTCATAGTAAGTATGTATTGATTCTTTAGACTCTTGGACCGTTCTATCAATCCGCTGCCAATCCATGTTTTTGGGGGAAATCCTCGTCTTCAGAAACTCGATCACCCTATAATAATTTTTCATTACCTCGGGTGAAGGTGCACCTGTTACCTTATCCCTTTCCGGTTCACTCGTTGTCCAGTCTACTGATCTCTTACACTCAACCCACAAGTCTGCTGGTACCACTATTTCCAATAGTGTGTTCAAGTTTACCCACAAACATTTGGAAAGTTTCACAAATCTCTCTGTCTGTTGATATCATTCAACAGGCCTTTCTCTCAACTTTGGATAATCGTTTGTAATTGACAATATGTCACTCCTGTGCCACGGGACATGAACAAACTCCACCCCTGGAATTTCTCTCATTGGAAGCATCTTGATTGATTACCCTTTGTCAACACATTCCACCCCTTCTTGGGAATCCCATTTTCTTGTATCTTTTTTCTTTGTCCATCTACCTTCCCACTTTTCTAATGCTCCCCAGATCTGCGCACTCTACAGCAGTTCTCTCAGGTGTGCTTTCATTCCTGCTGATCTCGTGTGTTCGAAATCCTTTGCTTCAAAATCTAATCTGTAGCTGCATTTCAAATGTTTCATCTTCTCAATGTCAGTGTCATGCTTTTCTGCTAACTCTGCTAGCTTCTGATGTATTTTACTCACTTCTCTTGTAATCTTTGGGCATAAGTACCTCAGCTCTTCTTCTGTGTAAGATTCCAATCTGTTCACACCTATTGTTCCCTCGACTAATTCAGTGGCTTCTATGTTTAGTCTAACACGATTTATCTGATCCTCACTCTTGGATGCATTCTGAGGAGTGTTTAAACTGTCTAACCATTCACTCAATTGCTAAGCTGATAATCCCTGTAATGAAATGTGATTTGCATTCGGCACTGGTAACTGTTGTACACCTGCACCTGAAGTTTGCGGTGCCAAAAGTCTCAAACTCTGACTCGCATTTGGGCCATTCACTGCATCTTGAAGCGCCACAAGTGGACTAAGATCCATTAGAGGTCTAGATCCATTGAAAGTTTGTCCTGCAGACAACATTAGCTACGCTGGATCGCTCACTCCCCCTCCTTACGAGGCTCTGTGATACTTCATTCTGCTCTCCTGCATCTGATTTCTTTTGGGCAAATAAAGGTACCGCTGGACCAATGGTGATCGGTAGCGATATTGCATCTGGAGCTGCTCTAACACCTGCATCTTGTGTAAATGCTTACCCCCATTGCCTGGTTCATGACTGGTGTGCGATCTGACTGTGTTCCTGTTAAGGATGTAAATTTCGGTAGACCCTGTGCTTGAGCTGAAGGCAGCAACTTTGGTGTTGGATCCATTTGAATCAGCATTGGCTTCGGAAGCACCTGCTCCCTCGGCACCATGATGTTTAAGACTGTCTCAAGAACTGGCACATCTGGATACATTCTCTGCACCAAAGTATCTGCACCTGAACTACAGTACTAGTTCCTGCATTAGGTGTACTCTGTACTACCCATGGTAATCGTCCGCCTTCTGCGTGTACAGCTCCCTCAGCTCCCTGTGCTTGTGTCGGAGCATCTGTAGAGGCAGTAGCATTAGTGCCTGGACCCCCACATAGGTTGTTGAAGGTGAAGGTCTATCACTCAATAACTGCATAATGAGATCCTCAACATCGGAATCATCATCATCATCTACATATGACTTTCTCTTTTTCTTTCTCCCTCCACTCTCATCCTCTTTGGCACAATCTTCCTTTTTCTACCTCATCTCCTTCTGTAATTGCAGGGAACAATTTGATATCCTGTAATGTCACTGCTCTCCATCTCTTTTGCTTCCAATCCCATCTAGCTTCAGCTAATGATTTTTCTACTCGCTTCAACCTCCTCTTGAACTTCATCTCTTTTTGCTTCTAGCCACTAGCCCCCAAACCGCTAAGGCTTCAAACTGTGCTGGTCTCGGTAATGGCTTCATGTCATACAATTACATCCGCAGTTGATCCAAGATTCTCAAATTAAACGTTCCCTGCTCCGGAAACGCTAAAGACCCTTGATTCTTAGTTAACTTGCACCATTGCTTCAACCACAAACACAGTGCTACACCTCGCTCCTCCATCACAATGTAAGCCAGAGTATTTTCCGGTAGGGTCGGCTCCCCCACTGACGCCTTGATATATGTATCACCCTTCATGGCACTCCTGAATGCCTTGAAAAACTTAATTTTGTCTTTTCTGTTTACTTTTGATTCAATAATGAAATGACTTTTATTCTCAAGATTCCCTTCACCTGCTTACTCAACCAATTGCCTCTTACGGACGGCTGCCAATCTGGTCGCGGCTCTTCTTTACTAACCAACCTATTCCAGCGCAGCACACTATGACGTCACACTCACACAAAGCGGCTGACAAAGTCTTGCGGCTCGTCCTCCTTAACTCGATTCACTCAACTAATGCAAATTATTGCGAGCACTTTCCAAAACCCAATAACTAAACAAACCTGCTGGTTTACTACAGGAAAGGGACACAATCGCTTCAGAGACCTTATGGATTTTCACTAACGGCTCCTTTGGCTCATATAGCTATTCCTCTTTCTCAGTCCCCCACATTCTCAAGCAAAATTCTAACCACAAATTTTACTCTCAACTGATCAATGGGTCTGTTCTGGTGCACATAGAACTCACCAAATCTCAGTGGAAACTCTTCTCTCACCCAATTATCATACTCACTGACTTGTTGACCACGCCCGATCAGCCTACTAAACCAGACAGATTACAGCATATAACCCAGTGTCTCCTACACTTGTCAATATACTCCAGAGTCTTAGACCACGCAGGGACCATACATTCCCACAACCACGTGGATAATTTTTTAGCACAAAGCACCACACACAGCTGAAGTTCAACGACTTCCCTACTCTCGTACTACGGAGTACGCACACCCCTACTAACCTCAATTGGAGCTTTGAGACTCCCTCCTACACCTTAAATACCTCACAATTTACCTGCGATTTGCTTTAGCTTGTGCAAGCGCGACCTACCACTTTTTTTTGTGGTGCATCATTTGTATTTCTTTAATGTTCTTCTTTCTCAAGGAATGCAGCTTGGCATCAGGTGTGGATATGAGTGCACACAATTTCTTATTTTTGAAATTCTGATATATAAGGAGAAGTAGGGGTCAGATGCATTAAGTAATAGCCCGCTGCCATTTGTTATGATATTACAAGACACTATCATCAGTCATTTTAAATTTATTTCCATGCCCCCTGCAGTTCATAGACCTTTTACATATGATGGGAATATATTGTTTTTGCAAATAGTCCTGGGTGAATCAAATACCTCAACAGGATAGAATCCCCTGAATTTCTGTGACTTCAAGATTGACTGGACAGTTGACATTTTTAAAAGCTTTGCATGGTTAAGACTTGTCCAAGTCCCTGCAATGTAGTGTGCAGGGTCATAACAAAGGGCCACACAGCCCCAGTGGCGTAACAAAACTTGAGGGGACCCCCCTGCATAGTCCCTGGAGGCAGCCCCCTTCCCCCAGGGGCCTGCCACCCATGCACAGTGTGTAGTGCTGAGGGAACTCCCTGGAGCTCAGAGGGCCCCCTCAGATCCGTACCCTGGCCTGAGAGCTCCCGAGGGAGTTCGGAAGGGGCCTCCGTGGACTTTGCAGGGTGCCCCCTCAAGTTTTGTTATGCCACTGGTAGTGTCTGTTTTAGATGTTAAAGCCCTGTGGGGGAAGGTAGGCCTCTACAGGGGAGTGTCGTTTTTTTCTGAAGCCCCGTTGGGGAGGAGAGGACTAAGAGAGGTGCATTCATTCTTCTTGCTGTGCCTTACCTGCAGTGCCGGCCGGCAATATTCATCCACCCTTTGGAGATGGTTGATTGTCTGTATTAAACACACTGCAGTGTGTTAATATATTTATATTGTAGGAGAGTATGTAGTAACGGTATAGTTTATCTAGTATGGCCTAACAGCCTGTTTCAGACGGTGCAACAGAGGCACTGCCAGCAAGGTAAATACGAATCTAAAAATGTTTTTAATTTTTTTGCTTACTTTGCCTGCTGGGTCGCTAATGCGCTCGCATCCTGCCCAAAATAGTCTCATTTTTATTCCAAGCTGAACGGGCTCAAATGCTTTTACAGGAATCAATTGCCTAATGATCGTGGTCACAGCAAACAGATTGTCTGGGCACGGAGAAGGGAGTGGTAGCAGTAGTTTATTATATATCTTTAGAAAACATACTCTTCAAACTTGGAAAAATTCTACAGTTACAACTTATTGCAAAGAAGAATAGGTAGGATATGTGCTCATGAAGAAGAAAGCTTTTTAGAAATAATCCTACATGGACTAGGCATACAATTGATGTTTCACATAACCACAAATGTCTTTTTTTCGTAAATCAAATGGATAGAAATGTGAGAACTAATGTTAGACCAGTTTCTTTGCAGCACTAGTATAACAATGAAGACATAGGGACGTGCAGTGGAAAAATAAATCCTTGTTATTTTCATTTACTAAGAATGCCTCTCCCATGTGCTCGTTGTTTAAAGTTTTCACCTTATAATCAGAACGTCCCCAAGTTGTGACTGCAGACACCAAGGGCCATATGTATGAACAGATTTTCCCATAGACATAAAATGGGTAAAAACCTTTGATACATCTGGCCCCAAGTGAGGAACTTCAATATTTCTGTTTCATTGCTACTGAGCAAGTGTTCAGAACTATGCTGTAATATTAAAGCTGTGCAGTTGTAAGCATCAGGTCAGAAACTAAAAATAGATATCGCTCAAACTCACAGACACATTTGACCCTACTCCTGCTGGGACATGATTTGAGACTAATGATGCTCAAGTGTCTAATGTCAAACCATTTTAAAGTAAACAAATAGACTCAAACATCTATTGTGAAGTCGAGTTATAAACTTTTCTTATAAAATTATTGAATAAGAACTACTGTTGGAAATGGCCTTTTTGCAGGGTCATCCCCAAACTGTTTGACTTCCTCCTCTCCTTTTTTTGTGACCTCATTGTTGCTGGCTGTAGGACTCTGGACACTTTACTACTGCTAACCAGTGCTAAAGTGCATGTGCTCTTTCCCTAAACATGGTACCATTGGCTCATCCAGCTGGCATATTTGATTTACTTGTAAGTCCCTACATGTGCCCATGGCCTGTAAATTGAATGATATTAGTGGGCCTGCAGCACTGGTTGTGCCACCCACATAAGTATCCCCTTAACCATGTCTCAGGCCTGCCATTGCAAGGCCTGTGTGTGGAATTCCACTTCCACTCCAACTTGGCATTTAAAAGTACTTGCCAAGCCTTAATCTCCCTTTCTACATATGACACCCCTAAAGTAGGCCGTAGGTAACCCATAGGGCAAGGTGCTATGTAAGTAAAAGGCAGGGATTCCTGTTAGTGGAAAACTCCTAAATTCGTTTCCACTACTGTGAGACCTGCTCCTTTCATAGAATAGCATTAGTGCTACCCTCCTATACTGTTTGAGTGGCAGATCCTGATCAGAAAGGGGTAACCAGGTCATATTTAGTATGGCCAGAATGGTAATAGAAAATCCTGCTTACTGATGAGGTTGTATATTTTATATTACTATTTTAGAAATGCCACTTTTAGAAAGTGATCATTTCTCTGCACCTTAAATCCATCTGTGCCTTACAGCCTGTCTCCATTCAACTTCTGGGCTGGGCTGGTTGACAGCTCTCTTGTGCATTTCACCCAGATTAAACATAGGATACTCAGTCACACCTGCAATCATCTGCATACTGAATGGGTCTTCCTGGGCTGCAAGGGTGGAGGGCCTCACACTTACATTTCAAAGGCTAGTGGCCTGCCCTCACACAATGGACTGCCAAAACCCTACTGGCACCCTGGCAGACAGACCTGTCCTGAAAGGGGACCTTGTGCACTTTAAAACCACTCTTTGAAGTCTCCTCCACATCAAAGGCATTTTTGGGTATATAAACTGGGTCCCTGACCCCACCAACTCAGACACTTCTGGACCTGAATCTGCAACCTGTCAAGAGGGACTGCCTGGCTGCCCAAATGACTCATCTGGACTGCTTTGCTGAGAAGGACTGCTGCCCTGCTGTTCCCTGCTGCCCTCTGACTTTGCTGAGAAGTGCTCTCCAAGGGCTTGGATTGAGCTTGCCTCTTGTTTTCTGAATTCTCAGGGCCAAAAAGACTTAGGGCCTCATTACAACCCTGGCGGTCAAAGACCACCAGGGCTGTTTTGTCGATTGCACCGCCAACAGGCTGGCGGTGCAATCTTGGGAATTCCGACTGCGGCAGAAGCGTGCGGTCGCACCACCGGGACCGGCGGTTTTCAGCCACGTTGGTCCCGGCGGATTTAATGCCGAGGGGATTACGAGTCCCCCTCCCGCCAGCCTTTTCATGGCGGTAGGAACCGCCATGAAAAGGCTGGCGGAAAGGGGAGTCGCGGGGCACTGCTCATGCCCTTAGGCATGGGCAGTGCAGGGCCCCCCTGGCACAGCCCCATGAAGCTTTTCACTGTCTGCACAGCAGACAGTGAAAAGCGCGACGGGTGCAACTGCACCCGTCGCACCGCCGCAACACCGCCGGCTCCATTTGGAGCCGGCTCCCATGTTGCGGCCGTCATCCCCGCTGGGCTGGCGGGCGGAAACTCAGTTTCCGCCCAGCCGGGATGTCGAAATGGCCACCGCAGGAGTGCGGGCGCATTGGCGCCGCGTGGCGGACCGCCTCCCGCCAAAGTTGTAATGAGGGCCTTAGTCTCTTTAGGAAACTCATTGTGTGCTAAACATCGAGGCACAGCCTGCTGGAAACAATGCACAGCCTGCATTGCTATGACAAAATCGCTGCACAGCCACACAGGAACAATGCAGCCAGACTTCCTGATTGAAGAATCAACGCAGCGCCTGCCGTGCAACAGAAAATTCGATGCATCGTATACTGGAACAATACAACGCCTGAGACGTCCAGGATTTCCCCGCATCATCCCTGGGAATCAAAAGATCCCCCGCATCACAGTGAGGAACCAAGACTTCTCGACGGAAATAGATGCAAAGCCCATTGCAGAAAGAAACAGCGCATCGTCTGAGCCGTGCTGGAAATTCTGATGCACACCCTCTTATTCCACACTTCTCCTCCTCTGTGGTCTCCGTGTGTTTTATTTTTGATGCAAACTAGATACTTTGTGTAATCAAGAGGCAACTGTTGGTTTCTAAGATTTAAGACTCTTTTTAATCTTGCAAAAGTGATATCTGAACTTGTGCTTATTGAATCTTTATCATTTGTTTACCTTAATTTCACCAGATTAATATCATATATTTTTCTAACCCTGTGTGGTGTATTTTTATGGTATTTTCACTGTGTTTCGGTATGATTTATTGCACATTGTCTTCTGAGCTAAGCCTGACTGCTCAGTGCCAAGCTACCAGAGGGTGGGCACAGGATAATTTGGATTGTGTGTAACTTACTCTCATCAGGACTGTGGTCCCTATTCGGACAAGGGTGTATAAGGGTGTATACCTCTGCCAACTAGAGACCCCATTTCTAACAACCAACAAAACTGCTTCATTTAATAGTCGGTAAAACTATTTTAGTAATTCTATGTACATCATGGGTGTTCAATTGTTGATGCTGAATGACAAGAATGTGGGTTTCAGCCAGACATACCACGTCAGACTTCTGTTGGCTGCATCACAGTGACAGGGTCACCTGAACCGCCTCTCTGCAGATTAACCCGGCTCTTAGATGAAGGAAATGCCTGACTACTTTGAACAGCACCTCCCAGCCAGGCATTTTTTGGTTTAACAATAGACTATACCATTGTGACTGTTTCCTTGTGGTCACAGCTGAGGAAGTTCAAAATTGAAACCACCCTTTATAATGACCACTTATATTGGCATATAGAATTGAATCTGAATGCTGCAAGATGCACCTCAGATCTGGTAGACTTTAGTAGCTTTGGATCCACCAATTTAAAGCATTTGACTTGGTCATCTAGCTCACTGCTGAAGATAACCACCAAGATGACAAAAGAAGTGTACCAATCCACAACATCTTTGCACACGTCAGCAGTGGAAGTGTGGTCTATCCTTTCAACTAGATTGTTGTCCTTTAGTTCCACACTTCGACCCTTGCCGACATGAGCATTACAAGGCTCTCTGAGACTGTTGGAAAAAATCTTAAAGCTGAGAAGGAGGCTGCGGAATGAGCTCAGAAAGATAAAAAAAATCAAACGTTGCAATAACCATGTGTGAGACAATAAAACGTTTAAGGAAAAATTACAAATCCCAGATATGGGTAGAACGTAAGGAGAAGGAGGATAACTTCTGCTCAAAACTTCTTTTGAATTAAAAACTATCCAATTCCAGGGCATTTTGGGCAATGGTCATTGGCATTGAATGGATGTCAAGAGCTATCAACTATTCGGCCACTCCTGAGGGAAAATGGGTAAAATCATCTGACCAACATGTTCACCAACCAAGAATGGAGTCCTGAGATAAACATCCAGTCAAAGGTGCAAACAAGCTATGACAAGGACTACCCAAATCCCACAGTATATGCAGCTGAGGCAGTAATCCAGGTGATCAAGAAGGGGTGTAGTGATGGTGCACACAGCCCCAATGGCTTCCCTCAGGCTATATGTAAGGTAGATCCTGAATACTAGTTAAAGCCACTTGCAATCCTCTTCACCGAAGTAGAACAGAGTAGAACTGTACCGTACAGTTGAAGAGGATCTATAATTAATCTGATATTTTAAGCGGGGGGACCATTCAAACCTGGCTAATTATAGAATGAGTTTTCTAATTGACTCCGAAGCGAAGGATGTGTCCTAGCCCCGCATTTGTTCAATCTTTTCATGGCTGACCTCTCCCCAAAGCTGAACGAGATAAACTCACACTCCCCGAAGCTGTGAACCCTACATATATCACATCTCTCGTATGCAGACAATATTGTTTTTTTAAGCCACACAAGAGTAGGTCTACGGTGGCTAGTCAACGCCTTGGCCAGTTTTGCGACAACCAATAAACTGGAAATTAATATTAGCCAGTCAAAAACCATGTCTATGTGGAGTACTTTTAGTACTGCACTCAATCTCACATTAGGGAATACAGTGTTAGAAGTGGTCAGTCATTACAAATACTTGGGCCTAAACAGAGACAATAAACTGAATTTTGCTGTGCACAAGCAACATATTATACAGAAATGCAAAGTTTGACATTCGGCTTCTGTCCCTTTTCCAGGAAGTTGAATGAGCCTTCCTAGAAACCCTAAGGGCCCTCATTACAACCCTGGCGGTAAATCCCACTTAATGCCATGCTGATGGCTGCCAACATATCGTGGCCGCGGCGGAAATCCGTTACAGGTATTACGACCCACATCTCATAATCCGCCACAATACAGACACCCACACAAGTCCGCCACACCAAAGGTCAGTGATAAACTGGCGATAGCAAAACCTACACTGTCACGCCAACAGGGATACGCCCACACTATCACGACCCACGAATCAAAGCGGCGGTCATTGAACCGCGGTAAACCATTGGTGGTACACACCGCCGTGCTCAAAATACACACACATTTACAAAACACAAACACATTGGACAATTCAAAATACACACACCTGATACACATACACACACCACACCCACAACACTATAAAACACACACCCACATTACCCACAACCCCTTACAACAACATTTGTGGAAGAAGCAGAGAGAGAGAGAATAGCAAACACAACACCAGCATCCACAGGCACACAACACCATCACTCATACAACATCCACGCACCTCAAAGAACACACCCCAACACAACACATCACACAGCACAACAAACATCACCTCACACATCACCCACACCACATTATGGCACCTCAGAGACACCCCAGGTTTTCCGAGGAGGAGCTCAGGGTCATGGTGGAGGAAATCCTCCAGGTAGAGCCACAGCTATTCGGATCACAGGTGCAGTAGACATCCATTGCAAGGAAGATGGAGCTATGGCGGAGAATTGTCGACAGGGTCAACGCAGTGGGACAGCATCCAAGAACACGGGATGACATCAGGAAGAGGTGGAACTACCTACGAGGGAAGGTGCGTTCTGTGGTATCCAAACACCACCTAGCCATACAGAAGACTGGCGGTGGACCCCCACCTCCTCCCCCACAACTAACAACATGGGAGGAGCAAGTCCTGGCGATCATGCATCCTGAGGGCCTCGCAGGAGTAGCTGGAGGACTGGACTCTGGTAAGGCAAATCTTTACTACTATATCCCCACCACCCTACCTGCATGCCATCACAAACACATACCCCTACCCTCACACCCATCACTCCAACACCTCACAGATACCCCACTAGCACAACCCACCCATACCAATACCAAGCCCTGCATGTAACACCAATGCATGGACACCCATCACAGACCTGCATGGACACCCATCACCAAAGCATGTCCAGTAGAGAGACTCACCCAGGCCAAAAAATCACCACTCACACAAGGGCCAAGGCAACAATACAAGCACAGGAGTAGAGGGAAACTCACACATTGCACAGTATGGCACACACAGATACAATAACTATGCATTTACACCCCAACAGGACCCCTACCCAACGTCACCGGACAGGAGGTGCCAGCCATATCCAGTCCCCCTACAGAAGAGGCCCACAGTGATGACAGCAGCTCCGCACGCCTGGATCAAGATGACCAGCCTGGCTTATCAGGGACCTCTGGACATTCGGTTGCCCTGCCTCAGTCCCAACCCACCACAGAACCTCCCCCCTCAGGAAACACCACCACAGCACCCACCAAGCGGGCCCATGCCACTGTCCCCAGGACACGTCATTCAGCAGTGTGTCCACCACTACAGGGACCCCAGGCAAACCCACTAACTCAAGACAAACAGGGACCTGGGGTCAGTGGTAGTGGGCACACGGTTCAGGGGATAGAGACACAGGACAATAGGGAAACTGGGAGGACTGCTCTGCGACGGGGGGGACAGACCCAGGGAACCCACTCTCCACGAGGCACTCTCCAACAATATGGGAGCATACCACCATTCCCAGGAGACGATGGCCATGGTACTGGCCAAGTTTCAGGAGACACAGCGGCTGCAGGAGGAACAGTACCTGGGGATCAGGGAGGACTTGAAGTCCATTAGCACTACCCCGGTCACCATTGCAGGGGTGCTGGCAGATATGGTCAACACCATGAGGAAGACAGTGGCACACCAAAGGGCCCCTGACACTAGCCCGAACGATGAACAGCCCTCCACATCCGCTGGCGCTAGTGGACAGGAGGTCCTACCACAGGACCAACAGGCCACCAGCACCCCACCCCCTGCAGAAGGAGAACCACCCCGCAAACGGTCCCTGCGATCTAGGCACAAGACAGAGAACATTGCCAAGACCCCCGCCAGGAAATAAGACTCTCCTGATTGTCACCCTTCTGTCCCACTATGTCACCCTGACCACTTTGAACTGCCATTGCTCTACTTCCTATGCCCCCTTGGACAATGCACCTGTGATACCAAGAGACTGGACTCTACCATGGACATTCCTCCCCCATCACCCCAGCCCATTGCACATCCCCCTCCGCTGATTGCACTTAAATAAACAGCCTTGAATCACACAAAAATCTGGAGTAAGTCTGTACTTTCACTAATGTGTTATTACAACCTCTGACAAATATCAATGTCAATGTTCATTTGCACATACCAAAGTATGACAGTTGTTGGGCAGCAGTAAACAAAGCAGAAGGCAGAATGTGGTACCCAGATCTGTGAAAAGGAAAGCCAAATTGAACTGTCAGGGTCCATACACAGAGGTAAAAAGGCAGAATTATGCAGCAGTCCGATATGAGAGGAGCAGTGCCAGTCTCTTACCTGTGTCTCACTGGAAGTATTGCATGATGATGTTGTTTCGGTTGTCAATATCTTCTTATTCTGCCTCCTCTTCTTCACTGCCACAGGCTCCATAGCTGCCTCAAGACCAACACCAGGCCCATCCTCCTGCAGAAAAGGCACCTGGCGTCGCAAAGCCAGGTTGTGCAACATACAGCATGCCACGATGATCTGGCACACCTTCTTCGGTGAGTAGTATAGGGAGCCATCTGCCAAATGGAGGCACCGGAACCTGGCCTTCAGGAGTCTGAAAGTCCGCTCTGTAATCCTCCTTGTACACCCATGTGCCTCATTGTAGCGTTCCTCTGCCCTTGTCCTGGGATTCCTCATTGGGGTCAGTAGCCATGAGAGGTTGGGGTAACCAGAGTCACCTGCAAATATCGAGGGTATCTGTTAGACATACACAAACCCTTAGGGACTCTCCCATACCCAGACGCCAATTCAAACTGCGTGGGGACCTTGGGCACACCTATTAGCCACACACAGTGCCTCTGGAGTTTGCCCATCACATAAGGGATGCAGCTATTCCTCAAAATGTAAGTGTCATGCACAGAGCTAGGATACTTGGCATTCACATGAGAGATGTACTGGACTGCCAAACACACCATCAGCACATTCATGGAATGGTAGCTTTTGCGGTTTCTGTATACCTGTTCATCCCTGCGGGTGGGACAATTGCCACATGTGTATTTTCAATGGCACCAATGATGTTGGGAATATGTCCCAGGGCATAGAAGTCACCTTTCACAAATCCTCCACCTGGGGGAAAACGATTTAGCTGCGCATGTGTTTCAGCAGGGCAGACAACACTCTGGACAACACGTTCGAGAACATTGGCTGTGGCATCCCTGATGCCATGGCCACTGTTGTTTGAAAGGAACCATTGGCCAGGAAATGGAGCACTGACAGGACATGCACTAGAGGGAGGATTCCTGTGGGATGGCGGATAGCTGACATCAGGTCTGGCTCCAACTGGGCACACAGTTCATGGATTGTGGCTCAAACAAGTCTGTAGGTGATAATGATGTGTCTGTCTTCCATTGTCGACAGGTCCACCAGGGGTCTGTACACCGGTGGATGATGTCATCTCATCATCTGCCCCAGCGGATGTGCCCTATGGAGGAGAAAGGTGAGCAGAGGGTCATATACCACATAGGTTGCACAAGGGTGTTTTGCACTATTGTGATTTAATCGGTGTGTGGCGCTGTCTGTCCGTATTCCTGCCCAAAAGTGCTGTGACGCAGTTTGGTGCCCTGCCATGTGCCCCCCTGAAATGGCGGCTGCCTCACCTGTAAGGAGGGACAAGGGGAAATGAGGTAACTGCGCTGGCATTGGGCAACGTCGCGGTAGGCAGTCGAAGACCGCTGCGCAATTCAGCATTGGTTATCAATGGGCCATATGGGTTTGAGGAGCCAATGATGATGTACGCCGGTGGTGACGGTACGCACCACTGTGGATGTGACTGCCATTTTCTATCTGTTCACTCACTTGATACATGACCTTCAACAGGAGAGGACCTACACTGCAAGTGCTGCTGTGACCTGAGTCTGAAAGCAACAATGGCTACAGTGTCTGGGGAAAGGGCCCCTGCCTTCACCACGGAGGAGTTGGACAACCTGGTGGATGGGGTCCTCCCCCAGTACACGCTAGGGTCCTCCAGACAAACAGGTGAGTACACTGTGTGCATGGTGGATGGAACAATAATGTATGGAGTGGCGTGGATGGAAGATACATGGGGGGGCTGCAGCCAGCATGTGAGGATGGTCAGTGTATGTGTTTCAGGGCATGGTTGGGAAGTTGGGGCCAATGAGTAAGAATAACCGGACGGGGAGTAAAATCCATTCTTACTTTACCTTTCCTGTAGGTCAGCGCCCACCAGAAGAAGGGTATTTGGCGTGCTATCGCCAAGGAAGTACGGACCCTGGGGGTCTATCATAGACGGAGCACCCACTGCCACAAGAGATGGGAGGACCTGCGCCGCTGGAGCAAGAAGTCGGCGGAGGCCCAGCTGGGGATGGCCTCCCAATGTGGAAGGGGTGCCCGTCGCACCATGACCCCCCTGATGTTCTGGATTGTGGCGGTGGCATATCCGGAGTTGGATGGGCACTTGAGGGCATCACAGCAGCCACAAGGGGGTGAGTACAGTCTCAGTCAGCTGACTCTGCGCACTTTACGAGGTGTCTGGGTGGGGGAAGTGGGCTATGGGTTCCCCTAGGCCAGTGCGAACTTGGTAGGCAGGCTCTGTGGCACTTCAACCCCAATAGTGGTAGTGGCCATCTACACCTAGTCAGGCTCCTGTGGGTTCCAGGTGTGCAGCAAATGGGCTTAGGCATCGTCCCCCATGTGACTTTCCTACTGACTGTTAGTGCATGGCCTAGTGCATAGGGCCGCTCCCTGTGTGTTGTGTCCACGGTGGTGTTGTTGCTGGCATTGAGCATGTGTATCCTCTGTCTTCCCCCCCACCTTTTTGTTTTGTCACCCTGTCCTTGTGTGCATTAGCGTCATCTGACGGAGGAGCAGTGGCACCGGAGCAGGAGGGAGCTGCAACCCACATGGCCCAGGAGGGTGAAAGTACGGAGTCTGAAGGCACCAGTGGGACGGAGGGCGAGGGGAGCTCCACGACGGGGACAGGAGGGTACACCAGCGACAACGACTCCTCCTCTGATGGGAGCTCCCTTGCAGTGGTAAGCACCTCTGTGCCCACCGCAACAACAGGTACAGCCGCCAATCCCCCTACCAGCACCACCCTCCCTGCTGCCCTCAGTGAGGAGGCTATTGACCTCCTGAGCTCCCTCACTGTTGGGCAGTCAACCATTCTGAACGCCATTCAGGGTGTTGAGAGGCATTTGCAACAAACAAATGCATACCTGGAGGGTATTCATTCTGGCGTGGCGGCCCAACAGAGAGCATTTCAGGCTCTGGCCTCAGCACTGATTGTCCCTGTGTCCAGCCTCCTCCCTCCAACCTCCACTACCCTGACCCAATCCCCTCTACCTCAGCCTATCCCAAGCACACCATCAGACCAGCATGCACACTCATCAACACAAAAAAGTGGCTCAGGCAAACATAAGCACCACACACCCCACAGGCACTCACACAAGCCCCATACCCATGCAGACACACCAACACCCATTGCCTCCACTGTGTCCCTCTCGTCTCCACTCACGCCTGCATGCACCACATCCTCATCCACTACCTCCATCACCAGCACGTCCATCACCACAGACCGCTCATGTGCAATTACCACCCCCACAACCATGCACACGTCCCCTGTGTCCTCTCCCAGTGTGTTTGTGAGCCCTCCTCCCAAAGTACACAAACGCCGGCACACACCCACTCAACAGCCATCCACCTCACAACAGCCTCCAGTCCATGCACCTTCACCCAAACTCAGCAGACGTACACCTCCTACAACCACTACCTCTTCCTCCACTCTCAAACCCCCTCCATCTTCCCGTCCCAGTGTGTCTAAAAAACGTTTCCTGGCTTCTGTTGACCTCTTCCCTACACCTCCCCCCCGTCCTTCCCCTAGGGCCAGGATGTCCAGATCCCAGCCCAGCACCTCAGCCACAAAATCCTCATCCAGTGTGGTCCCTGCAAGTACGGAACATCGAAGGCTGCACCTATCAGGGCTGCCAGTGTGCCACCTAGTGAGGCCAAGGACCACCCTATTCCGCCACCTGCCAAGGTAAAGAAGGGGCCCGCATGCTGAAGAGAAAAGTCACACCAACCACCCAGCAAGGCCTCTTCCAGAACCAAAGAGGACAGTGCCAAGGTCCCAGCAGCAACTTCCAAGGTGGGTAAGGGACCCAAGGGCAAAGGGAAGTCAGCTCATGGCACAGAGCCTCCGGGTGAGGGACTGGTGTCACCCCTTCTGCAAGAGAGACCAGCAACTTGTACGGCGGTGGCCACTGCCGCAACGACTGCCACCTGCACTGCCACCTGCACTGCCACCTGCACTGCCACCTGCACGTCTGCTGCCTCTACTACAGTCACCAGCATCATACTCAGTGGGCACCCTTCCGAGACTGCAGGAGACGGCCTGGTGTGTCCCTCCACAAGTGCAGACACCTGCACCACGGCAGCATCTCCGCCGCAGCCACCGCCACCTGCCCCGCGACGTGCCCAGCCACTGCCACTACAGCGGATATCCGCAGCATCCCCAGTGGGCAGCCGTCCGAGGCTGCAGGAGATGTCCTTGACCCTGCACACACTACATGAGGCACCACAACCAGCACTGGCACTACCAGCAGTTGGCAGGCTAAGTTGCCACAGGGTGGAATGTGGCTCTGCCTTCATGGAGTATCATGCTACCTGTTCCCTGAAAATCTCGTGGCTCAGACACCCAGGTGAGGTAATGG
Organism: Pleurodeles waltl; assembly: GCF_031143425.1. Lineage (NCBI taxonomy): Eukaryota > Metazoa > Chordata > Amphibia > Caudata > Salamandridae > Pleurodeles > Pleurodeles waltl. The sequence continues at coordinate 768,348,230 of NC_090449.1, read as the reverse complement.
GAACTGTCACACCCCAGGTGCAGCATCACTGGGCACAAAGCCCCCTCCGGAACCAGTGGAGAGATACATCCACTTACCCAGTCCTTGGCAGGATGAAGCACTCTGGGCACAAAGCCCCCTCCAGAACCAGTGGAGAACAGCATCCACTACCCCTATCCTTGGCAGGATGAAGCACTCTGGGCACACAGCCCACTCCAGAACCAGTGGAGAACAGCATCCACTCACCCAGTCCTTTGCAGGATGAAGCACTCTGGGCACAAAGCTCCCTCCAGAACCAGTGGAGAACGCAGTGGGCAAACCACCCACTTGAGAGACTGTGGCTTTGTACTCCCCAGGACCAAGCAGTGGACAAACCACCCACTTGAGAGACTGTGGCTTTGTACTCCCCAGGACCAAGCAGTGAGCAAACCACCCACTTGTGAGACTGTGGCTTTGCACTCCCCAGGACCAAGCAGTGGGCAAGGAGCCCCCTCGAGGAGCAGTGGCGTCGACCCATCATCTGGCTGAGGTGTCCCCCTCCCCTTCCCCCTGAGTTGCCTGTGTTTTTTCGACCTGATGCCCCTGCATTGTTCTCTCCGTTTTGAGGCAGGTGTCATGTGTGGGACTCGCCCATGCTTTTTGGGACCAATGGTCCACAGACATTTAATGGAACAGTACACAGACTTGTGTACTTGCTGTAAATATTTGTTTATACTGATGATTTTAAGTTATCTTGGCCTATCTGAATTTTCGATTATTACACTTGTTTAAATCATTTAATTTGGTCGTTGTGTTCTTCCAGAGGGTTACGGGGTGTAAATGTAATGTTGTTGCATGTGTTTGTGTTTATGGTGTTGTGGGTGAGGGTGGGGGTGTTGCGTATTGAGTGTGTGTGTCACTCTTTTCCTCCCCCCCCCCCTCCCCTGTGTGCAATACTCACCGTGGTCGTCGCTGGCGTCTTTGATGTTCCTGTTAGATGAGTAGGTATACCAACATGGGCAGGACCTCTAACTCGGGCGTCATGGCGTCCTGGTTCCTCGTTGGGTGTTTTGAGGTGAGTGGTTTCCGTTCCAAAGACTGTTTCTGCCGTGCTTTTGATGGTATTGGTGCCCCCCCGGAAAACCTGGCGGATTTGTGCCTTGTAATAGTGTGGGTGGTACATTGTGTTCCGCCTGTCTGTTGGCGGTTACTGCTGCGGTGTTGGTTGCTACCACCGTGGCGGTCGGAATGTTAAAGTGGCTGTCTGTGTTGGCGGGTTCTGCCATGGTCATAATTCCATTTTTTTTACCGCCGGACTGTTGGCGGTATTACTGCTGCTTTATCACGACCGCCAGGGTTGTAATGAGGGTCTTAATGTCTGCCATGTCTGCAAAACATTTTCCAACAATAACATATGGGACCGCAGCATTATACGGAAAAGACTTGCTAATTTTGTGCCAGCAACAAATCAAAATTTTGACAAGCGAGTCTTTAGTCTCCCTCATTGTGAATCTCCCTCTCAAGTTAGACTAGAATTTGGTCTTAAGCAGCAGCTCCTAGCAAGGAAATTTCATACGATTAAGACCTGGTATAAAATTAGGGGAAACAACACAGGTCAATTAGTTGCTGCGTTATGGAACTCTGTGGCCAAAGATTCAAAGTCAGCATACAGTGGATACCTGCAACGTTCCCTGCAAGAGACACATACGACACACTTATGGGATTCCAACATGTCATGTCCCCTCTTCTGCAGTGCGTTAAACAGAGAAGCTAGGTTGCAATCTTTGTTGCATGATAAGCGTAAATGTGTGGCCCGGTCGCATGCCTGGATGGTTATGCATACTTAAAGCAGACTGGTGCCAGGACAGTATTTGACTGCAACATACTCGGTGCATTTGAAACACCAGCTGCTTGTCATACGATTAGGGTCCATGCCATCTCTAGCGGACCAACCAGCATGGAAGAATGGTGGTGAGACATCATGCAGGCTGTGCCATGCTGTTATGGGGGATATTGATTTACATATATCCAGTCCTAAGAGAAGCTCACCATCAATTGTTGAAACCTGGTTTTGTTATGAGTGGGGTTGACTCCTGTCGACTGGCAGTAATGAAAGTGCTTGAACGCGCTTAATCGCAGATAAAATGCAAACTGGTGAAATTCTTAACCCTGCATGCTAAGACTCTTACAGGCTGCTTATGATCTCCCGACAACTCTTATTTGGTTATGTTCAGATACAACTGTGAATGCATGGTGTGATGAAGAAGGTGCAGTAAAATATTCTTATATTATAACATTAGTGACAAACAAATTTATAGCCCCCAACAAATTGACATATTATGGTGACTATATTATTTCCCTTATAGAAAATCGGTTGTAAAGTACTGTTTGAGTTTTTTATAATAAGTTCCCTCCAGTTCACCCAAGACTAGATTTTGAAGAAGTAGTGTGACAAAGATGGTCAGCAAGGGCTTTAATTTTAATATTTAATCTTAAAAGCTTTCTAGTACTTTATGGTGATTCTATAAGTTCTCTTACAGAAATTGTACTATTTTAGTAAAGTAACTTACACTTTATATCTAATTATTTAAGCTCTATAGTATTTTACAGGGATCTTATACCGGCAATTGTTTTAACTGGCTCACGTAAAGTGTTATGTATATGTATTGAAAACCCGTCAGGGACCATGACGTACCATTGACTCTAATTTTGTAGTGAAGATTCTTAAGTATTTCTTTTCTTTCCCTTCTCCTTTTCCTTCTCTCATTTTGCTAACATTTTAAGTAATCATGCAAACAAAGGTAAATTCGGGAAAATCTTTTGGTTTATCACAACCCAGATTTTTTATGGATACACTGCGTGCATCAACTATTGAGGACACCAGCCAGAGACACTGAACTGTATCACGTAATAGTAATTATTGAAAGTACTAAGCTAAGTCACCATCTCTGGGCTGACTGTTGACCTCAATAGCTGAGGTGCTTGTGTGGCGCTATTTTACCACCCTAGACAGTTGCAAATGGTTACTTGTCAGAGGGATTTTATAAACATCTGCTGCTTTGACTGGAAATGTAACTGCATTTGTAAACAGAACATTACATAATGACATACGCATAGCAACACAAATAAAACATAACCAAACCCAACAAATCAACATTATCAGAACAGAGTGCAACAGGAGAGAGGAGTTTGAAAACCAAGGTTTCAGGCACTATTCCTTAGTGGATGGTGAGCTTCCAGGGCAAATTCGTTCATCATTCATTTCCTCAGTGAAGTTTTATACTCCACTGAGCCACCCCTGCCATCTATGTAGCTCACCTGACATTTCCTTTAAATTGGGCCGAAAGCTGAGATACAATCAGCACCACTTGAATGACTGGGCCTCACCATCTGGGCACAACTGCAACAACACCTCTGGGCGTAGTCAAGGAAGCCTGAGGAGAGTGGTGCCAATGGCCAAGAGAGTAAGCCAGACTCAGTGAGCATAAGCGGTCCCTACTTTGGCCACTGAAGATATTATGGAGCTTGATGGTAGTAATGTGAGGAGCCTGCCACAGTAGCAAGAGACTTAGATGAGGAACCACTGCCCAGAAGAAAGCATGCACTACATTGCAAACACACAAATAGAAAGTCACTGGAGGCAGCAATCTTTATGTGGTGACTGTTGACAGCATCCAATACCTGGACATGCTCAACTAAAACTTGTTTCAATTAACAACCAAGCATTGCTTACTGAAACAAGATGGCCAATGATAAGCATAATCAGAGAAACAAGCTAGGCACTATGGATCTATGTATGCTGTCAGGGCCTCCTGTCAAGCTGCAAATGCAGACCCACACCCATGAACCTGCAGTCTCCTCAGCCCATAGCCCGACTCTAGAGATGGCCACAATACTACAGGCTCTTTAGTCCTCAAGGGAAATTTTAGAAGCTGATTTGATTAGGTGTGCCAGGCTGTCTCACTGCATATCCTATGTAAATAATGAGAGTACAGGCCTGCCCAAGGTTGAACGTCCACATTATTAGAAGGACTTAACAGTATTCTTCCAAAGTGTTGCACCTCTCCGCATCTGTCAAGAAACTGGAAGAGTGAGCAGAGGATGTAGAGGGATGACCACGTAAAAATACCCTTGTGATTTTTTGCATTTCTGGAAAACATCAAGGACACCTGCCCTAAATCCTTTTCGGAACAATTGCTCCAGAAAATATTACCCAACGACAGGCTTCCTATTGCTTCACAGTCAAAAGAGCTCATAGAGTGCTATCACAAGAACCACTGGCTGGAGCACAATCTCATCATATGATCTCTAGATTTATTAACTACAAAGTACTATGATGAAATCCCAAAATTTTCAAAATAATTTTATGTCACATTGCATCATGCTTTTTCGGTACTAAACAAGATCAGTGTGTCACCAACGCAAATCATTCCATGAGGTGAAGCATAAGCTCTGTGCTTTGAATATCCTCTACATGCTTCTGCATGCTGCAAAGCTCAAGACCATCCTCAGCCATGTATCTTTTATTATAAAATGCCAGACAGAGGTCGTGCAGGAGTGGACAACTAAGTAAGATGACACTAGGTTCATCAAATCGTCACCTCCAGTCAGATCATCGCCTTGTAGCCTCTCCCGGCTGAGGTGTAAATGCACCCACTCTAGATTCACACATAGTTCAGCTCTTCCATCCTTAGCTAGGATATGTGGCGGTGTGATGCTCTCATTGATCCAGTACCCTAGTGACGGAGCAGTGGGAACTATCCAATGCCTTTGGCAGAAGAGCGGCTTGACCACTCACATATCATACAGCCTCCCCACAAGTGTCACCTTGAAAAATTAGGCTCGGGGGGGGGAGGGAGTAATAGGGAAATGGGATTGAAAAGAGACCACCTCTGTGGCACATTCTCGAGCACCACCAATGCCCCCATTATAATACTCCTCATTAAACTGGTGACCCATCTGTTTCTCTTGTAGTTTTTAGACTGTTTGAGTAGATTACAATAAATTCAGACATGACTGAGTATCGTGATAAATTTAGACCTGTTTCCCACTGTTCAATAATAGATACTTCAATTACCGAAGTACGGGGAAGGGGGAAGTTAATTGTTACATGTGTTACTGCCAACAAACTGCTAGTTGTTGAGTACATCTAAAATGCTTCCCATAGCAGGTTGATGCCCTACACAACCTAAAATCATGCACAACAACTCGCCAGTCACCTCACAAATACTAATTAGATGCCTCATGTGGAAAATTATTACTATCATCAACATGGTTAAAAGAGTGAGTCTTGAAAAAGCTAATGTGTGATAGGCATTTTTCTGATATAAAAAATGCATCTTATTTGAAATGAATGTAGATGCTTCCAAAGATATGGCTTCACAACCACCCTTCAGGCTGACTTCTACAGGGTCTTCCGGGGGTCGGGTTTAAGGCAGCAATATTGATGCACCAACATATCCTGTTAAGGAATTAGCGGACATAGACTGACAGACTGATAGACTATGCCACATTGATTGCAGGTTCTCTATATAATAACCTCACCATCCTGCTCTCAATTTATGCACCTTCTCCTCCCTATCTCCCTTCTTAACCATATAAGTACCCTTCTCCTTCTTGCCCACCCAGGCCTCACTTTTATTGGAGGAGACTGATGAACCAAACAGTTGATGGTGCCACAACCCCACTGATGACACCCCTACCTCCTCATCACTGGCTATGTTTACCTCAGTAGTAGGACTAAGATATGTATAGAGCCATCTTTTCCTCTGGGGCCCATAGGCTTTTATCCTTACTTTATTACTTTTTCACCCTGGCAGCTTATCTTAGCATCACTGCTGCACAACACTTCTGTGCAAGGGTCTGTCTGACCATACCGTGTGAGAGATTCAAATACAGAGCAATCTCCCTAGAATGTATCTGTCATGGAAGCTGAGCCACTGGTGGCTGACCAAACCTGATTTCGAGGACATGCTACACTGTGGCACCACAAAATAGTTATGGGCTAACACAGACACTGTAGAGTCCCGTTCCTTGTTGTTGGTAGCATATAGTACTGTGCTATAAAGATGACATAATCGGTGGCTTGACATTTTGCAGATGCCAAAAATCCTCAAGGCTAACCTATTTAGAAATAGAGATGCAGGAAGCAGAAAAATCTGTTAGAAGAGACCATACGGAACACAATGAACATCATCTTACAATAGCCGCAATGAAATATAAACAGACCCAACTTGATGAGGCTAAGAAGTTATGTCTTGCATCCCAAATCTGAGTATATGACCAAGAAATAACAAGCAAGCTTAACTGCAGAGAGGACACAGATTGACACATACTTGGTATATAGGACCGTAATTGTTACAAATGGGGTTTTTGGTTGGCAGTCAGCTTGCCACCTGTCCAAGCAAGGACCCTCACTCTAGACAGGGTAAAGGAGAATCACACTCAGTTAACCCCTGCTTACCCCCTTGGTAGCTTGGCACAAGCAGGCAGGCATAACTTAAGAAGCAATGTGTAGAGTATTTGTACCAACAGACACAGTGCACAGTGAAAACACTACAAAATGGACATCACACCAGTTTAGAGAAATAGGTCATATTTATCTAAATCAAACAAGACCAAAACGACAAAAATCCAACATACACAAGTCAAATTATGAATGTTCAAAAGAATAAGAGGCCTACTCCCCAGAAGACAATGAGAATGCTGCTGTTACACAAAGTACCTGGTTAGCGTAAAAAATAAAGTCGATTCCTTCCTTGCAAGAGAGGCCGCGCATCGTTTTCTTTTCCATTGAGGTCGGCGATGCGTTGGTTCTTCTCCCTTGTAACAGAAACAGAGCGATGCATTGATTTCCGGACGGGGCACCTCGGATCCACGCAGAGTCGGGTTGACTTTGACACCCAGGGATGATGTGTGGAAAATCATGTCGCACGGTGTTAGAAAACCGCGCTCTGTGGGGTTTGCGTCATTATAAGCATCCACAAGCTGGTGTTGCACGTTGTTTCTCCAGCTGCAATTCATCTACCTCCCAGCTGCGATGCAGATGGAGCTTCAATTTTAGCCGCAAGGCCGGCTGCACGTCATTTATCAGCCGTGGTGCAGATGGTGCATCGAAAATTTCCCCGCACAGTTCTGTGCATGGATTTTCAGCTCTTGTCTGAAAACTTCACCTTTCAAGTGCCCAGGGACTGGATAGGATACTACTTGGCAGGGTAGGATTCTCAGCAGAGAGTCCAGATTTTAGCAGAGGAAGTCTTTGATGGCCATGGGACAAAACAGGAGGCAAACTCAGCAGAAGCCCTTGGAGTTTCTTCACAAGCAGGAATACACAACAAAGTCTAGTCTTTGTCCCCTTTCACAGGCAGAAGCAGAAACTGCAGGATATCCCAATAAAGCACAGTCACAGGCAGGGGAAGCACTTCTACACAGCTCTTCAGCTCTTCTCCTTGGCAGAGGTTCCTCTTGAATCCAGAATTGATCTAATCTTTAGGGGTTTTGGGTCCAATACGTATACCTCTTTCTGCCTTTGAAGAAGGCCTACTTCAAAGAAAAGTCTCTGTTGTTCACAAGACCCTACCTTGCCCAGGTCAGGCCCCAAACACACACCATGGGGTTGGAGACTGCATTGTGTGAGGGCAGGCACAGCCCTTTCAGGTGTGAGTGACCACTCCTCCCTCCCCTCCAAGCACAGATAGCTCATCAGGATATGCAGGCTACACTCCAGCTCTCTTTGTGTTACTGTCTAGAGGAGAGGTACAAACAGCCCAACTGTCAAACTGCCCCGGACAGGTAATCCACAAACAGGCAGAGTCACAGAATGGTTTAAGCAAGAAAATGGCTACTTTCTAAAAGGGGCATTTTCAAACTAACAATCTAAAAACCAACTTCACTAAAAGATGTATTTTTAAATTGTGAGTTCAGGGACCCTAAACTCCATATTGCTATTTAATCGCAAAGGGAATCTGCACTTTAATAACATTTAAAGGCAGCCCCCATGTTAACCTATGAAAGAGATAGGCCTTGCAACAGTGAAGACTACATTTAGCAGTATTTCACTGTTAGTATATGTAACACACATCAGTACATGTCCCACCTTTAACGTACACTGCACCCTGCCCATGGGGCTACCTAGGGCCTACCTTAGGGGTGCCTCACATGTATAAAAAGGGAAGGTTTATGCCTTGCAAGTGGGTACACTTGCCAAGTCGAATTGTCAGCTTAAAACTGCACACACAGACACTGCAATGGTAGGTCTGAGCCATGTTTACCGGGCTAATTATTTGAGTGGCACAACCAGTGCTGCAGGCCCACTGGTAGCTTTTGATTTACAGGCCCTGGGCACCTCTAGTGCACTTTACTAGGGAATTACTAGTAAATCAAAAATGCCAATCATGAATAGGATAATTTACACATACATTTTACATAGGAGCACTTGCACTTTAGCACTGGTTAGCAGAGGTAAAGTGCCCAGAGTATCAAAAACAGCAAAAACAGAGTCCATCACACAACAATCTGGGAAGCAGAGGCAAAAAGTTAGGGGAGACCACGCCAAGGATGCCAAGTCTAACAATAATGGAGATCCCTTTTCCTATCAGAAGACACAGTCAATATATTTGCCTTCTGCCATGGCAGCCTGTGCAGTCATACACCATCCATTGTGATAGAAGTGCTTACTGCATTACTCAGAGATTCACAGACACCCCAACTAACAGCAGAGAGTAGAGTTGCACTAGACGAAGATATAACCACTGATGACATTACAGAAGTATGAGCTTACCTCAATTTTTTGTGGACTGATTCTGCTGGTGTTTTGACTTTGTGCTAGACCTTGCTAACCAGCCATCAGTATGTATGATCTGACCCCTAAAAATATTGGTTTACACCTAATTGGCCTATTTAAATTTTCTATAAGGCAATAGTTCATGGTATCTTGAAATACACCCATGGCATGGAAAGTTAAATGGACAACAGCACTACTGTGCTATTCACTAGTTCAACAAGATAAACATGAATACATTCTTACTGCTGGTTCCTTGCTGCTGCAGTTTTGAAACTGCCCAACTGTTAAAAATAATGTTTTTTTGTAGGGGAAAAAGTTCCATTTAAAATGTTAATAAGTCATTTCTAAGTAGGTTGTGTAGCCCATAATGTAGGGTGCATAGTATTTAGCAGTTGGACATAATGGGGGTCATTACGACCCTGGCGGTATAAGGCGCTTACCGCCGTGCAGAAGACCGCCAATACACCGCCGCCGCGGCGGTAGACCGCCACAGCTATTATGACACACATCATGGAATCCGCCGAAATTCAGATACCCACACAATACCGCCACACCAAAGGTCAGCGATAAACATGCAGAAACAAATTCTCCACCTCCACGCCAACAGAAACACGCCCATGCTGTTACGACCCACGAATCAACGCGGCGGTCTTTCAACCGCGGTATTCCATTGGCGGTACACACCGCCGCGATCAAAATACACACACATCTACAAAACACTGCCACATTGGACATTTTGAAATACACACACCTGATACACATACACACACCACACCTACACATCCAATACAATATAAAACACACCCACATCACCCACAAACCCCTACAACCAGAAGTTCTGAGAGAAGGCGAGAGAGAGAGCACAGAATAGACAACCCCATAACACAGAGGCACACAACACCATCACCCACACAACATCCAAGCACAAAACACCACATACCACAACACTCACCACACTCATCACCACATACAGCACCCCACACACACACCCCATGTCACGCCAAAGACACCCCCGCTTCTCCTAGGAGGAGCTCAGGGTCATGGTGGAGGAAATCCTACGGGTAGAGCCGCAGCTATTTGGCTCACAGGTACAGCACACATCAATTGCAAGGAAGATGGAGCTATGGCAAAGAATAGTGGACAGGGTCAACGCAGTGGGACAGCACCCAAGAAATAGGGAGGACATCAGGAAGAGGTGGAACGACCTACGGGGGAAGGTGCGTTCAACGGTATCCAGGCACCACATTGCGGTACAGCGGACTGGCGGCGGACCCCCACCTCCTCCCCCTCAACTAACAACATGGGAGGAGCAAGTCTTGACCATCTTGCATCCTGAGGGCCTCGGAGGAGTCGTTGGAGGAACAGACACTGGTAAGTCAAATCTTAACTATCACATCCCCCACCCTACCTACATGCTATCACACACCCCCACCCTCACACCCTCCCCTGTCACCCAAACTCCTCACTAATGTACTGATAACACCAACTACACATCCCAATCCCAAGACCTGCATGACACAACTAACCATGGACACCCATCACTAAAGCATGCCCACTGCACATACCCAGAACACCCCCCAACCATCAGCACACAACCCCACACACAGGAATTCCTGCACTGGGGTTCACGCACACCCAACCATTGCACACCATTACACACACACATGCAATAATCATGTACTAATACCCCGCAGGAACCCGAAGGAACGTCACCACACCAGAGGGTCCAGACAACACCACTCCACCCCCAGAAGAGGCCCACAGTGACGACAGCAGCTCTGCCCTACTGGATCTTGATGACCAGCCCGGACCATCGTGGGCCTCAGGACAGTCAGTTCCCCTTGCCCAGCCACAGCCCAACACCGAACTTACACCCTCTGGTAACACCAGCACAGCACCCACCCAGCGGGCCCAAACCTCCCTACCCAGGACAGGTCAATCGGCGGTGTGCCCACCACTACAGGGCACCCAGGCTAACCCACCACCCCAACAACAACAGTGACCTGGGGGCAGTGGTAGTGGGCACACGGTCCAGGGGACGGAGGCACAGGAACACAGGGGAACTGGGAGGGCTGCTGTGCGACAGAGGGAGGACAGGCCAAGGGAACCAACTCTCCACGAGGCCCTCTCCTCCATCATGGGAGCATACCACCACTCCTAGGAGACGATGGCCACGGTCCTGAACAAGTTGCAGGAGACCCTGCGTCTGCAGGAGGAGCAGTATTTGGGGTTCAGGGAGGAGCTCAGGACCATCGGCTCCACCTTGGGCACCATCGTAGGGGTGCTGACGGACATTCAAAAGACCTTGAGGGACACCGTGGCACTCCAAGGGGCCCCTGACACTAGCCACGACGATGAACTGCCTACCACCTCCGCCAGTGGACAGGACGCCCCGCCACAGGACCACCACACCAGCACCCCATCCCCTGCAGACGGACAACCACCACGCAAGCGGGCCCTGAGATCCAGGAACAGGACAGAGCAAGATAACAAGACCCCCGCCAGGAAATGAGACCACCCTGATTGTCCCCCCACTGTCCCACTTTGTTACCCTGTCCAAATCGGAACTGCCCCAGCTCCACTTCCAATGGGCAGATGTGCAATGTACCTGTGAGACTAATAGACTGGACTCTGCCATGAACATTCCTCCACCATCACCCGTCACCATTTTACAACCCCCCTTCATTTTTAGCACTTAAATAAACACCCTTGAAACACTAAAAAAACTGGAGTCAGTCTATGATTTGTAATTTTGTATTATCAATGACAGTGTCATAATGGGTTACCCATTGGAAGGCTAACATACCAATGTCACACATCACAAGCCCTTCAAGGATGCAAGCAGTTGACACGTAGGTTATCACATTTGTGAAACTGAAATGGAAGGGGACAACTCAGTTAACAAATAGTGAGTGAAATGTCGGTACAGGATAGAGGTAGACGTGTGAAAGTTAATGTAATGTTAAACCTGAAAATGTACTCACCTGAGTTTCACTGGAAATATTGCTGTATGACTGACTCCCTGTTGTCGTTTTCTTCTTCCTCAGCTTCATCCTCATCACTGTCCACAGGCTCCACAGACTCCACAGCTGCTACAACACCGTCATCTGGACCATCCTCCTGCAGAAAAGGCACCTGGCATCGCAATGCTAAATTATGGAGCATGGAGCAGGCGATGATGATGTCGCACACCTTCTTCGGTGAGTAGAATAGGGACCCACCTGTCATATGGAGGCACCTGAACCTGGCCTTAAGAAGGCCGAAGGTGCGTTCGATAACCCTCCTAGTCCGCCCATGGGCATCATTGTAGCGTTCCTCTGCCCTGGTCCTGGGATTCCTCACTGGGGTCAATAGCCAGGAAAGGTTGGGGTAACCAGAGTCCCCCAATAGCCATACACAGTGCCTCTGGAGTTGACACATCATATCAGGGATGCTGCTATTCCGCAGGATGTAGGCGTCATGCACAGAGCCAGGGAACATAGCATTTACCTGCGAGATGTACTGGTCTGCCAATCAGACCATCTGGACATTCATTGAATGATAACTCTTCTGGTTCCTGTACACCTGTTCACTCCTGCGGGGGGGTACCAGAGCTACATGGGTCCCATCAATGGCACCTATGACGTTGGGGATATGTCCAAGAGCATAGAAGTCACCTTTCACTGTAGGCAAATCCTCCACCTCAGGGAAAATGATGTATCTCATTACGTGTTTCAGCAGGGCAGCCAACACTCTGGACAACACGTTGGAAAACATAGGCTGGGACATCCCTGATGCCATGGCCACTGTTGTCTGAAAAGACCCACTTGCAAGGAAATGGAGCACTGACAGAACCTGCACGTCAGGGGGGATTCCAGTCGGATGGCGGATTGGTGACATCAGGTCTGGCTCCAAGTGGCTACATAGTTCCTGGATTGTGGCACGGTCAAACCTATAGGTGACGATTAAATGTCTCTCTTCCATTGTCAACAGGTCCACCAGCGGTCGGTACACCGGAGGATTCCGCCATCTTCTCATATGTCCCAGCTGACGGTGCCTAAGAAGGACAACAGCGAAGAAACAGTCACTATTCCTCCAGGTATGTACCCACAGTCACACACAAGACTACACCAGACAATGAACCCTTCCTGTATGTGTGTTGAGTGTAGGCCTCGGTATGTGTGACGCAGTTGAAAAAGAATCCATGTGGGCCCCTGAAATGGCGGCTGCCTGACCTCTAAACTGGGACAATGGGATTGTGGGGTAACAGCGCTGGCGTTGCACACCGTCGCGGTAGGCGGTCGTAGACCGCGGCGCACTGCTGCATTGGTTAACATTGGACCCTATGGGTCCCAGGAGCCAATGAACAGGTGCGCTGGCGGTGATGATGCGCACCGCCGCGGACGTCACCGCCATTTTCTATCTGTTCAATCACTAGATACCTGACCTTCGACAGGAGAGGACCTACACTGCTAGTGCTGCTGTGACCTCGGTCTGGAAGCGACGATGGCTGCTGCGTCTGGGGAAAGGGCCCCTGCCTTCACTGCACAGGAGTTGGAGAAACTTGTGGATGGGGTCCTCCCCCAGTACATGCTACTCTAAGGTCCTCCTGACCAACAGGTTAGTACACAGGGAGAACGTTGTATGGGCTAGGCCTGGGTGGACAGGGCTGGGTGGAAGAGGGAAGGGGGCAGAGTTCATACTACAGTAAAGCATGGGAATAAATGGGCCACATGGTCAGAGTAGGGAGGGGGCCACTCACATTGATGGTGCATTTGGTAATGACTGTTCCTCTTCCCTTGTGCATGTCATGTAGGTCAGCGCCCACCAGAAGAGGGACATTTGGAGTGCCATCGCCAAGGAGGTCCGGACCCTGGGGGCCCACCAGAGACGGGGCACCCACTGCCGGAAGAGATGGGAGGACATTCGCTGCTGCAGCAAGAAGACGGCGGAGGCTCAGCTGGGGATGGCCTCCCAACGGGGAGGGGTGCCCGTCGCACTATGACCCCCCTGATGTTCCGTATCCTGGCGGTGGCCTACCCGGAGTTGGATGGGCGCTTGAGGACATCACAGCAGACACAAGGGGGTGAGTACACAATCATTCTGAGGACTTTGCGTGCAGTGGAGGGGTCTGGGTGGGGGAGGTGGGCTGTGGGTGTCCCTAGGCCAGGGCGAGTTAGGTAGGCAAGGCCCCTCCGTAATGTAGGCCATTTGGCACTCTAACCCACCTCAGAAGAGTGCCAAGTTGAGGTATAGCTGCCACTGTGGCTTCCATGTGCGCAGATGTACACCATTGCCATGTAGGCCATATCCCAGAAATTGCATGTGCAGAGGCCAGGAGCACGGCGTAATGCATGGGGCTGCTGCGTCTGTCTTGTCTGCCAACGGTAGCGGTATGCCATGCACTAAAACTCTCTTACTTCTGTCTCCCCCACATTTTCTGCTCTCCCTGTCCTTTTGTACATCAGCATCATCAGGAGGAGGTACAGTGGCACCGGAGCACGAGGGAGCTGCATCCCACATGGCCATGGAGGGCCACACCACAGACTCTGAATGCACCAGTGGGACAGAGGGCGAGGGGAGCTTCACGTCGGCCACTGGATCAGCAACCAGCGACACGGACTCGTCCGACGATGGGAGCTCCCTTGTGGTGGCGGCACCATCTGTGCCCCCCCACTTCTACAGGTACAGCCGCCACCTCCCCTACCAGCACCGCCCTCCCAGCAGCCCCTCAGCGTTCGCCCCGTGCCCGCTCACCCAGGAGGGTGGGCATCACCTTCGCCCCAGGCACCTCAGGCCCTGCCCCAGTCACCCCTGCTGCCCTCAGTGAGGAGGCCATTGACCTCCTCAGGTCACTCACTGTTGGGCAGTCTACATTGTGAATGCCATCCAGGGTGTAGAACGAGAGTTGCAACACAGTAATGCATTCCTGGAGGGGATTCATTCTTGTCAGGCTGCCCTTCAGCGAACCCTGCAATCTCTGGCCTCAGCACTGATGGCAGCCATTGTCCCTGTGTCTAGCCTCCCCCCTCCAACTTCCTCCACCCAGACCCAATCCCCTGTACCCCAGCCCATCCCAAGCACACCTACAGACCAGCATGCACACAAGTCAACACACACAAGTAGCTCAAGCAAACATAGGCACCACACACACCACAGGCACTCACACAAGCATCACACACATACAGATACAGCAACATCCACTGTGTCCCCCTCCTCCTCTTCTCCCTCCTCCCTCCCAGTCTCGTCTACACACACACCTGCATGCACCACATCTACAGGCACTAGGACTCGCACCAGGACACCCAGCACCACAAGCCACTCACCACCTCCACTGCCATTTACACGTCCCCTGTGTCCTCTCCCAGTGTGTCTGTGACGCCCCCTCCCAAAGTACCCAAACGCCGGCAATCACTCACCCAACATCCATCCACCTCACGACAGCCTCCAGTACCTACACCTGCACCCAAAACACCTAAAGTGACACCTCCGACAACCACCTCCTCTTCCTCCACTCCCAGACCCCCTCCAGCTACCCATTCCAGTGTCCGTCAGAAACTGTCCCTATGTCAAATTGACCTTTTTGCCCCCACCCCCCCTCCAATTCATCAGTCCCGTCGTAGCGCCTCAGCCAAAAAGCCTCCAGTACCAGTGGTGCGTGTTCCAGGTTTTTGGAGTGCACCGTCCACCAGGGCAGGCAGTAGGACCCGGAGCCAAGGCACTGGCAGCCCACCCCCTGTAAAGGCTCTGAAATTGGAGAGTGGACGACGGGACCGTGTCATGACTCCTGCTGGGACAACAAGTGAAATGGGATCGAAGGCGATTGGTGAGTCAGCTGTAACTCCAAAAAAGGTGGGGAAGGTCCAGAGGAAGTCTGCCCAACCTGTTGTGAGTGTCACGGCGGAGAAGTGCGCCATCTTTTCCGGCGGTCCAGACACAACCGCCAGCACCGTCGTCACTGGTCCAGAGACCACCGCCAGAGTCACAGCCCAGGAGGGCCCAAGTATCGTCACTGGTCCAGAGACCACCGCCAGAGTCACAGCCCAGGAGGGCCCAAGTATCGTCACTGGTCAGGAGACCACCGCCAGAGTCACAGCCCAGGAGGGCCCAAGTATCGTCACTGGTCCGGAGACCACCGCCAGAGTCACAGCCCAGGAGGGCCCAAGTATCGTCACTGGTCAGGAGACCACCGCCAGAGTCACAGCCCAGGAGGGCCCAAGTATGGTCACTGGTCAGGAGACCACCGCCAGAGTCACAGCCCAGGAGGGCCCAAGTATGGTCACTGGTCCGGAGACCACCGCCAGAGTCACAGCCCAGGAGGGCCCAAGTATCGTCACTGGCCAGGAGACCACTGCCAGAGTCACAGCCCAGGAGGGCCCAAGTATTGTCACTGGTCAGGAGACCACCGCCAGAGTCACAGCCCAGGAGGGCCCAAGTATCGTCACTGGTCCAGAGACCACCGCCAGAGTCACAGCCCAGGAGGGCCCAAGTATCGTCACTGGTCAGGAGACCACCGCCAGAGTCACAGCCCAGGAGGGCCCAAGTATCGTCACTGGTCCAGAGACCACCGCCAGAGTCACAGCCCAGGAGGGCCCAAGTATCGTCACTGGTCAGGAGACCACCGCCGGAGTCACAGCCCAGGAGAGGACAGGATGCCACAGCCCCGCTGGCCAATGATGGAACGTCATTCACACACCAATGTCCAGTGTGAAGATCGTCATGCCACACACCAATGCCCAGTGTAGAGATCATCATGCCACACACCAATGCCCAGTGTAGAGATCGTCATGCCACACACCAATGTCAGTATCAGGACCGCCATGGCAAAGCACCGCTGAACAGGGCAAAGACCGCCATGTCAAAGCACCGCTGAACAGGGCGAAGACCGGCATGGCAAAGCACAGCTGAACAGTCCTGAACCTCAATGGCAAAGCACCGCTGAACAGGGCAAAGACCGCCACGGCAAAGCACCGCTGAACAGTCCTGAACCTCAATGGCAAAGCACCGCTGAACAGGGCAAAGACCGGCATGGCAAAGCACCGCTGAACAGTCCTGAACCTCAATGGCAAAGCACCGCTGAACAGGGCAAAGACCGCCATGTCAAAGCACCGCTGAACAGTCCTGAACCTCACTGGCAAAGCACCACTGAACAGGGCAAAGACCGCCATGTCAAAGCACCGCTGAACAGGGCAAAGACCGGCATGGCAAAGCACCGCTGAACAGTCCTGAACCTCAATGGCAAAGCACTGCTGAACAGGGCAAAGACCGCCATGTCAAAGCACCGCTGAACAGGGCAAAGACCGGCATGACAAAGCACCGCTGAACAGTCCTGAACCTCAATGGCAAAGCACAGCTGAACAGGGCAAAGACCGCCATGGCAAAGCACCTCTGAACAGTCCTGAACCTCAATGGCAAAGCACCGTTGAACAGGGCAAAGACCGGCATGGCAAAGCACCGCTGAACAGTTCTGAACCTCAATGGCAAAGCACCGCTGAACAGGGCAAAGACCGCCATGTCAAAGCACCGCTGAACAGTCCTGAACCTCAATGGCAAAGCACTGCTGAACAGGGCAAAGACCGCCATGTCAAGGCACCGCTGAACAGGGCAAAGACTGGCATGGCAAAGCACCGCTGAACAGTCCTGAACCTCAATGGTAAAGCACCGCTGAACAGGGCAAAGACCGCCATGTCAAAGCACCGCTGAACAGGGCAAAGACGGTGTAGGAATGAATGGCCCGCCACATCAGGCATCCTTATCCCATGTGCAGCCGGGATAGTGACAGGACAGGAACTTTCACGGGGAGACGCATCCAGTCTGGGCACCAGTCCCACTCCAGAACAAGTGGAGACCTGCATCTACTTGAGAGACTGTAGCTTTGCACTCCCCAGGATGGCACAGTGGGCAAACCACCCACTGTAGAGACTTGAGAGACTGTGGCTTTGCACTCCCCAGGATGGCACAGTGGGCAAACCACCCACTGTAGAGACTTGAGAGACTGTGGCTTTGCACTCCCCAGGATTGTTCAGTGGGCAAACCACCCACTGTAGAGACTTGAGAGACTGTGGCTTTGCACTCCCAGGATGGCACAGTGGGCAACCCACCCACTGTAGAGACTTGAGAGACTGTGGCTTTGCACTCCCCAGGATACATCAATGGGCATGGAGCCCCGTCGTGGATCTGGCTTTGCATTCATCTGGCTGAGGTGCCCCCCCCTTCCCTTCCCTTCCCCCTGAGGTGCCTGTTTTCTTTCTATCTAATGCCCCGGCAGTGTTCTCTCTGATTTTGGTCAGGTATCTATTGTGGGCCTCGCCCATGCATTTTTGGTCTGTTGGTGCACGGACATTGTTGTGTACATATCTGCACTACTTCTTGTATTGTATATATAATTATGAGTGATTTAGACATATATATCTGTATATTTTTGTATGACATGTATATTGGCACATTACAATGTTTGACCGAAATTCACTTTGTGTTTTCATTCTTCCGGGGGGATTGTGGGTTGTTAATGTAATATTTTTGACTGCATTGGCGTGTATGTTGTACTATGCGAGGGTGGGGGTGTTTGGTGGGTGTCCCCCTAACTTTTGCCTCCCCCGTGTCGTAGATGCAGTACTCACCGGTATCTTCTGCGCCTACTTCGCTGTTGGTCGTAAAGGAGCAGAAAGACAAGGGCAGGTAGTATTTGGAGTTCGGGGTCCATGGAGTCGTCGTTCCTCGTGGGATATGTTAAGGTGAGCGTTTTCCCATAGCAAAAGCTGTTTCTGCCGTGTTTTTATCCACGGTGAATCCGCCCCGGAAAAGGTGGCGGATTGGCGGGTTGTAATAGTGTGGGCGGTACATTGTCTCCCGCCTGTCTGTTGCCGGGCGGTGTGTTAAAGTGGCTGTCTTTGTTGGCGGTTTCCGCCAGGGTCATAATTCCCTTTTTTTGACCGTCGGCCTGTTTGCGGTATTACCGCACCTTTTACACCGTCCGCCAGGGTCATAATGACCCCCAATGTAATTTAAAGTTAACATGTCTGAACAGTGACTGGTATCCAAAAGCTATTTACTATAGGAAAGCTGGATGGCCCATAGGAAAACATTGGGAACCAATATTATATATCAGTTTAGTTACCTTAGACTAGGGACCACCTATAATTGATTAAACAACTAACTGCAATACTTATTAAAAGCCTCAACAAATTGTAAAGTCAGATTTTTGATAAATATGAAAAAGGGACTTTCAGAAAGTTATCTTTTCCCTGCCTGAAGCTCCTGGAGGCTAATTTGCCTTAGCCTCCAACTGTCACTTAGCTGGTGAATAGCCCCAATGAGGTGTGAAAACAGCTCCTAGAGCTGAAGCAATTGCCTAGTTCTCGGGGTGGGTTGTCTTTGTTGCCCTGGAAAGAATACTAGATGGGCTGTACCTAGGAACTTCATTTACTTCAAAGGGGTCTTCCATGTAACAAGCAGATGTCAAAGGAGACCGATCAGGCTCAATCCTTTGTCTTTCCAGTTAGACCAGCAAAAAAGCCAGTGGAGTAAATCTACCCCTACAACTGGTTTAGAATAACCACAGAAGAGGAACTGCTTATTACCCTGACTACACGGCTGAGTGGGTACACTGGTTTGTACAAGGGGAGAAGGGTTTCTCAGTCTTGGATTTACTGAGAGAGGGCACTGTTGGTTTGTTTGCAGTGGGAGAAACAGAAACTACTGCAACAGGGGGTAGTGTTGCCCCCGGGAGCTTTTACCTTATTGAATAGTGAGAGACCAGGAGTTACCCTTACCCACAGGTTAGTGCCAAGCATAAATGTAGCACCCTAAGAATAATTTGTCAGAACACTCTGGAACTGTGTAAGAACAGGAGAAGAACTGCACCTATTGTTTGAGATGTGTTAGGAGGCATGAATGGCTAGACCACCTGACACTTGTAACCGAGACAAAGAAGTGGCACCTAAGGGTCAGTTGGCCAACCTCCTGTGTTAATTACAGTGCCACAATAATCTGTAAGACACCTTTTCATGAATTGTCCAGCTGACCTGTAGCAACTGGACCTGCTCTGGACCCCAGTGGTGGGCAGTGCTGGAGTGTGTCTTGACCCTGAAGTGCTGTACCTGAGGTCCCGGGTCCTTTAATTGTATCTAACTGGACTTCTCCTAACACCTTTGAACATCTTGAACTTAGAAAATGTTTGGACTTCAAGACGACCGGAGGACTGGGTCAAAACTGTTATGCTGATCTGCCGAAAGGCATGACCTTTTTATGCTGAAGAAACAAGTTTTCACCACTCTAACTTTCTCCTCAGCAGGAAATATGTTTCAGTGGAACCTCAGTGAGAAGATATCCTGTCTTGTAGTGCTCTCTGCAGACACAGCCCTTAGCCTTGCTCCACTGGAGGATTCCCAGCTCTGAAAAAGAGGCTAAGCCAGATGTGATCATTTTGACTGGGTCAAGGTGCCAAAAGTATCTGACTAGCAAGAGGACATCTGTGGATGAGATATTCTAACTTTTTCACTTGAAGATTTCCCTGATAAAACCTGCAGCTATACTGGGACCTAGTTCAACGCCTCTCTGACACCGTGTACCCCTCCTCGTATACTACCTCCTCCTTTTTTCCGTTGAATGATTGTGACTTCCATTTTTGAGAAGTCCAAGGTAGAAACTCTGACAGAGTCTAACCTGGTTGGTGTAATCAACAATCGGTCCACTACCATTGGCCTGAAATCGCACCTAAGTCCAAGTCTACTGTGACCAGTTAACCCATATTGGCGCTTAGTACTTTTTGGTGCTATTTTTAATAAATCCTTTTAAAATTCATATCTCCAGTTTCCTTTATTGAAATGTTGTCAGTTTGGTGTTATTTTGCTCGTCAAACTGCAGTGGGAATATTATTGTGTTGTGCTTTTGATTCTTTAACTGTTTTGATCTTTCTAAATGCTTTACACATTTTCTTTTTTAAAGCCTATCTGCTTTGTGGCATAGCTACCAATGGTTGAGATCAGTTTTAAGTTATTGAAACCTTTTACTTGAGAATTAAGATAGCGTCTTTAATACTTGTAGTGAACCTCAATCTAGCCCAGCTAATAAGCCACTTTCTCACAAGAAGCCATCACATAATTAGGGACAAGTAAGGCACTTGACCCTACTGGCTTCCCAGCAGAATGTTTTGAATGACTGGTACTTCTCCTAAGCCATTACTACACAGAAGTCAGGTCAGCTGAGAATATTCCCCATAGGTTTGGTGAAGCCAACATAGAAGTAATCCTTGATCCCCTGGCTGAGGATTGAGTTTCATACAGGCTGACATCACTTATTAATGCCAATGCCAAACTATTAGCCACATTTCTGGCCACCCACCTCCTTTAAGTAATCAGAGAACTGACCTTAATGGATTAATGTCCAACTGTTCAACTGAATAAAACTTACATAGAACATTTAACGGTATGATGTTATCAAGGAGGTTGAAAGGCTCCAAGCCCAACTCCTATTTGATTTTGAGAAAGCGTTTGATTGTGTATCCTAGAAGTACATATTCCCTCTCCTAGAACACTTGGGCTTTGTCAGACTGTACTGTACATGTGAATTCTTCACTAATGTAACGTGTAATACTTCATTGTAATGTTTCATGCTTCACTTTTACTTACCTTGTTATTATTCAGCTTGGTTCCATGCTCTGGAATAATGCTCTTCAGGATTTTCCATTCAACTTTCCTTGATGCATTTTCCATTGGGCATCACTTCAGGGGGGCAGCTGTTGTTTGGGGGGTACCACTTTTTAAAAATAGAATAAATCTCTTGTTCCTTCACTCTTCGGGTGTGTGGCTCTTCTGGACATTTGGCAACAAAGAGGCAATTATGATGCAAATCAGTACCATTAGTGTCAACATGTAGAAGCAACTGAACCTGAAGAAGAAAATCCAGTAGAGACCACAGAACAAAAAACAGAAAGAATATGTGAATCAGAATATAAAATATGACCCTGCAAAGCATTCGCTGTATTATCACCATTACAGTCAAACCACCATGCACTGGGGGTCATTCCGGCCCAGCGGGAAAGGCCCTACAACACAAAAGCCGGCTCCGAATGCAGTTGCACCCGTCGCGATTTTCACTGTCTGCTATGCAGACAGTGAAAATCATGCTGGGGCCCTGTTAGGGGGCCCCTGCACTGCCCATGCCAGTGGCATGGGCAGTGCAGGGGCCCCCAGGGGCCCCACGACACCCGTTCCCGCCATCCTGTTCCTGGCGGTAAAAACCGCCAGAAACAGGCTGGCGGGAAGGGGGTCGGAATCCCCATGGGCCGCCATGGAGGTTCAGCCCAGCCAGGGGAAATCCGGCGGGAAACCGCCGGATCCCCTTTTCTGACCGCAGCTTTACTGCCGCGGTCAGAATGGGCAGGAAAGCACCGCCAGCCTGTTGGCAGTGCTTTCCGTCGTTCACGGCCCTGGCGGGTTTTACCGCCAGGGTCGGAATGACCCCCACTGTCTAGAGTATTAAGGGATTCAACAACAGAATGCACATTTTCCCCTCTGGACAACAAGATGTTGTTGCTTGTTCCTCAGATAATTTGACTATGTTCCTCCTACTCCACCAACACTTTTCAGAAAGCAGCACTGCCCCCCCTTGGACATTTTCACAACCTGAACAGGTGACATAAACTTAGACTCACCTTTCTCAATCTTGTATAGTTTTTAACAAGGACTCAATCAGCAACATTGAAATACATTTCCTTCACATTTTTGTCTTTTGACTAAATTTGCTTTGCACAAATCCTGTTGAGGCGACACACTGCCAGCAAGTGCATTACTTGGAACATGAACAGGCCCTTTCACATTCATGTGTAAATCTCTCACCCAGTCAGGACATAAAGCAGGAGTTCTCTTGAATAGGAGCTCAAATGGTGACACTCTTGCAGTACTATGTGACGTCACTAAATAAGAACTCCTCCACATCAGTTCCCAAAGCAGATGGTACCCCATCTTAAAGAACTTATTCATCCTCTCAATAAAAGCATTAGAGGTGGGTGGATACAACGCCATATGAAGATGCTTAATATGATGAGAGACAAGGAATTGCCTTCATTAGTGTAGACTTAAAATATGTGCCATTGTCTGTGACAAGTTCCTTGGGTGCTCCCTCAATTTGAAAACTCTTTTTCAGAAATGTAATCACTGATGCAGTGTTGGGAACAGAAACAAAATCAAAATACACCCATCTGGAAAAATAGAGAAACAAAGCTAACATAAGTCTCTTCTCAGAAGGCAACAAATCAAAGGGCCCTGCAAAATCCTGCACAAGTTTTACCCGAGCATCATTGACTAGAGGAACCATAAGCAAAGGGGTTTCATGTGTTTCCAGTGATTATCTGAAAGCAAACAGGTAGTCAACAAATCCATCCACTTCACAACGTGTGCATCCACAAATGGCACCAATAAAGATGCTTTAAGCTCTTACAAAGTCTAACACAGGTCTCTGGCACACAAATGATGAGTGAATCTGTGATAACGGATAGAGTTCTCATTGTTAGGGAAGGCTTTATCAAAAAAACAGAATGACTGGGAATGGATTTGCTTATATGTGATGAGAGCATGCATACATATGGTGGAATGTGTGGTGTGTCAGGAAACGATGGCCGACAACCTTCTGTGGTTTCTGGAGACTAGGTGAAAGAGACAACAGAGGGGCCAAATAGAAACTTTTGCTGTCTTTCCACTTAGAGAAGATAAAGGCATTAACCACACTAATGACAACATTCTGACCCCTGTCTTAGTCTAGGTGCAAATTAGGCAACATCAGGTACCCATAACACAGGGAAAGGCTTCCAGCAGGTGCACAATGTATGCACCATTCTGTATTTCAAACCTTGGAGTTCGGGATAACGAGCTACTAGATCCGAGATGAGCGCAATCAAAATGTGTACTATTTGTCCCAAGATTAATGTCAGAGGTTACCTGGTGAAAATGTTATTGCAAAACTCTTGAGGTGCACAATTTATGCACGAGCAAGAATGTGGATTCAACCTCAAAGTCTTAATGGAGGCATGCTAGGGAAAGAAAGGTAAGGATGATTTGTTTCAGTAGGTGAACATGGGAGTAGGCAGCAGACTTGTCTGTTTGATTATTCTGAGGATTGAGGAGGAAGATATCAAATAAAATAGAAACTAGGGGCCAGATGTATCAAACTTACAATTTACATTCCCTAAATAGCACATTTTAGGAAATTGCTATTTAGGGAATGCAAAATGCAATGTATCAAAATAGTGATTCCCTAATAGCGATTCCGAATTTTAAGAAATCTCTATTAGAGAAGTGCTATTGGGGATTGCGACTTCATAGGTGCGAATGGTTTTGCATTTCCTAATGTGCAATCTCCTTTTAGGAATTAGTAAATTAGGAGATACAAAACCCAGGGTGTAGATGGCCTAAAGCCCCATTGGATGCACCCCCAAAGAAATTGCGCACATGTAAAGCACACGCATGCCCTAGGGGCTTGTGTGAGCTACATGGCACTTGAAAAAATGCATTTTTAAGGCTTTTTTTTTTTTTTATTGCACATGGTTACCACCAGCTCAGAGTTGGTGGTAATAGCATTTCCTAAATGCCCAGTTTGCATTTAGGAAAGCCTGTTACATGTGCATAGGGAATCGCAAATAGGAGTTCCCTATTCACGATTTTCTATTTAGGGAATCGCAAATTGCGATTCCCTATTTGGAGTCGTGATTTTAGGGAATCACAAAAAATTGTGATTCCCTAAAATGGGACTGCAAAGCCTTTCATACATTGGGAAATGCTATTTTGCATTCATAAGCGGTGTAATTTACAGATTTGCGCCGTTTGCAAATGTAAAATCCTTTGATACATCTGGCCCCAAGTTTCATTGGAAGAAAGGGAAACAAGCATTTGCAATGCACTAGGGTCTCACATTTGTCGGAGTTACAGCTATTCACAGTTGTAAACTCCCAACTGGAGGCTCGACCCTAAAAAGGACGAAGACTGTCATGTAAGAGAGAAGCATACCAGACCTCCGAACGTGGGATCAGGCTATGGACTTTATAGGAAGATCATGTTCATAGCAGCCTTGGCCGTTATTCCTATCCGTATATTTCTTCATTGTTCTATAGTTGCCTTGGCTTGTGGTCTGTGTGATTGACGCTTAAAGTCGGCTAGACAGAGACGCACTTCTTTTGGCCTCACTGCAGCGTGTGGTTGCAACAGTTGCCTAACTAGTCAACACACCTTTGGTGCTATACATGCCGCTGGTCTATGTAAAAGATGAAATATCGTTAAGGTTGAATTAAACAATAATTATAGTATTAATAATGGTTACCGTGAGTGAGTTTGTGTCTTGCCGACACAGTCAATCTTTGTTACACAAAAGTCAGTAGAATCAACAAGAGTTACACGAAAACATTCTATAATAAAAACAGGCAAAGCTGAGCACTGTAATTGTCACGGACAAGCCAAAGCGCAAATGCATTATACAAAATCGAATTGGGTACTGTTTTTGTTCTATTCTTAGACAGAAATGGGCAGCCTCATACTGGAACTGCATTTTCAGTATCAGGTGACAAACAGACATTGCTTACTGGGCCTTATTTCATCATGTGATGCCGAATTTAAAGCTGCTTCAAATTACACATGTAGTGCTGATTGCAAAAAAAGGCTTTTGATGGTATCAGCCACTGGATAATCATGGGAGATAAAAGTTTCAGTATTGACGCAATGTTTGAATTACTGTAACTGGAGACATTTGTCCGTAGCTTCTTGCCATAAATAATTTCGCATTGTATGCCAACAATGGTGTTTCTCTTGAAATGATTCTTCAAGAAAAAAAGAGGGCACAACATTTTTAAACCTAGTGATGTCTTGAGGTTTAATTTCACTTTGTCAGAAGGTGTCAAATAGGCCAAAGTAAATCCCTTGGTTAAGATTTTATCATAGAATTACACATCTGTTTTGGGTACTGAGGGTGCGTGAAATCTTTGTGTGATAATCAGGCGTCATAATCAGACTCTTTATGGGATTATCTGTAAGTATTATTTTTTTGTTTTTGAGTTACACCTACATTGCTGCCCCATGTGGTAGAATATTAGAGAGGAATGTGTCTTCCCCATACACGTTCCCCTTACTGAGTGGAGTTAGCCTCCTATTAGATTCACATCTTTAGTTTCTGTTCAGATAGGCTTGTGGCACCTTTGCTGACTAGCGAGGTCTATTCACCTATGCAAGGCTTTTTCGTAACAAGGTAAATGTAAGAGGTGTTAAGTGGCGAAACAAACCTGAGCTCCCCCACCCCCACCCTGCAAAGTACATGGAGGGGCCTCCCTCCGGACTCACGCAGGAGCTCTGGGGTCAGGGTACTGTGCTGAGGGGCCACCGCTGGGACTGCAGGCACCTTTGTTATGCCACTGCAGGTTGCATATTCCAGGTGGGAGAAGATATGCTGTGTCACCATTTCTAAAGTAAACAAATACAAATGATGGACAGAATGCAAAACCAATCCATCCTTCACCCCCAGTCACATCCTGCACCGCCATGGAGCGGATCATACATCATCATTGAGGGTTACAGCTTTGACACTGTCGTTTGCCAATGAATATCTCAGGATGACACCAATATGGCAGCTCGTCTAAGGTTGTGCCTGTCGGAAGTTGCTGAGTGGATGGACCTCAGCTGCCTTAAGCTGAATGCTGGGAAAACTG
Organism: Pleurodeles waltl; assembly: GCF_031143425.1. Classification (NCBI taxonomy): domain Eukaryota; kingdom Metazoa; phylum Chordata; class Amphibia; order Caudata; family Salamandridae; genus Pleurodeles; species Pleurodeles waltl. Next base: position 768,321,825 of record NC_090449.1, on the reverse strand, counting down.
AGGTCCTTATCTTAGATATGCAGCCTTCGATTTGGTCCTCTGCTTGGTGGTCTGATTTGTTAGAACAGTTACCAGTTCCTATGCCAAAACTCAAGAATCTTGGCATCTGGTTTGATGCAAAGCTCACGTTTGACAACCAGATTATAGTTCTAGCTGGAAAATATTTTGGAATCTTAAAAACCCGAAAAAGATTCTTGGATGTCTTACAGTGGCTGCTAGAAAGAAAGACAGTGGTCCAGGCCCTAGTCACATCCAGGCAGGATTACTGTAATGTCTTGTATCTGGGAATCTCACATTCTCGACTGATGAGATTCCAGATGCATGCAGAATCCGGCAGCTCGTTTATTGATACCTAGAGTGGAAGAGCTTGCTAAGGTAGCACCGATCTTAGATTTCCATTCATTGACAAATAGGATGGATATGATCTGTAAAAGGTGGCATTTGTACAACCTATAATCTATTTTTCCAGGAGATCAAGCATTGGAAATACAGGCATTTCATTATAATGTGTTGCAGTGTGGACACCACTATATGATTGCGATGTAGCAGCAATGTGTAATATGAGTGCATCCTGTAGTTCCATTATTAAGCTGCTGGAAAAAAGTGCCTCTTTAATTAAATGACTGAAATGCGGTTGGTTTTGTTATGTTGAGGAAGGCCCTCTGCTGAAATGCATTTGTCAAAGTCATTTTTCTTTGCTGTATAGCTCAATAAACAATTTGGAAATCCTCTTAAGTGCACGACCCTTGGTTTGGTGAAATGGATATATCTCACATATCCTACTGTCGGTCACCAGTAGGTAGTTATAGTTCGGACTGTAGGAAAAGTGTTTTGTTTTTTTGCATACAACTTTGGCGTTGTTAGGCAAATCATACAATTTTCCAAAAAAACTGCCCTCCTATGTCTTGTTGTGCATGGAAAGTTTCAGGGTGATTCGTCAAGCGGGAGCTGAGAAAAAGAGGGGATAAAAAAATGTGCGTTCGAGGTTTTAGACAAAACTACAGCCCAAACCGCTGAACAGAATTATACCAAATTTGGCGGAAAGACCAAGCTGGGTCCAGAAAAATATCTTTTTGTGATTTGGTACAAATCTGTTCAGTAGTTTTTTTAAATATTAAAGGAAAAAGAAATATAGATATCTAGTGATACGGATCCACCATGGAGCCGACAGAGCACATGCTGAGATCTGCGAAGTGTTGGCAGCCATTTACGGACTTAGACTCATCCGAGTCCCGGAAATAAAAGAGACCGGGCTGAGTAGAAATACCTTGACCCCCTAGGCTTGGTGGTGGGGTCTCCTAGGGATCCTGCCAGGGCCAGAATGCACTTTATGAAAGTTTTTCCCACAATAATCACAGAGGATCCACAAATCTCTGGATTTTTTTTTTTTTTTAAAGCATGGTCTCCAGCACTTGTTTATAGGTGAGTGCTTTGGTGGGCCAGGTCCCGGGGTGAATTTGAATATTAATTTTGTGAAGGTGGCCCCCTACCCATGGCTGATATTGCCCCGGGGACCACCACCTCCCCAGTGCCATGCCAATATTAATGAAGAGGAGGGGCTGGGAGGCCACCATCTCTCCGGGGCAGGCCCTGCAAAAATAAAGGAGGGCTGCCCCCCTTACTGGAGCCAATAATGGCCCTGGGGACCACCACCCCCAGGGTCAGCTCCCTAAGTGCTGAGGTGCGCAGCCTCAGGACATAGTTGTTTGTTTTTGCTTGATGGAAACTTTGACAACTCCTGCCAAACAAGAGCAAGTAGTAAATCTGCTTCCAGCAATCTGGAGCAGGCAAACGAAGTCCACACAAGTCGCAAGGGTGGGTGTCTGAAGAGGGCTGGTTGCAGGGCTTGACCGCAGCCAACACACTGCCAAAGGCCATGCATGGAGCTGGGTTAGGTTTTTCGCTGGGGGAGTGGCTGGTGGGCCTGGCCACAGAGGAGACGCGGCCCCGGCCATGCAAGGCTGAAGGCTGTGCATGGTACAGGGTTGGGTGCCTATGGGTAGTTGGCCACAGGGCCTGGCCTGTTGGATTTCTATGGTTTTGTGAATGTCCTAAGGTAACTATAACTCATGCCCCCCACCATGCACACTTATCTGATCAATAATTGTACTGCAGATATTACAGTGACATTATCAATAATGTTATCAAAGATGTCATGAGTGCTGTAATTTGCGGGATAATTAGAAGTGCATGATGATGGTGCAAGTTATAGTTACCTGAGGACACAAGTTATAGTTACTTGAGAGAACTATAGCTGGTGAATTTCTATGGTTTTGTATGGGTAAATTCAGAACCTAACTATAATGTCTCTGTAATCTTTAGTTTTTAAGTGAATTTCTATGTTTTTTAACATTTTATTTCCTAACTGTAACGTCCCTGCAACCTTTGATTTTTTTTCAAAGCGACTATGGTTTTTTTAAAACGTAAAGTAAGTTTCATTACTACAGTATACGTTAATCCAACCACCACTGTGCCAGGCCCTGTGGCCTACCCCCTATAATTACCAAACCTTGCACTGTGCATGGGCTTTGGCCATATGCAGTGGGGTTGGTCGCAGGGCCTGGCCTCTAACCACCCAACCATGAGAGATAGAGAGAGAGAGAGCAATTGAGAGATTCAAAGAGAGAAAGCGATTTAGGCTTTGATGAATGAGATTCGTAGATTGAGATATCGTAGAACAAATTAAAAAGGAAAGTGTATTTGACATTTAAATCCAGTGACATCACCTTTCAGTATGAACTTTTAACATTTGAAGTTTAAAATAAATTAAAGAGGGTAAAAGACCACAGACAGATCTGGAGTAGAACCCTAAACTTTCATTACACCACAGGTGACTCCTTACCCTGCTGTTTCCAGACATGCCTTTGATATTCAACCCATGCACGTGATAAAACCGAAATGTGAATGTTCACTAGGAAGGTTTAACAGTCAAAACACTGGTGAATAAATAAACACACTGCCAAGCAACACTAGGATTTGAACATTCAGCCTACTGAATGACAGCAGAAGACATTGACCATTAGGCCAGAAGTGATTCTGTTCTGCTCTGCATACAAACATAACTATACCATTCGTACCAAACATCTTGCCAGTTTGACGCTCTGAAGTAATTGCATGGAGAGACCATTGTAATGACAATCTCTCTCTTCCATCCTATTTTTTTTCACTTTTTTTAGGGAATTAGCTGAAGGCAACTCCCAAGATGGCTGCCAGCACTTCCTGATTGAAGTGTTGGCAGCCAGTCAGAGCTCTGCATTTCCCTGCACGAGCTTGTCATTATTTGCAAAGTCGTCACAGCCAGAGAAATACAAATTTGGATTTCCTTCAATCAATCAATTGGATATTTGTAGAGTACGACTTATCACCCTGGACGGGACCCCAAGGCACTGAATGGGGGTGTGGGTCAGTCGAAGAGCCAGGTCTTGAGTTCCTTCCTGAACTGAGCCAGCAAGGGTTACCGCCTGAGGTGAAGCAGCAGCGTGTTCCATGTCTTCACAGCGAGGTAGGAGAAGGTTCTTCCTTCAGCATTTTCTTCCGGATCCTCTGGAAGGTGGTGAGGGCCAGTTGAGCTGAGCGGAGTCACGGGGGTGCATAAAAGGAGAGGTGGTGGTTAAGGTAGGTCCGATGTTGTGAAGGGCCTTGTAAGCGTGCATCAGGAGTTTGAAAGTGATGCGTTTGTTGATGGGAGCCAATTTAAGTCTCTCAGTTGGGTGTAGATGTGGCTTTGGTGGGGGATGTCCAGGATGAATCTAGCCAAGGTGTTCTGTTTTTTCTGGAGTCTTACTTGGAGCTTTTTGTTGATGCCGGCATAGGGTGCTTTGCCATAGTCGAGTTTACTGCTGATCCACTTGAAAATCTTCTGGAGCAGGCAGAGTGTGTGGAAACTCGAGGAGGTGTTGACTTGGAGGACCATAGAGAGTGAGGAGTTGGGAATGATGCTGAGGTTTGGTGCGGGGTCGGTGGGAGTTGGGGTAGTTCAGAGGCAGTAGGCCACCAGGAGTCATACCAGGCTGTGGCGATGTGACCCAGGATGAGGATCTTCATCTTATCTGTGTTGAGTTGAGGCAGCTGTCTTTCATACAGCCAGTGACTGCCATCATTCCGTTGTGAAAGTTGCTTTTGGCTGGCAATGGTTCCTCAGTAAGTGAGAGAATTAGCTGTGTGTTGTTGGCATATGAGACGATGTTAAGCCTGTGTTGCGGGGTCATGCAGACATTGAAGAGAGTGGGACTCAGAGAGGAGCCCCGGTGTACTCTGCAGCTGGTTTCCATTGGTTTCAAGGTGAAAGGTAGGAGCCTGACTTTCTGGGTTTGGCCGGTGAGGAAGGAGCGGATCCACTCCAGGGCTTTGCCAGGGATGCTGGGATTGTGTAGTCTGTTGCACAAGGTGGCATGGGAGATGGTGTCAAAAGCAGTGGAGAGATCGAGAAGGATGGGTAGCTGTTTTACAGTGGTCCAGTATGGTGTGGATGTCATCCGTGGCTGCTAGGAGTGCGGTTTCAGTGCTGTGGTTGCTCCCGATTCCAGAACGGGAGGGATCTAGTATGTGGTTTGTCTCAATAAACTCAGTGTGGTGTTGTTGCAAGGGATTGTGAATTCTTTGACTAAGGTGAAAAGTTCATTGCTGTTGTATACGTTGGCGTTGATGTGCTACTGAATGGCTGATTTTTTGGCTGATCCGATGAGCCGGTGGAGCGATGTGATGATGTGTTTGAAGGCTTTGGGGTCTGTCTCACTCTTACTCCTCCACTTTCTCTTGAGTCATCTGCAGACCGTCTTGAATTCTTGGAGGTCAGGGAAGAACGTGCTGGGTCTCCTGTGGTGTTGATTGCCGGTGGGTTTCCTTAGCGGAGCTAGAGTCTTGGCACAGTTAGCGATTCATTGGTGGAGGTTGTGGGCCGAGGCATATGGTGTCTGGTGCTGGGGAGCGGGGGAGAGCAGCAGTGAGCTGGGCTTTGGCAAACTTGTTCCAGTTTCTGCGTGGGGGGATGTTTGTGGGTGGTTCTCAATAACTACTGACTGGATTTACACCTAATAACTGAAAGTGTCATCTTCGTACAGAAAGCTACCTTTCTGCAAAATTTGATGTAATTCCAACCAGCAGTTCGGGCTATAGTCGTGTTCAAAACACCCATGTGAATTAACATGGAAACACAAGTTTCTTGACCCCCCCTTTTTCCCTGCCCCCACTTGCCAGATCACCCCGAAACAAGAATCACTGGCACGCTTTTTGGGTGGAAAATTTTGTGAAGACTCATCAAATGACGCAAAAGATATAGGCAATCAAAAAATGCTTTTTCTATGGAAACATGGTCCTAGTTAAAACTGCCTAGGTTTTGTATGTATGTATGTGTGTGTGTGTGTGTGTGTGTGTGTGTGTGTGTATATATATATATATATATATATATATATATATACTACTAGCAGTCACCAGTAGGTAGGTAGTTCTAGTTAGGATCATATTTCCATAGAAAAAGTGTTTTTTGATTTGCCTATATCTTTGGCACCGTTTGAAGAATCTTCACGAAATAAAAAAAATTAAAAAAAAGGGCCCTGATGATTCTTGTCTTGTTTCGCATGGAAAGTTGTGGGGTGATCTGTCGAGCAGGGGCTGAGAAAAAGGTGAGGGGGGCAAAAAACATGCTTTTCCCATGTTAATTCCTATGTGAGATTTGAACACAACTACAGCCCGAACCACTGGACAAAATTACACCAAATTTGGAAAGAAAAGTAGGTTTTGGTACATAGATTACACTTTTACATATTTGGTGTAAACCCGTTCAGCAGTTCTTGAGAAATAAAAGGGGTAACAAAGTTGTATATCTAGGGCAGTGGATCCTTTGCAATGATTTTGCTACGATCGTGGCCTATTCGGGCATGCGTATGCCAACAGGATTTGCTGTGAATGACTTGCTGCAGCCTGACCAGAAAGATGTGGCCACCATTTTAGCTAACGGGGCCTGATCCCAGGGGCTGAAAAATAAAATGAAAAGTGGAGTAAGGGGTCAGGGTGGAGGTACCCTGACCTCAGAGCTGTGATATAGGGTTATGTGAGGGTGAAATTATGTCCTTAAAAATATAATTTTTCCCGCTGCACGATATTCATGAATCCATTGTGAAGCTCAGCACTGGCCCCTGTGTAACGGCGTGAGAAATTTGTGAATATCGTCAACAACAAAAAAAAATCACAAAGTCATTTATACACTAATTCATTCACTCATAGTACCACTCACACCCACTCACAGACCCTCTCAGAAACTGACGCACCCACTGACAGACCAACTCAGACCCTCACGCACTCACTCACAGACCCACTGAGACACTCATGCACCCACTCACAGACCCACTCAGACCATCATGTGCCCACTCAGAGACCCACTCAGACACTGACGCACCCACTCAGACACTCATGCACCCACTCACAGAACCACTCTTACCTTCACGCACCCACTCTAAAACCCAGAGACATTCTCTCACACCTATTCTCACACCCAGAAGGACTATTTGGCTGTGCAGGGTTGGGTGGTTATGGGGTTTGGCTGCAGGCCAGACCCTGCGGCCACCCCTGCTTTCAGCCGTGCACAGAGGTGGCTGTATTAAAGTTTAGTAATTTAAATTCCTTTACGTTAAAAAACCATAGAAATTCACTGAAAAAAACTAAAGGTTACAGGGACCTCATAGTTAGATTCTGAGGTGGCTCATCCAAAACCATAGAAATTCAACAGTTGTATATAGAGTTGGGCAAATTGAAATAATAAATGGCACTCAATGATGCTTATATTCACGAGCATTCACTAAATGGAAACACACACACACTTTCTAGTAAACACACTCTTGTATAAATACTCACTGCAACCCACTCACTGAAATGTACGCATTCATTGATGCATAGTCACAGGGGGGTAAACGTGTGAACCAATGGTGTGCACACACTTTTATGCACACACTTCCATGTACATCCATGAACCTGCCCATTTGTACACATACGTGTTTGTGCACATATATTGGCACTTAAAGACGTTTTCCAAAAGACTAAACACGAATACACATACATAAACACACATTGTTTTGCAAACACTTGCATACACACACACACACTTACTGAAACACACACTTACTCAAACATACACATGCACAAATACATATGCATCCACATGTACACATGTTTGTGCATGCATTTGCTTTCACAAACATGCACCTCCACTCAAAATTGCAGTCATCCTCACGCTTGCACAGAGACCCAGGAACTCACTTGCATTCATACAGATAACCATGAACTCCCCTTTCACAAACACACATATTCATACGTACCCATGCCCCAGTTGCACACCATTTAGCGCTTAATCTTTTTTCAGCATCGTCATATTTTTAACATTCCAATAGAAATATGTATAAATACGAGTTTGTTAATTCGTTGTTATAAAAATAATTGTCTCCTTCCTACCTCATCTACTGGCATTTGTAAAGATACAATTTTCCCTGTTCATCAATATGAAAATGCGTGCCCTGTGTAGCTAGTGGTAAAACACTTATGCCCGCTACTTTCCATATATAAATGAGATACAGCTCAATTATTGCGCCTTATAAGGTGCATCTCAGATCCATCACTGTCCCGCTATAAATGAATCTGCTCATGAATGAGAGGTGACATTCTTGCCAAGCAAGACAACCAAGGACACAATTAATGCTCACAATTGCAGACTCGGGGCCATACCTTCAGAATCAGTGGTGCCTCTTGAAGGAGATGGCTGTCCAAAACCATCCAACACACTCCATTTCTAACGTTGGCAGAAATGTAGACATGCAGTTAGAGACAACTCATCTATTGGTTAAAGCACAGACTCACACAAATGCTTCTACTCTTTGTGGATATGTATGATCCTAAGTTATGTGTTATATAATGAAAAGGGCAGAGCTCAAGCAGTCTTGCCTGGTACCACGGCCCACTTTGGAAGTCATACTTGCATGGCAAACCAGAAATTCTATGAATTATTTTAATGCATATAAGAACTGTATTTTTGCTCCATTTATCACAAAAACAGTACTGAAATTGCATCAAAATAAACCATTTTTTAAAAATGTTCTCTGGGGGAGAATCGCCCAAGCCTTCCTCATAGATGTGAGGCCTGCTTATTTCTCTTGCCCATGATAATTCATTAATTGCTCTTACGCCCACCACTTTTAAATTCTACCAGTCACCACTGAATGTAAACGTTTTAAATTGTAAAGTAAGTTTGACAATGTTAATGTAGGAAAAGTAGCAGATACTGAATGAAGTTGATCCTGACCAGCCTTTATAGATCTCTTGCAACTTTAGCATGTACTAAATAGATACTGTGTCATACATACGGTTAGACAACAAAGGGCTTTTCTTTGGAGACTGATTTTAGCCCCTGTTTTATTTAACCTGTAATAACTGAGGACGAAGTGCAGCAGATGCACTTGTGGCTTGTGCAGTGGTGGCCCGTCCTTTAGGGAGGAGGTGCCACGCCCCCCCAGCTTTTGCCCCTCATGAAGAGTGTCTGTCAGGCTGAACAAAGGTCAGCCTGACAGACACTCTCCGTGTTCAGCTCAGGCTGCCAGGAGCAGACATGCGCGATTTGCGCACACTCCTGGCTGCCTGAGCTGAACTTTGCTGGGCTGAGGAGGCCACAGCTCCTATGGGCGTGACCTCCTCGGCTCACCAAAGGTGCCTCGAGGCCCTCCCCTGGGTGACGAGGAAAGCGTCACCAATTGACACTCTCCCTGGGCGCTTCAGGTTTAAGCCCTGAAGTGCCCAGGGCGAGTGTCAATCAGTGACACTTCGTCACAGAGTGGGTGGGGTCAGCAGTCTCACTGACCCCATCCCACTCTGTGACGAGGCTGGGACTGCTGCCTTCCCTCATTGGCTGTTAATGGATGTGCTTGTATGCGTGTGTGTGAAAGAATGAGTGTGTGCGATCTTTTAAAATGAATGTTTGGTGCATGCGTGCATGTTTGAATGGTATGAGTGTTGTTAATGGATGTGCGTGCGTGTCTGTGTGTGAAAGAGTGTGTGTGTGTCCTGCCCGCCCCCCTCCCTCCTAAAGCTGCCGGCCGCCACTGGGCTTGTGAGTGTCAAAGGGGACGGGGCTGAGTGGCGCACATGGGGGGAGGGAGCAGGGAGGGTGAGGGGGAATAGTGCTAAAATTTTAAAATTAAAATAAACTTACCTTGGCTCCCGCGCAGCTCCTTTTCTGGCTGCAGGCACAGGCTCCTAGCCTGCCGTGCGGCCAATCCTGACACTGCTTAGAGCATCGTTAGGATTGGCTGGGATCGTCCATCCAGGGCAGGCTCTCTCCAGCCCTTACAGTGCATGTGCGTTTGGCCGGCTCGAGATGACCGGCCAAACACACATGCGCTCTGAGGGGGGATGCTGGGGGAGCGCTGAGCACTCCCCCAGCACTCCCCTCTCAGAGCACGTCACCCCCGTAGCTCCGCCTCTTAAAAAGGAAACGATAACAAACACTGTTTATCGTTTCCTTGTAAAGGTTTTGCAGCTGCTGCTGCTGCTGCTGCTGCTGGCGGGGAGGAGCAGCCCCTGAGCAGATGTTCCACTTATCTCTGGCTGTTCTATTTCACCAATATTGAATGTTGATAATGCAATAGAGAACCACTTCGGTTGATGACTTAATATTAAGGGCACAACCTTTTTTAGGTGTTTAAAAATAAGAGGAGGTGGAGACAATGGCGATTGTATGCGACTATTTTGACTGCATGATGTTGGATGCCATTATTTCGGAGTGTAATTTGGAACTACCATAATTTCAGCCTAATATGTTTACGTACTATGATTTCGGATGCCATTATTTATTATTATTTACTTTTTACATTATTTAAAAAAAAATTATATAACTTTAAAAAAAAAAATGTTTACCTCCTATGCCCTAAAAGCCCTTAATCCTAAACATAAACTCACCCTTAAATCCTACCTTAATACATAGACAGCCCTAAAATAAGAAACCTATCTCTCTCTCTCACACACACACACACACACACACCTCCCCCCCAGATGTGCTGATGGCATCATAAACCCATGACGCTAAGTGTCACCAGAATCCTCAGATGGCAATAGAGGACTGCATTATACATGGCACTCATTATGAAGTTTTTATATTACATGGTTGTTTTGGAGCAGGTAGCTTGAAAAAGCACTGATTCAAATGTCAATGTTTAGGTGTTGTTTACCAATTGGCAGTGGTGAGGAACAGTTTAGAGGATTCTGAGTCTGCTGCATTTACAAATTTAGCAAAATTTGAAGAGTTCACCTAATTGATCAAAATAATGTAGATAGCTATACCACATAATTTAGTCCCCCTTGACAAATATTCCTTGTAGCCCTGACAATATTAAAGCTTGGCAGAGTGGTTTTGGGGGCCATCATTATGATGCAACTTTCAAATATTTCTCATGCATGGTCCACCATGAAATAGGGTTTTTCTACCCTTACATGTTGTGCAATAAATGCACAAAAACATGTACTGTGTGGAGTGTACATAATGGGTAACTGTAATATAGTCCAATACTGCAATCTCGACATCCTGGTGAAATCATAAGCCATGAAACCAAAGGCTAAGTGGTTTGTAAAAGTCCCAAGAGCCCCAAGATGCCAGTATAGGGCCAAATCATACATGATACACAATATGTATTTTTATCTGTACATGTTTATTTCGGAATAGTTTTCTTGGAAATGCAATTTTCTTCAAATTTTAGCTAATATTGGATGCTGACCGAATTAGGTTAGGCTTTATTTACCTCTGTCAAATTAGTTGTTTATAAACAAAGGGCAATGGTGAGGTCAGTGGAATTATATGAATCTTGGGCTGCGGCTACCACATAATTACAGATTTACTACAGTTCCCACATAATTTGCCCATACTTTGCAATTTTGCAGATTTCACCAAAAATGTTCTCTTGTGATATATGGGCTCAATATTACTGCTGTTTGTGCAATAAAAGCACGAAAACATGTCTAAATTATTTTTTTAGAATTGCTAAGACAATAGCTTTACAGTCTCTCACTGTGGTTAACTTACTTTCAGATTCTCATATGAGGGCCAGTGATACAATAGCTTTCCATTTTAAAATATTAGTTGTATTTTGCTGTAGTCAATTTTGTAATGGTTTAATTAACTGCACACATACACAAATTTCATTCTAATTTGAATTGGAATATTTTCAGATTATTTGCCCTATTAAGCTCTTCTTCCTTCACTAATTAGCTTTTAGGATGATCTGCATGATTTATATTAATCTTTGACTTGAGAAAATAATTTAATCTTATGTCCACCCCGATAGTCACCTTAAATGCCTCCTGATATAGTTCTGGGGCTGCTGTACCAAAAGTGCCCCCAAAATGCTGAAATCTTATTTACCATAAGAAAGAGGGAAAATGTGCAACATGGAGGAGATGGAAGACAGGGCAGTGGAGACTATAATAATGGAGAACAACTTCCAGGTTTGGGTCAGAAACATGCTTTCCTGGCCACTTGAGGACCTGGACTTGACTTCCAGGTCAGAGAGGGCAGAGCACTATAAAATGTTAGTGGACGCTAACAAAGGTGTCTGACAACATCAGCTGTTTCAATTTTCGCTTCAGATTTTAGTTCGCACCCGAATCTCTGTTCCCTGACCTTTATTAGTTTATCGCTTTCTCATTTCCCTTGGTTTCCCATCTCCCTTCTTGCTGTGCTTACCCTTGGTTTGATCTGGACAGACCTTTGGTTTTCGATTCAGCAATAGTTTTACATGGACTCCTGACTTTCCCTACAATTAGGCTTGATGACTTGGAACCTGCCTTTGTACCTCTTACAGATTTCTGCATTTTGACTTTGGCTACTAAATCCTACCTTCCAGTAGAGAAGTGTGTACTTCACCTTCTGTTCTTAGACAAGTTCCCTGATTTGCCTGGTGACTAGTTACAGCTACGCCTCTTCTCACATGGGTAATCTGCATCACGCTGTTGACATTTTCATTACCTATTTTAGAAGAGCATTTAATTATCCTATTCTCCTTGTCTTCTGTTTTTAATTCTTCTCAATGAGTCGTAGTATGCCAAAACAATGCATTGTCATCCTGTACCTCAGAGAGTTAAATCCAGGTCTCCTAACAACCATCAGCTGGAAACTTGGGTCATTCTGTTTCTCTCTCTCTCCTTCTCTCTCATTAAATACCCCTAGTCCCCTTTTCAAAATCGGTGCTCCCTACTCTCCTGGATACTGATATAGGGATTAGGACCATCTCTAAGGGGATAAAGTGGGATTATCTTTGCCATCCTTTGGGACACACTATGAAGATTTGTGGCAATTAGTCTCGGATATATGAGCAGTTAAATGCATAATGGAGTAGTCAGAAAATCAATTAGCTATATGTTTAACTTCAACACTGGTAAAGGTTTTAGTTATCATGAAGGATGCAGAATTGAGGTAGTACCATAGCGTCCTGGAAAAAGAGGTATGGATGTTATTCTCACACAGGATCAGTCATATCTAGTATCCCCTGTAAAAAAAAAAAAAAAACTCTTCTGGCACATTTTATTTCTTCTGATGGCATACTATGTTAGTGCTTTCTAGAGTTACTGACCCTTTGAAATGAAAATTCCCTCCAACTTTTATTTTTTTCTGAAAGAAATGCTAAAGTGAAGAACGAATCACAAATGGATAGACTCTAACACGAGTCAACTAATCAACCATTCAAAGGTCACTTTAATCGCTCAGACATGTTTATCATTAAGTGCTTTTGTTATTCTCCTGAGAAAGTGTTTCTCAAAAACATTAGCAACACACCTAGGACCTGTGGTTGTCAATGAATAATATAACAAGCCACAGCCGACCCAGGCTTAATTAAACTTGTTTTGTTTTCAGAAATGAATCTGAAAGAGAATATTTGATGTTTTGAGACTCTTGATAAATTAATTAATCACCTTTTCCTTGTGAACCTTATTGAGGCTGTTCACATTAAGAGAAACACTATTTAATTCCACCACTGATATACCTATGATATTTAAGGACTTTATAAACACACCAAATTCCACCCCAAAAATGACCATCTTGGAAATAGCACTGTACATGACACCAACAATTTTTCTTTTCTTTAGAAAAGCAATATTTTCTTTTTCACCCTTCCTCAGTATTACCATATGCCCCCTTCAACTCTCACATGCCCTACCATCTGTCATTACTCGCCAAGAATTCACATGAGATATGTGAGTACCATTACCATGAGATCTACCAGGAAAAATGCAGTGTACATTCCTAGTACTAGAGCTTTAAAATCAAAATTAATGTGTCAGTAAAAGGAAAACATCTATGACCTTGATTTACAAATAAGTGGTTATGGAAAATTATCAGATTTGTCAATGAAGTTCTAAATTCTCCACTGCAGGATTATAAAGTGATGGAGAAGTTTCTGTCAGAATTAACGCTGCTGAAGAGATAGTGTGGAGGAGATCATTCTGCAGGATTCTCAATTGGGGGGAATTCCTCTAACAGAGCTTTTAGGTCTTAATAGCAAATCAGAGGGCTTTTAGTTAAGACCCAACTCTAGGTCAATCCCTGCTTCAAAAGAGATGCTTAATTTACACCCCTCCAAATTATTTAATTGTTGGTGTGCATTATTTTATGCAGAAATACAGTATAGTACTTTCTCGTGCTCTTTTTTAATTGACTCTTCACCTACCCTCAAATCCCTCTATAAAACATTTCTTTGAATCGCGCTGCTCCACGCAGCTAAGCCCGCTTTTCCCCACACTGTTATTATTCTGCAACAAAATGTATTTCAGTTAGGCTCTGAAAGTTTTAGTTGCTTAGTGAACTAATTGACCTCACCAGGGATTTTGATTTGTGTCACAAACTCGTACGTTTCCAGGAATTACATAAACTGTGAATTGAAGTTACTATTTTCATCGAAAAGAAACCAGTTTGAGGATATGTTACTCACCAGTTTCATAATACCAGATATGGTTATCCTCGTTGCTTAGCTACAGCTTTTGTCTCACTAAGTAAGCATTACTTGACATTGTGAACAACAGGAGGGGATAAAGTAATTGATATCTAGAATGTACTTGCAATACAAATGGTCTTCTTTACAAAATTGCTGCTCTCTATTCCATTGCTGTCTGAATTGATTATGGTCATATCCTATTTAAGATTATTGCATTCTTCTTTGGCTTTCACGGTTAAGGTGAAGGAGTGGGCGGTTGATTTATAATCCAGTCAAGACAGAAAACACATAAATAGCATGGAACCTGTTTTATTTTCAAAGGATGTACAATCAATGGGCTGTGTGCACTAGGGACTGCGAATGCAAATCACTGACGCATAAACCAAGAATAAACATGGACTGCTTACTGTGATACACAGCCACGGGAGTGCAGCAACATAACCTAACCTTAGAGCGAGCACACTGCAAAGGGTTGAACCGTGTTGCAACAGTCCAGCTGTGACAGAAAAATACATACCTCATAGACACAGTTTGGAGCACCATGCTAGCACAGTTAATATGACGTTGACACAGAAGACGGATTCTCAGAGGTTCTTTGGCCCTTAATCTGTTTGTACCCATGATAAATTCTTATAGCACATGTGCACCTGGTACCTAGCTCCAGAGTGGAAGATTGGCATGCATCACTTTGCGTTGCATGTGCATAACTTAAGTGCAAGTTGTGACTCACCAAACGAAACTGGACGTAAACGTAGAACATCAGAATTACAAAGGGAGCCCCACATTACAAAATAGGATCAATGGTTTGCTCAAATATGTTAAGGAAATCTTGAGAGCAAATCAATCCCAGGAGCAATGGCCGTAAAATGGCTGCCCTAGGTGCAGTCTTATAATGCATACAGACATGCACAGGAGGAAAAGTATGATGAGCAAGAGGATATATGGTTCTGCTATTCAGCATACCTGATGTGGAAGCCTGCTAGCCATATAACTCATCATGGGAAAGATGTAGCAGGTGTGGGAGCTGCACCTCACAGCACTACTGCCTTATTATGATTAACTGCTATCAGATGCACATATTAATTCAACAGATCACTTCCAAAGTCGTACATAAGATCAGGCATATCACATCCTAGCTAGATGCTTGTGCCGGGAGCACCATTGCACTGATACAGCCACGCAGAAGCACACAGCACCATAGCATAGACTCTACCAATCAGGCAGCACACAGAGCAGGAATACAGTGTTTTATATTCCCAAGAGTGCAAGGAGCACACGATTGCACACATGTGAAGTCTTGGGTAAAAAAGAGATCAATTCCAACACCCTGCAGAAGGGGTTCCACACTGACATGATGGATGTGTTCAGCTGAATTGGAACTACCCTGTCCCTAGATGGGTACTCTTTTTACCTTTGTTATCGACTAGCACTGTCAGCCATTCTGTCACCCTCTCTAACCTGAACTCTCTGGTGATTTGTGGGGCCAGCAGTGGATGCATCACCAGACCTTCCATTCCACATTCTGTTTCCCCCCAACCACCTTTGTAGAGGACTCCTAGGCAGCATGAGTAAAGGCTGCAAGGCTCAGGCCCAAGGACTTAAGGGTTCATCCTGGAGTTTGCAAGTGGCGTTTCACTTTTTAGTCAGTTTCCATTTTTGGAAGCTAATGTTTCTGTAATAGGTTTTTTCCTTTCCTTCTATAATATTACATTTCACCGGTGGCAGAGACATAAAAAAAAATTCCTGTCCCTTCCACCTCTAAAATGCAGACACAAAGAAACATTTTGGCTTTCTTTTATTAATTCCCTACCCTCATTTTTGAACCCCCGGTCCTATATTTCATTTTAGTTTATGGTGTCCAAACTAAGACGTCAGGGTCAGACAAGCCTTTTCCACCGGGCTTTTCCTCAGCGGGCGGGATCTCACGGAGGCCGGTTTTTGGATAGCGGGCGCTCCTGCTTCCGCTGTCACTTTCCCGAGCTCCATGACGTTAATGGCAGCAGGCACAGGGAGGCTTCAAGAGACGGAAACAAAGGGAGGGATGGGTAAGTTAGGAAGAAAGCGATCCGAGAGGGAGTAGAGAGAGGAGAGAAAGAGAGAGAATGGATGGACTGACAGAGAGAGATCGCATGAAGAAATTAACGGAGTGGGACTGGATTGAGCATTTTTCCAAGGGGCCGTTTGGTTCCCCAGTCCGGTGTTGTAGGATTTACCAGGTGAACACGTTTGATTATATTTAACTTCAAATTGTATTTAACTGAGGGAAATTGTAAAAAAAAATCCTTGCTGATTTTCTGCTCTGTGTCTGATGTATAATTAGACATAAAGGTCCACTTCATTTGCAGTCCACCTGTCATAGCCACCATACACTTGAATTGCTACACTGGGATTGAGGGTGCTTGCAGCATTCTCGTTTGCAGTCAGAATGTCCTGTCTCCTAGGGGCTCTTCTGAGATTTTCTTCCCATATTCAAGCCTATAATTTTTTGAGCCATGTGCTTTTTTGCTGCCATACCTCTTTGCATGTGTTTAATAATTAATTAATTGTTTTTTTTATTGTGGTTGAGAATAGTGCTCACCTGACCCAGAATGGGTAGCAGAGCTCTTTACATGGATGCATACGTTAAAGGTAGGGTGGAAAATTATGGAAAAAATATACGAACAACAAGCTTAGGAAATGGCAGAAAGTGAAGAATACAGTATAGCAACAACATAATAATATGTATGGACAGTAGCAATTAAAACCCCGTTGAGGACCCTACAGGAGGGCTAGGAGTAAGGTCATGGACATCACATTTGCACAACTCTCTGTGTATAGATATATAGATATATACACATATCTTGGGAATTATTCTTTGTTATCAGGTAGAAGGTCGGTCAAGCACCAATGCAGAGACTGGTTCTGTTGAGGTTGTTGTTCTCAGAGTATTCTGAGCAATGTATTCTCTAGGGATGTTCAATTCATCGTCAGAGGGAGTCCTTTTTGGCCCAGTTTCTTAGGTAAACCCCACCCAGTGACAGTGAGGGCTCCAGTATAGTGGCGGGGATGGTTCTACTTGTACCTTTACAATCTAGCAAGAGTTTTTGATGCAACATTATACATTTTCCAAGCAGTGCATTTTGTATCTGTGTGTCAAATACTGTGCATGCTTACAACAAATTGAGCAAAATACCTTATGCACTTTATATAGCATACATTCCATTGTTATTTTGAAGGCTGATTTTCGCATGAGTGTGCATATATGTAATTAGTTCCCGTGGCCATATTTTGCATACTGATTTTCTTTAGTTTCACAGTGCTCATTTTTTTATGCATGTGAGAATGCACAAACAGCCTTTTGCTTTTAAGACTGAGACCAAAATAATCGAGGGCGCTGCAGTGGTGGCCGGCAGTTTTAGGAGGGAGGGGGCAGGCGGGAAACACACTCACACTTGCACACGCACGCATGCACATCCATTAACATTCAAACATGAATGCACACACCAAACATTCATTTAAAAAGATCACACACACGCACACATATACCTTCACCCTGTGAGGTCCCGAGTGGGTTGGGACTGCTGCCTTCCCTCACCGCCTTCCCTCACTGCCTCCCACAGAGTGGGATGGGGTCAGTGAGACTGCTGACCCCACCCCACTCTGTGGCGAGGTGTCACTGATTGACACTCGCCCTGGGCGCTTCAGGGCTTAAAACTGAAGCGCTTTAGGTCGAAGTCAAAGGATGACGCTTCCCTCACCACCTTGGGGGGGGGGGCTCGAGGCACCTTTGCGGAACCGAGGAGGTCACACCTACAGGAGCTGTTACCTCTTCAGCCCAGCAAAATTCAGCTCAGGCAGCCATGTCTGTTCCTGGCTGCCTGACCTGAACATGAAGAGTGTCTATCAGGCTGGCCTTTATTCAGCCTGACAGCCACTCTTCATGAGGGGAAAAATGTGGGGAGGCGTGGCCTCTCTGCCCTAAAGGACGGGCCGCGCCTGGGGCGCTGTGAGGACGGAAGGGGCAATAGTCAGGCCACGATCACAGCCAATATAGTTGCTGTCACAGAAAGAGTGATGATATCACAAAATGCTCTCATGTACACTGTTTGCGTCACCCAGAAGACCACATTTCGATAATAAATACATGCCATAGGTTTTTGCTACTTAAAAGAAACAGAACATAGTTTTATTCACGATTAACTGCTTAGTTGCTGTCCTCTCCCCTCCTTTTGGCTGTTTGGGGTAGTCTGTGGTTGGTGCTCCGTAACCTTTTTCTACATTTTGCCACAAATTTGCAAATGGGCAGCCCCCACCCCTCTTTTTAAATAAAACTCCTTGGCATTGAGCGGGCGTTCTGCCCCTGGGGTCATTACCCCTTTTGCCCCCCAGGGGGGCAGAAAGACTGTGTCCCCATTTATTTTGAGTGGGGAGTGGGGGCATGGCAATGCTCATAGTGGGCAGCACCCATCCATCTTTAAAAAAATAAAATAAAATAAAAATACAAGAAAAAAAAACATAATTCCCTGGCATCTAGTGGGCTTCTCCCCTGCATAGGAGGCAGATCAGGTGAAATTACTCCCCGGGCTCAGGCCATGCTTGTCCCTTATTTTAGCAAGGGTGTATACATAAAACATCTCCGTTGTCCAGTATCAAATCTCTTGTATATTGCCTTGCAAAAAAATCTTTCCCAGTAGGAACTATGGGCCAGATGTACAAATATCTGGTTTCAAAATACTTGTCACAAACAAAGACCAGTATTTTTGTGGCCAGTATGTACTGATAAGTTGGTTCTTAAAAATCTGAATTGTAGTCAGTTGGAATCTGATCTGCCTCATGAAAATTGATGAGGTAATTTGCAAGTTGTGGTTCACTGCAGTTGGATGCTGTCACAAGGATGGTGGTCTGCTAGGGGCACCAGATCACCGTGTCTGCTCCCGCATTCCAATAAAAACTACTTTTTTCAATTAAACCCATTTAAAGAGAAAAGTTTAGTTTATGTATTTGCGAGTTCACAGTGGTCCTGTGGACCACTGCCTACCTCCAAACAACCGTTTTTATCATTCAAGAAAGGAAAGGGGTGGGGCTTCCGAGGGCATGCACAAACAGGACAGCCACAGCGTGTTGAGCTCCCATGATCCATCCTAAACTACGAGAAATTTCACCACTGAGAAGGGCATCTTGCCACTTGACCTATCTTGTGAAGCTTGCCTATTGTTTCCTTCATCTGTAAGAGTTGTGGCAAGCGTAGATTAGTGTCCAGTGGGCTGCATTTTCAAAGGTCTATTTTGCTGGAAACACATTACTCTCTGCTCTGAAGTTCAGATTATACGTACTAATACTGATGAAGTCTGTATATTATTATATATATACATATATTCAAAAGGTCATTTTCGCATTATCCATGAAAGTTACTGACTATGGTGATCATAATTAGAGATAACCAACTTTATATTTATCAATTCACCCCTTTTAGTTTCACTAATTCCTCCGCTAACTAAACAGCTTCTTGACCTAGAAAAGCATAAAAGACAATATAACCTCTGCAATTTATACCTTCCAGAACACATTGCAGGTTAAGATTTTATGCCAATATTGAAACTTTCATATACCACCTCCTAAAAATCAACTTCCCAGACAAATTTGAAGTTGACAAGGGACATCCTATTTCATCTCATTTGAAATCAAGTAATGCTTGGCCATGACAATTTTTTTTTAAGGTACTTAACCATCATCATCTGGTCACGATTCTGAGAGCTATTTGTAACATACCTACGCTAATAGTGGAAGGCAGCAAAATCTGCATTCATCAAGACTATTTCTGCCAGCAAACAATTTGCTCTGATTAGACCATGTCTGAAGCAACTGGGGTAGAAATATACTTTATAAAACACAGCAGCAATGAGTAATTTGAAAGAGGGTGCAAACAAATCCTTCTTCTCTCTGGCAGACTTAATTAGCTTTCTTGATCAACATCATTTTTGTAGTATGGAAGAGCAAGAAACAAATATTTCCTAAATTTCCTCCCAGACATTCTACGTCCTTCATTACATATATAACTTCAGGATCGGATACAGAGCTTACATTCTCTTTAGCTGGTTCTTGGCCCCTGGGGCTCAATATTGCATAATGTTCCTTTTTAATGTCTCTTTTCTATTTTGGATGTTCTATTTGTTGCATTTATTCATTTTATGTTATGAACGACTTCTTTATTCTTATTGTGCTTATAAATCATATTTGTTCCTTTTCTTGTCTGTATGTCGTTAGATTACCAAATTAAAGTTATCTTCTTAAATGTTAACAGGCTTAGGCATCCAGTGAAATGTAAAACAATAAATGGGCACCTCTCTAGACATGAAGCAGATTTGTATGATTCAAGAAAGTCATGTGAATGATAACATTCTATCAGCAATGGTTAAGGGATGGTTTGAAAGTCATATTTTGTCTCCAGCTTATAAGAAGCAGGATGGGTTACTATCCTTTTTTCAAGATGCTTCCTTCACAGATTCTGCACAAACATATTGATACTAATGGTAGATAATTATTTGTTAAAATACAAATTAAGAAGGTTATCTTGGATCTGGTAAATGTTTATGGTCCTATAGTAGATGAGGCACTTTTCTGGGAAACTATTAGTACTGAGATTGATAAATTAGGCAATGTTCCTTTAATTGTTCGAGGAAATTTCAACCTACTAAAGTCCTTTACCCGATAGACATTCTACATCCAAGTTTAAGCCACCTCGAATAGTCCATAGCATTTAATCATTTCTCAAAATCACTAAGTTACTACATATTTGGAGACTTCATTTTCCAACTAGTGCGGAATTTATCTTTTTTTCTAACCCTCACTTATCATACTCCATAATTGCTTATCTACTGATCTCAAGATGTTTATGTCAATCACCCCAGATACTTACAATTGACATTTCTCGTCATGATTTCATTTCTGATTAATATTAGAACCCTTATGCTCCCCACTCCTCTTTGGAGAATGGATGCTGACATTCCTGATCAAAATGAACATAAAACCAAGCTACAAAACTGCTATTACACATTTATTTACACTTAACTTTGACAATGCTACTTATAACATCACTAGATAGTACACTTCTGAAGCCTGTATCAGTGGTATTGCTATTTCCAGTTGGGCCATTGAGAATAAATCATTCTATTCCAAATTCACTAAACCAGAGAAAGATATTTCTGAAAATGAGAGGTTGTATATCTCCTCCAATAATTTACATTATAAGAGACAGGTATAAAAATTGACATACAAATATAATTCTGTATTAAACAAATGTGCAGGTATACACGTCTCCGATACTAAAGTGAAACTCCACTTTCAGACAACAGATCTAATAAATTACTTGCCAATTACTTAAGTGGCAAAAATGATAAATTGCATACACATAATATCCGTTCACAAACTGGACAACTATTCAATGATTTTTAAAACAAGATTAATCTAATTTATATTATGGCACAGAGATAATAGATACAATAATTGAAAATAATATTTATATTCATTGAATTTGCTTACCTCAATATAATGAAGATTTTCTAGATACTCCAATTTCTTTATCTGAAAGAGAATCTTCAGTTGCAACCCTTAATTTTGGCAAGTCCACTGGTCCGTATGGGATTCCTGCTAAATTTTACAAAGCCCCTTAATGTGCAATTATCACTGTATTTTTCCAGTCTTTTTACAGATTTTCCAAACATTGGTTCTGTTGCAGGGTCTTCTTTTATGCCTTAATAGCAGTTTTTCCTAAACCAGTCAAAGAACCTACAATTATTTACAACTATAGGCTGATTGGTCTAATGAATCAGGATTGCAAAACCTATGCCAAAGTTCTTGCTACCTGATTATCTACCTTTCTTGATAAACTGATCCATGCTTACCAAGTTGGCTTCATGAAAAATAGACTTTCTGCTCACAATACTAGGTTAATTACCCAAACTATTTTGTCAATATTGAGTGCAGATTTGCCCTCTGGGTTATTAGCACTAGATACAGAAAAAGCATTTGATAAAGTTAATTGGCAATAAAGGGCCAAATCAGAATGTATGAAAGACATTCTGAACGCAATTTTAAGGAATCGCTAAAATAGCGATTCCTTAAAATTGCGATCCTGTTTAGAGAGTCGCAAATTGCGACTCTCTAAATAAGAAATCGCAAGAAAGGATTCCTTATTTGCGATTCCTTAGCACATGTATGAAGCAATTCCTAAATGCGATTTGGGCATTTAGGAATCGCTATTTACCACCAAGTTGAACTTGGTGATAACCATGTGCAAATTTTAAAAATCCATTTAAAATGCATTTTTATAATTTACATGTAAAGCACACATGCCCTTTTGGGCATGGTGAAAAAAATAATTTTGGGGTGCAGCAGAGGGGGCCTTAGGCCCCCAGCACCCTGGGGTTTTGCATTTCCCTAATTGCGATTTCTAGTTAAGAAATCGCAATTTTGGAAATGCAAAAAATTCGCAGATATTGGCCAACAGGCCTATAGGTGTGAATGGGGCCGGTATCGCAATTTGGGATTCGGTAATAGCATTTGCGATTTTTTTAAGAACTTGCTATTACCGATTCGCAAAATTGATACATGGCATTTTGCGAGTCGGAAATAGCAATTTCTTAAAAATCACAAATTCCGAATCGCAAAAGGCCTTCATGATACATCTGGCCCTTAGTTTCAAAGTTATGGAATTATGCCATTTTGTTCTATCATTATTAACATGATGAATTCTATTTATATATCTCCTACTGCTAAGTTTTTAGTTAATTGCCATATATTCTTCTTCATTTTATTTTTATAGTAGTATTAGGCAAGGATGTCCTCTTTCTCCCCTTCTTTGTCTTCTTGCTAGCAAACTTTTCAGTTATATTTGGAACTCCTTACACAATAAAGTTATACGTATTAACAATACCTCTGTTAAAACAGCCTATGCAAATTATGTTTTATTATTTATCTGTGACCCAAAATCATCAATTTCGGTTATTCTAGATATAATCAACAAATAGTCTACCATTTCAGGTTACACATTAACCACAGTCCTATCTGAATTCTTACTGTTACATTTCCATTATACACTAGAAATGATTAAACAACATAATATTCTTTGTTGTCCAAATGAAGTTAGATACTTGGGTATTTTCTTTGCAAGTAATTTATAAACTATTGTTGGCCTCAATAATGAGTGTATTATTTGAAAAATTACTACGAAATTATGCAATTGGTCACCACTGCTCCTAACTTGGTGGGGGGAAATTGCAACCAATCAAAATGATCATTGTACCCCAGATACTATATATACTTTCTATGTTGCCTCTCTGTTTCCCTTTATCCTTTTACAAAAAACTGAGGCAATATATATCCTACTTTATATTGAACGGCAAGGCCCCTAGGATGGGTTATATGCATTTTCAACATTACAATGCTAATGATGGTTTGAGATTACCTAATCTTTATGATCAGAACACTACTTTTATTATATGACAACACCCCTACTAATTTCCAAATGTTATGGTAACCTATACTACTCTCTAGATGGAGCTTGAAAACAATTTTGTTAAACTTTTTACTTTAATGTCCATAGTAACTCTTTCCAAACTAAGGACCTTATTATGAGGCTGGCAATCTTGAGACCACCAGCCTCGTGGTGGTGGTCAGGACCGCCGCTGCTGTGGCAGTCTGACCGCTACATTAGGATCCTGGCGGTCAGACCGCCAGGGTACCACCGACTCTCCCGGAATCAGTGATCCCAACAGGCTGACGGTGGCTGAGGTTGGAATCAGCCAGGACGGCTGGCTCTCCGCCAGCCTTTTCGTGGTGATTTTACCATCATGAAAAGGCTGGTGGAGAGGGCCACGGGGGGCCTGCATGGCCCATGACCTTGGCATGGGCAGTGCAGGGGGCTCCCTGCCCTGCACCCTCGCATTGTTCACCGTCTGCTGTGCAGACAGTGAACATTGCGAAGGTGCTGGTTTACCCTGCAGGTGACAGCATTGCCGCCAGCTCGATTATCAGTTGGAGACAATGCTTCTGCCACTTTCCCGCTAGGCTGCCTGGTGGAAACCTCTGTTTCCTCCAGTGTGCCTAGTGGGAACGTGTTAATGGGTCCGGCGGGGAGGTAGCCAGTGTGGCGGCAACCTCCCAGTCGGAAGGCCCGCAGACGGGTCTTCCCATCAGTCAAACTCCTAATTAAGCCCTAAATCTTTTCTCCCACCTTAAGCACAACAAACGAAGCACTTCTACTTTATGGTGCATTATTTGATACTACTATTCAGAATGCCAAGTGGACCTCCTTTTTGGTTTAATCCTATAATTAAGTTTCATCATAATATAAAATATTGATAAAAAATTGATAGATACTGGTATTTTTGGTCTAAGAGACATCAATCACGATAATTCCTTTTTTTTTTCTTTTTCTGAATTGCTCCAAATGTTTGTAATTACTCCCACCTAGTTTACCAGATATGAAAGTCACTTTAAATATTTTCCATTATAGTGCCACTGTTACAACTATAATATACAAAAAGCTATTGTCTGACAAATTATCTAACCTTGATCGTATTATAACCTTCTGGTAAACTGAGTTATCTGTTTCTTATTCATATAAATATTGTCAACACATAATTTCAGGTGAAGGAGTTAAACAAGCTAGAGCCAAATATTATAAGATCTTGGATACTAGAACATCGAATTGGGAGCAAGACAGTTGGTCAGATTTACTGGAGGCTTCTAAATGTATGACTACAGTGTTATTGTGGCATACCATTACCTATAGGAACACTGAGGGTTTTACCAAAAACGTAGATCATAGTTAATCATGTATGTGGAGCAACATTTTGAAAAATATACACTTTGGAAGAATTTCCATTAGCTACTGCCCCCTAGGGTTGGGTTAATCCAATAGAGTGTGGTAAAATGTCACCATTCTTGTACCATGAGTTATTTTCCGAGGAGGATACTCTGCATGATGTTGAGAGCCTAAAATAAGGGAGGCCCCCAAGGCCAGATAAAATTCTGGGAGATTTATTCCAATCAGAACTAACACTTTAGGTACGCTTTATCAACCCTTTATCTAATTTTATTTTCACAAGTTCTAAAATTCCTCATACCTGGCTAGGGGCCAAAATGTTACCACGTTATAAAAGAAGGGAAAAGGGGATAAAGGACAACCATCCATCTATATATATATATAAGCCTTTTGGATAATCTCCAAAAGGTTTTTAATCTTCAGGTCCTCGATTAGCTGGAGGACTGGATGGTGCAAAATAGTATACTGTCACTCTTTCAAGTAGGTTTTAGAACTAAAATTGGTACCAGGTTATTTTGTTAGACATTTATTTTATGGAAGTATACTTAATTAGCTGATGGGCATTCATGTATTGTCCTCATGGATCTGAGAGCAGCTTCCAATCTTGTTCCAAGGTTTCATCTTAATGGCTACCTCCATCATTCACCAAAGATAAATGCGTTATCTGTCCTGGAGTTATTGTTCGCCAATGACATCATTTTGATTTCCCAAACTCCCAATGGTTTGGAAAACTAATTAGCCTCCTTTCAATTATATTATACACTAAATGACTGGAAAGTACCACCTTTATTTATGAAGATATGTTTTAAAGGTCTCTTAATTAGCTCTCATCCTGTAGAATAGAAAGGGGGCTCTGCCAAAGGGGTCCTATGCGATCTGTGCACTAATAGCACTGTAGAAAGAATTGAACATGTTTATTTCTCTGTCCTATCTATGAGAAACCATCGGTAATTGATTAGACCACTGTGTCTTAACTTGGGTTTCAGCACTTTTCAACCAGCACTTTGATATTATTAACTGACACTTCACTCCTTATTGTCTTTGGCCCGAGCAGATTTTTGCAAATAGTGTGCTAATCAGAAAGAAGAAAGGCAAATCAATGTAATAGTAAGTTTTGTTATGTATATATGATCTTTTATTGTGAATGCACTATTCTGATGCTATCTATTTCGTATGTGTTGTTTAAAACATGACATACTTATTTATCATTGACTAGCTTAATTATATTTTAGGGCATGAGGGGTTTACACCTTTGGACAGTAGATCTATGGGTCTTAGAAGATTTTTAAGCACTTATGGTAGATATAGTGGAGCGATTTTAAGGTTTTGTCAATGGACTGGGCTTTGTTATAAATTTATTGATAAATTCCCTTCTCCCTGTTCGAACTTCAAACTCCTTGTGCTGTGATGCACTTTGCCAGTAATATGAACATGAAACTGTGTTATATGGGATGTTTTAAATCCTACATAGCTTTTACAATTTTTAACCAAAATAAAGCAATCTTGATGATAATGAATTTAATCTAGCCATGAGATGTAAAGCCTTAGTGGCCACCAATCAAATCGGTCCTAACTTTATTTCGGTTTTCAAACACCATAAACCAATATTTACATAATCAATAAAACATTCAATAAATAAAAGGAAAAGGTTACAGTATAATTACCAAGAACGATAATATTTTCCAGATAAAAAAAAAAAAACTGTCACTTAAAAACAATTACTATAACATAGTTCTAATTTTAACATTGCTGTACTTCTCCTTACCCTGCCAGCTTCTTTTTTAGAATCCTCCATGCACACACAAGATACCTGCAGACAGCATAAACAATATATTCACTAGTATCCTATTTAAGAATTCTCATTGCTTCCTCTAAATGAAAAATGCCTATTGACTTACATAATGGAATAATCCAGCTCCTCCAAGGGATAGCAAAGGTTGAGCAAAAGTATAGGAAGTGATCTTCGGATTCTAGGATAGACAAGCAAAAAAGGCAGTTTAGGGACAAAGGGCCAGATGTAGCAAGCAGTTTTGCCCATTCAGTGTCTATGGGAAAATGTGTTCGTACATATGGCCCAAAGTGCCTTGCCTATCCCATTTGCTTGTAAAGAAAAACAGGGGCAAGATGCCAAATCTGAACTTCATATACACTGTTCTAGCATATGGGAGATTAATCCTATCCAAGTGCAATTCAAACCCATTACACCATTTTTATTATAGGAATTTTTCACTTGGACTACCCCCAATTTCATTGTTCCAGATTTGTCGCATCTTGTGATCCCAATAAGTCTGTTTTTATTTAGGAAGAATACTTTTCTTTAGAAGGGCAGGTGTATCCCACACTTCTGGCATCTCTAATGCATACTAATGTTGGGAGATTTTGGAGTGTCATGCCTACAGTCTTCAAGCCAGTTCACAGCCCCATTTATATATAGGATAAAGAGAGTGGGAGCTAATACACAACCTTGTTGGGCCCCATGCTTAATTGGAATCTTTGGAGTGAGGCCCCCTCCCTCATTCCACCTAACCTGAGAATATGTGCTGGTATGCAGGAGCTGCAGAATTCTCAACAGAGCTGCAGGAATGCCATAAGAATCAAGTAACCTACAGAGGCCTTCTCTATGTACCTGGTCAAATGCCATCCTCAAGTCTCTGAAGGCAACCTAAAGATGATCTCACTTAAAGGTCACATATTTCCTGCAAATCAATGTAAACCAAAACACTTGGTCCACGGTGCTGACCTTTAACCTGAATCCCGCTTGACAGTCTGAAATTATTTTATCATCAGACATCCAGGAATGCAGTCTCATCAGCACCTTCAATGAAGGTGGGACCTCCTCTTTACTTACCATGGCATTTCCCAAAGCATTTCGGTAGGGTGGCCAAATCTCAAGTTGGGATTGAAATAGGTCACCGGGGATACCATCTGGGCCTGGGACTTTTTCTGCCTTCATTTGCTTTTTTGCTAAGGCTGCCTCTTCCTTACTGAATACTAAGGGATTACCTATAATGACCACTGTTATATGAATCGAATGGGGCAGATGGCTTTCTATTTCCTGTCGCTTACTCTAGTCCTGGGTTTCCCTGTAGCCCTGGCCCATATCTGTACTTAGGGGGGGCTGCCAAATAGGGTACATCACTCCCCGGTACCTCCTTGTTCCAGGCCATGTAAAGTTCTCCAAAATGAGCTGCCCAGGCCTCTGGTGTTAGCACAGTTTCCAGACAATTCCCTGTGACACCAGACACCTCTGGAACAAGCTTCCAAAAGCCCATACCATTCCTTTTTCAAAGAGCATCTGCCATTTTATCCCATTGTGTCTTCACCCAGTTTCTTTTTGCTTGAATCATGATGGTCTTATATTCATTCTAGCCACACGTATGGCCCCTGTGAAACCCTTTTGATGGCTTCTAGGAGTTTAGTTTTAGGTAGCCTACAATCACTGGTATACCACCCCAAAACTCTTTGTTCATAGCATCCCCTTCGAACCTCTTTCATAAAAAGAGGATAAAGTGACTCCAGGAGTTCACAGTGAGTGCTGCCTAGATTTAAATTGACATTCTCCTTTCATCCATATGGAGCAATTTTATTTTTTTACAAAAGCACTGTAAATATTAATTTGAACTTTGATGTTAGCTGCAAGCCTCTGCCATTTTATCTCTCTCCTGTTAGTTGACTCCATTAGATTTCTTCACTCAGTGTATCTTCCTCATTCCAATGCTTCAGCCCTAAAAGAATTCGAGTGTTACAATCACCAGCAATGATTTTTATATATTTTTAATCAAATTCATCAATCAGGGCAGACAAAATCTCTACTGCGCCTGAATACGCCGTAAGGGCTACAGACTGTAAGTAAATATTAAATATTACATTGTGTCCTGTCCCTTTCCTATGCCCAATATTTATTGTTATGCCCAGAATGTCTCTACTTTTGTCTGGGATTTATTTGACATTGCTAAAGAGATCCATTCTTAACCATATCAACAGTCCACCTGACGCCCTCCGCGCCCTAGAGGGTTCTGCATTTAAGACAAATGGGACGTATCCTGTTCTGAAAATAGGTTCAGTTGCCCATGTTTCCTGGAGCAAGATGATGTGATGCTGATCAATAAGTATTCCCCAGTGGTTGTCCCCTAATTTAGCTCTGACCCCTGAGACGTTCCAAGATAACAATTTCAAACTAGTGGACTCACAAGAGTTTGTATTCACTCCCTACTCTAATGGATTCTGGGTTTGAGTCACCTTATCCAGCAAATTCTGTGTTTGAAAAACCTGTTCCTCAGTGCATTGCAGATCTTCATGAGCACCTTTTAAGGTCCCTATGTGTAAATGCTTTATAATACAGATAACATCTGATTATTCAGTGCTTAAGGGACTACTTCCATACCCTAATGGCATAACTAACTGCCCCCAGTCGTCTAGCAGTTGGTCATTATCGGACCGATTGTGTGCTTGCCTTGCAGTAGAAGTACTAGGGGGCAATTGGGTTGTGTAAAAATTAGGGGAAGTAGCCCAGTTTGCTATTAAGGTGTGAGGGGTGGTAATCTTCATTTGTATTTGAGAGTTAGTAGAGGGTCTGAACCTGAGTTCTAGGGCAATTAGATCTTCTGCAGTTTTGGAATTTACCAGCTTCAGCCCAATATGGTCCCACACTAATCAAGAATTACTAAATCGGGTGGCCACAAGAATGTCTTCTCTGATAACTGATCTACACCTTACAAATCCAATTAATAAGCTTATTCGTTATGGAGCAATGCAATTCCTTCACACTGGTCTGTAAATTTGGAATGTTTATTAAAAATATATCTTAGGCCAACTTACATGAAGTAGTCAATTCTGGATGGGAAGATGTATGAAACCCCAACGAGTTACTATAAGCTCCCCTGCGTCCTGCTGTGACAAAGGTTTTACGCCTAGTCTCTTCACAGGAGCAAATCTGCTACAGGAATCTTTGACTTTACCAGGAACCATCGCTCTTTTATCCATTTTAGTTCCATATATCTGTAATGTAGATGGAGTACTGACTGTTGCCAAAAGGGTAGTATCAGTATTATTAATAGTACTACCATCATATTTTGAGCCACTCCTACATGTGCCTACATCCTTTTTTACTTGTTTTTTTAAAGTTTGTATTAAGGGAAGTTACCAAGCTAGTCAGGTCAAAATGTTCTTTTAATAACACTGACAGTTTAGAAATATAATCTCTAAATTCCCTTATCTCTATTTTAATCGTGCCTATCTGGGCACAGTTGGGGTTTAGTCCAGGGCCAAGTACTCTATGGGGATCTTTCCTCAATGATGTTTGATCTGCCAGATGTTCGTCTGGGGTGCCTAAGGGATCGAAGTGATTAGAGCATTCTACTGAAATAATTTGTTCTATGCTTGAGTGGCTTGTAGACTGGGGCCTCGGTGACCTTAATAACCTAGATGACATTCTAGTTGACGTTGTTTCTTTGGGATTATCGTCTAATATGGGCTGGGGTGTTTCAGAGAGTTTGTTACATGTTTGAGAAACTGCTGGCAAAGACCCTCATTTAAAAAAAAAAAGGATAAAATATCCACTTGCGCCCCCTTCCACTCCTTATTCCCCCTTGATTTTGGGCCCAACAGTCCTTCTACCTCTTCAGTCAAAACATCTATATCGTCAAGCACGCAGTTCTCCAATGCATGTTTCGTTGTTTCTTGGCTTTTCCTAAGTCAGATGATTTATGGTTGGCCATACGTTTTCCCATTGTGAGCACAAAATCATAAAACTCCACAATGAAAAGTAAAATACAGCAGAACAAAAGTCACTACAAGAATAGGTACACTCAGTAGTTACAGGAACTGTGGCCTCGTGCAATCCATTCAGCCCCCAGAGAGCAAGCACATGCGCCAATATTTCCCAATTGCAAAAATAACGGAGAACTGTGCCTGTTAGAGTCTCCCTATTTGAGTATTGAAGAGGTTATAATATCAGATATCACAGCTAATTTCACCAAAGGCAGCAGTGCCCTTCACATTAACTGGATAGCAATTGCCTTTAAAAACCAATAGGCAGGGAAGGCACAAGACTGCACAAAACTCCCTTAAGTCATAAATGGTCCTCCCGATTACTCGACCTCCCGCTCAGAAACAACTTGTAGGTGTGTTACAAAGTCAATAAACATACCATTGTAAATAAGGGATCAGTAACAGTCCGCAAGAAATAAATATCAGCTCACTTGAAAACAGTCACTAATTTTTAGTATACCAAGTCCTGGATGGTAGAGCCAACGGGGTGGCCATGCCCTGCCACCTCCTCTTGCTGATGGGCGCAGGATGGATGTGCTATTGTCCCGGGCTTCACCCGGGAGCAGCACATGCACATCACATTCTGGGGGACAAGTAGTTGCTCTAAATAGCGCTACTGAGATGGGCAACAGCTGACTGGTGCAGGAGCTCGTGGACCGCATCCTGGGGCCCAGAGCCTCCTGGTTGGCTGAGCCCTGGGTTTCCTTTGATGCAGGAGTCCCACGATATGGGACAATTAGGCGCTCTAAATAGCATTAGTGAGATGGGCAACAGCTGGCTGGTGCAGAAGCTTGTGGACCACTTCCTGGAACCCAGAGCCTCCTGGTTGAGCGAGTCCTGGGTTCCCTATGCTGCATGCGTCCCGCACTGTGGGAGAGGTAGGGGCTCTAAATAGCGCTAGTGAGATGGGAAGCAGCTGGCAGGAGCTTGTGGACCGCCTCCTGGGTCCATGAGCCTCATGGCTGAGTGAGCCCTGGGTTTTCTTTGCTGCGGGACATTTGGGCAGGCCTGAGTGGAAC